>NC_091761.1:131483702-131788233 GCF_029378745.1 Bos indicus
TCTCTCCAGGATGGGTCCATTTAGTTAACTTTCTCCTATTTCAGTTGCCTGATCTCTGAAATGGAAGTATTACAGTTCAGTTCAGTCGCTCAGTCATGTCCAACTCTTTGCAACCCCATGAATTGCAGCATGTCAGGCCTCCCTGTCCATCACCAACTCCTGGAGTTCACCGAAACTCATGTGCATCAAGTCGGTGATGCCATCCAGCCATCTCATCCTCTGTCGTCCCCTTCTCCTCCTGCCCCCAATCCCTCCCAGCATCAGAGTCTTTTGCAATGAGTCAACTCTTCGCATGAGGTGGCCAAAGTGTTGGAGTTTCAGCCTCAGCATCAGTCCTTCCAATGAACACCCAAGACTGGTCTCCTTTAGGATGGACTGGTTGGATCTCCTTGCAATGCAAGGGACTTGCAGAGTCTTCTCCAGCACCGCAGTTGAAAAGCATCAATTCTTTGGTGCTCAGCTTTCTTCACAGTCCAACTGTCACATCTATACTTGACCACTGGAAAAACCATAGCCTTGATTAGACTTTGGACCTTTGTTGGCAAAGTAATGTCTCTGCTTTTTAATATGCTGTCTAGGTTCGTCATAACTTTCCTTCCAAGGAGTAAGCATCATTTAATTTCATGGCTGCAATCACTATCTGCAGTGATTTTGGAGCCCAAAAGAATAAAGTCTGACACTGTTTCCACTGTTTCCCCATCTATTTCCCATCAAGTGATGGGACCAGATGCCATGATCTTCGTTTTCTGAATGTTGAGCTTTAAGCCAACTTTTTCACTCTACTCTTTCACTTTCATCAAGAGGCTTTTTAGTTTCTCTTCACTTTCTGCCGTAAGGGTGGTATCATCTGCATATCTTAGGTTATTGATATTTCTCCCAGCAATCTTGATTCCAGCTTGTGCTTCTTCAGCCCAGCGTTTCTCATGATGTATTCTGCACATAAATAAGCAAGGTGACAATATACAGCCTTGACATACTCCTTTTCCTATTTGGAACCAGTCTGTTGTTCCATGTCGAGTTCTAACTGTTGCTTCCTGACCTGCATATAGGTTTCTCATGAGGCACGTCATGTGGTCTGGTATTCCCATCTCTTTCAGAATTTTCCACAGTTTATTGTGATCCACACAGTCAAAGGCTTTGGCATAGTCAATAAAGCCGACATAGATGTTTTTCTGGAACTCTCTTGCTTTTTCCATGATCCAGTGGATGTTGGCAATTTGATCTCTGGTTCCTCTGCCTTTTCTAAAACCAGCTTGAACGTACAAAAAGACCGAAACAGTGTTTATTGTTGTAGAGAGTCATTAACTTTCAATTCAATTTTGATTGCAGGGGATTTGTTGATTAATAGATTTTAGGTGGGCATATACTGTATTAGCCCTGGAGAAAGAAATAGCAACCCACTCCAGTATTTTTGCCTGGAGAATTCTCATGGACAGGGGAGCCTGGCAGGTTACAGTCCATGGAGTCGCAAGAGTCAGACACGACTTAGTGAATAAACCACCACCACCGTACTGTATTAGATGCTGGATGTATAAAGGAGACCAGTAACATGCAGTTATTATCTTTAAAGAGCTCAGATCCTGAATAATGCATTCTCAATTTGTTCCAAGTCTTTGATTGTATAGAATAGCAAAGGTGTGTTAAGTGGGTTACTAGTAAAATTCTTACCACTGGTGAGATTGCTTTTGACTATAAGGTAAAAGCTAAATTTCTAGCTTTAATATTCTCAGAAACGTATTAAACTAGAAAAGGATATGGTCATAAAGATTATGAGGCTATTTAAAAGTCAAATGAATCCATTTCAAAGCCTTTGGGTTATAAAGTGGCCCATTGATAAATATTTGAGACATTATCAAAAAAGAAGACTTTTCCGGTCCTTTGTTTTGAATTTATTAAAATAGATGTGTTTTTTTCATGGCATTTTTGTTGATATTGTTTATAAACATAATACATATTCATTACGTAAAATTCATTATACAATTGCAATAACATTTTGAATTTTGGGGCAAAATAAAATTACAAGGCAACAGTGTGTTAAAGGTTAATCTGTTTATGGAGTGTATGCAGGTTAAAACAAACCAACAATCTAATGGAATATTTTGAGTAAAGGATGAAATAGTCAATTAAAATAGGAGAAATGCTCACCCTCACTAGTGATTGTTGAGATCCCATTTTTAGCTGTTAGTTTGGCGGATACAATATCAATACCTATGAGAATGGGAGAAATCCAGCACTCGTGTATGTGTGGTAGGAATGTCAGTTACTTTTACCTTTGGAATGAAACGTGGCAGTATCTATTAAAATACATGCTTACGTGTTTGTGCTTTGGGGAGGTGAGCAAGGAGGAAGTAAAAGTACCAGTAGGTACTTTTAGAAGTTTAGAAGTGGGTTTTGTAGCAAGAAAAAGAGCAAAAAATGTGAGTCTTCTCAAGAGCAATGGTATATATATATGCTGTGGGGTATCATGTCACTGATGAATGAATGAGACAGGGCTGTGTCATAACCTGGAGAGGTTTTCATCATAAGTTAAGAGAAAAAGCATTTTTCAAAGTAACTTGTATAGTTTGACCCCATTTTAAAAAATTTGAAATAACCCTATGTATTTTATCGTGATTATTTGTGTGAGCCACAACGTATGGCAGACCGTATACCAGAGTTTGTTCACTCTGTTCAGCTGAGGCAACTGGAACTCACTAGTTGCTAGAAAGGGATATTACTTTATATTTATTTCAAAAGGTATTTTTGGCATTTTTGAAAAGAAGAAAATTAAAATGTAGAAAGCAGCAAAAGTTAGGATGAAGAAAAAAGACCCTTGAAATCCAATTACTTGGGTCTATAGATTTCTGTTTCTTTCCGTAAATGGAAGAATACTATCTATGCTGTTTTTTAAGTCTTTAAAAACACTGTCATTT
Organism: Bos indicus; assembly: GCF_029378745.1. Classification (NCBI taxonomy): domain Eukaryota; kingdom Metazoa; phylum Chordata; class Mammalia; order Artiodactyla; family Bovidae; genus Bos; species Bos indicus. Next base: position 131,486,615 of record NC_091761.1, read on the forward strand.
TTTAGATTTGTAACATTCATAGATATGCTTTGTTTTATTTACTTTAGAAACCAAGACTACTCTAACACCTTTATTGAAAGATATTTGATATAAAATTAATGTATACATATTTAAAGTATATTTGATTACTTTTGACATTTGTATATACTCATGAAGCCATTATAACCATCAAGATAATGAACATATTTATTGCTTCAGAAAGTTTCCTCCTGTTTGTAAATCCTTCTGTCCCGCACTACCCTCACCTCAGTCCCCAGGCAAGCACTGATCTGCTTTCTATCACTATAAATCAGTTTGCATTTTTTAGAATTTTACGTAAATGAAATCAGAACTCATAAACTGTTCACATCAAGTATGTCCATATTGTAGCACATGATAGCAACTCATTTTTTAAAGCCTGTTGACACATTATGGATGTACCACAATTTGTTCACCTATTAGTGGACATTTGGGTGGTTTCCAGTTTGGGGCTATTACAAATAAAATTGCTGTGAGCATCATGTTTAAAACTTTGCATGGACATATGCTGTCATTTCTCTTGAGTAAATAACTAGACTGGAATGACTGAATCGTATGTAGCGTATGTTTGATTTTTGTTGTTGTTCGGTTGCACAGTTGTATCTGACTCTTTGCAGCCCTGTGGACTGCAGCATGCCAGGCTTCCCTGCCCTTCACCAACTCCTGGAGTTAGTTTTTTTTTTTTTTTTTTAAGAAATTGCAAAATACTTTCCAAGTATTTATGCCATTTTATATCCCCACCAGTAATGTAAAAGACTTTCAGGCTATTCTTTTTCTGGTTTATTTCCTTTACAACTTACAAAAATATGTTGTACATGTTATGTATGGGTCTGTTTCTGAATTCTCTCTCTTTTTTTTTTTCCTGTTGATCTAGTTGGCTTTGTTGATAACCAGTACCAAACTTTCATCATTACTGAGGCTTGTAATAACTCTTGAAATCAGTTAGCATTAAGTCCTTCAACTTTAGTCTTTATTTTCAATTTTTTTTTGGCCATTCTAGGTCCTTTGCTTTTCTGTGTTAATTTTAGAGTCAGATTTTTCCTACAATTTTTTCTCTGTAAAACCTATTGGTATTTGATTTGGTTTGTGTTGAATCTATAGATAAAATTGATATCTTACAATATTGAGTCTTCTGACACAGTAACATGATATGTTTTGACATTTAAGTCTGTCTTCTTTAATTCAGTCAGGAATGTTTTGAAATTTTTAATATACAGAGGTTTTATAATTTTGTCAGATTCATGTCTTTTGATAGCTACTGTAAATGGTATTTTTATTTCAGGTTTTATTTTTCACAACTAAATACGAGAATACAGGAGACTTTTTTACTCATATTCTGCAGGCTTGCTAAAATTCACAAATTATTAGCGTTTTTGTAAAATCCAAAGGATTTTCTTTGGATTTTCTACATAAATATGTCACGTGTGAAGAAAGACAGTTTTACTCCATGTCTAACTGCATACACGATTTATTTCTTTTTCTCGACTTACACTAGCTAGTGCCTGCAGCACAGTGTTGAGTGGTGAGAGTGGATGTGTTTGCCTTTTCTTTATCTCAGGAAGCTTTCTAGAAGTCTTTCACCATTATGATGTTAGCTGTAGGGTTTTGAATTGTCTGATGAAAGAAGTTCTTGCTGATTAGCTGAGAAATTTGTTATTTCTATCAGAAATACATGGTGGACTTTGTCAGTTCTTTTCCTCCATTTCTTGAGACAGTTATAGTCTTCTTTTTTCTTTATTAATTACTTTCCATTTGAATGTTAAACCAACTTTGCTTTCCTAAGGTAAAACTTGGTCTTGAGGTGTTTCTCTTTTCATGTATTGTTGAATTTGACTTACTAAAAACTTATGTAGTATTTTTGCATCAAGTTCTTAAATGGTACTGGCATATCGTTTTCTGGTATTTTTATATTTGGGTAAATGGTGGTGCTGACATCAGAGAATGAATGAATAAGTAGTCCCTCTTCTTCACTATTGTGAAAGTTTCATGGAATTGATATTGTTTCTTCCTCACATGTTTGTAAGAATTAACCACTGAAACCATGAGAATATATATGACTGTACTGAGGAGAAAAATAATCAAAACTGATTTATGACTGACTTAAAATTAGCATACAAAACCATTAATTATTTAATATATTTAACTGCATTTCACATAATTAAAAAGTAGTGACATTGAATTGACTTAATTAGAAAACATAATTGATGGAACCAGTAGACAGAAATCTAGTGAGGCTGGAGAAGGCCTGAACAACGCAACCAGCTTGACCAGCAGATGCAGAAGTGCCAATGTCCCATTTGCCCAGACAGACCATATTGTGGCTCATAAAACAAGACTTAATAAATTTAAAAGGATTCAAGTCAAAGCAGGTATATTATCTGACCTAACCACAATGCAAGTCAGAATTCATGGTTGTATCCTTTTCCTGTTGATGCTATGACATACCGCCACAATTTGAGAGATCAGGAGTCCAAACTTGGTTGCACTGAAAGTCAAGATATCAGCAGGTCTGTGTTTCTTCTGGAAGCTCTGTGAGAGAATCTGTTCTCTTGCTTTTTCCATCTTTCAGACATACATATATTCCTTGCGTTGGGGCCCCTTCCTCTTATCTTGAAAGCCAGCAACATAGCATATTCTTACCTATTCAGTTCTCCTGCCTCCCCTCCTTCCCCTCGCCCCGTGAAAGAATCCTTTTGATTACATTGGATCCATTGGGTTACTCCAGGATAATAATCTCCCTGTCAAGATTCCTTGGAGAAGAACTAAAGAGCCTCTTGGTGAAAGAGGAGAGTGAAAACGTTAAAAGCTTAAAGCTTAACATTTAGAAAACTAAGATCATGGCATCCAGTCCCATCACTTCATGGCAAATAGATGGGGAAACAGTGGAAACAGCAGCAGACTTTATTTTGGAGGGCTCCAAAATCACTGCAGATGGAGACTGCCGCCATGAAATAAAAAGACGCTTGCTCCTTGGAAGAAAAGTTATGACCAACCTAGACAGCATATTAAAGCAGAGACATTACTTTGCCATCAAAGATCCATCTAGTCAAGGCTCTGGTTTTTCCATTAGTCATGTGTGGATGTGAGCATTGGACTATGAAGAAAGCTGAGTGCTGAAGAATTGATGCTTTTGAACTATGGTATTGGAGAAGACTCTTGAGAGTCCCTTGGACTGCAAGAAGATCCAACCAGTCCATCCTAAAGGAGACCAGTCCTGGGTGTTCATTGGAAGGACTGATGTTGAGGGTGAAACTCCAATACTTTGTCCACCTGATGCGAAGAACTGACTCATTTGAAAAGACCCTGATGTTGGGAAAGATTGAGGGCAAGAGGAGAAGGGGTGAAAGAGAATGAGATGGTTGGATGGCATCACCGACTCAATGGACGTGAGTTTGAGTAAACTCCAGGAGTTGGTGATGGACAGGGAGGCCTGGCATGCTGCAGTCCCTGAGGTCCCAAAGAGTCGGACACAACTGAGCAACTGAACTGAACTGAACTATCAAGATCCCTTAAACTTATTCACATCTGCAAAAGTACTTTGGTCACGTCAGGTAACATACTCACAAGGCAGGGACTGGGATGTGGATATCTGCGGCAGTATGTTATTCTCCCTACCACACTACCAGGATAGTACTCAGGCTGCAGTTGACACCACTAAATGACCATTTTAAAAGTGAAAATGGTCTCAAATTATTGAGTCAATCTCCATCTGACAAAACTATTAAATGAGTAAATTTTATAAGATGAATAATGTGTGAGATCTAATGTAAAACTTGGTGATTGTAGTTAATAACTATTGTATACCTGAACTTTGCCAAGAGAATAGAACTTCAGTGTTCTTACCAAGAAAAAAAAGATAAATATATCAGATGATGGATGTGTTAACTAGATGGAGGAATCCTTTCCAGTGTATGTGTGTGCATATATTAAATCACCACAGTGCACACTTTAAATATCTTACAATTTTATATGTCGTTTATACATCAGTAAAGCTGAAATTTTACATTAAAAAAATAAGGAAAGCAAAAGTAAACCCAAAGGAAATAATAAAGATAATAGGGAGAATAAAAAATAGAAAATAGGGAATAATAGGGAAAAAATCATAAAACCGAAAAGTAGTTATTGATTAACATCAATAAAATCAATACACCTATGATTTGATTCTTACTGTGATGGTATTTAATGTTAAAACTGGAAGTAAAAATTTTTTAATTGTATTGTAGATGTATATTTTGGTGGAATTTAAGTCTAGACTCATCTTTTTATTATACTTACTTCTTGGTTTCAGTTCTAGGTCCTGTGGAGTCTTGCTTATACTATTTCAGCTTCTGTGAAGCAGTCCTAGAGCAGAGAGCCTTATTTTAACAGATGCTCAGTTCAGTTCAGTCACTCAGTCATGTCCGACTCTTTGTGACCCCATGAATTAACAGATGCTGGGGAGAATAAATATCAATCCATCTATCCGTATCAAATAGCAGCACCTCAGAAGACTGAAGAAACCCTGACTGACTTACATTCTAGTGTTTCTTTTGTTTGACAGACATCTCTCAGTGAGCCTATCATTCTTGCATATTTATCACTTTAATTCTTTTCCAGTTATTTATGTCTCCTTTGTAAAAACCTAATCTTTCTCTCACTTGGGTTTTTTTTTTCTGTGTTCTGCCCCTGTTCCTTAAATAAATCATCAAAATTACCTTGGTTCTCACAAGGATCTGGCAGAAAAAAAGGAGAGGATAAGATCCCCATCCTCAACAACTCTAGATAGAATTCTTGAATATGATATAATCAGAATAATTTATTGTGACTTTTAGCATTTCAAAGCTGTTGTGGGGGAAAAAAGGAAAAATATTGGAAGGGGATGGAGACAGTAATGAGAAGGGATTAGACGTGGGTGTTGGGGATTTCCTTGGTGGTCCAGTGGCTAAGACTCTGCTCCCCCAGTGCAGGGGACCCTGGTTCAATTCCTGGTCAGGGACCTGGATCTCACATGTGACAGCTAAGAAACTGCATGCCACAACTAAAGATCCTGTGTGCTGCAGCTAACACCTGGTGCGGCCAAGTAATTAAAAATATTTAAAAAAAAAAGAAGTGGGTATATAGAGTGGGGCCTCTCACTGCAAATTCCATTATTGTAACATTCTACTGTTTATATACAACCCTGTGACAATGTACTTGGGACCTTCCCTTACCAGTAGTAAAGTATCCCCCCTTTTTTTTTCTTTTTACTTGTAAAAGTTTTGGGCATACAAATTTATAGTTCTGCATCTGCATCCACTACCGAGTAGTCAGCACCCAAGTCTGTGTAACGCTCCACCACAATAGGGTTGACTCCCTTCACCCATTTTCCCTCCTCCTCTCCGCTTTGGTAACAACTGACCTGTGCTCTGTGTCTGTGAGTTTGTTTTTGTTTTGTTTGTTCTGTGTTCCGCGTGAGTGAAATCATACAGTATCTGTCTTGCATCTGACCTACTTCACTTAGCACAGTACCTGCAGGGTCCATCCCTGTTGTCACGAATGGATGTTCTTTAGTTGCTGAGTCGTGACCAACTCTTCTGCGACCCCGTGGACTACCGCCCACAGTGTTCCTCTGTCCATAAAACTTCCCAAGCAAGAATAGTAGGGTGGACTGCCATCTTCTCCTCCAGGGGCTCTTCCCAACCCAGGCATTGACCCCCATGTCTTCTGCATTGTCAGGCGGATTCTTTATCACTGACACCTGGGCCTTCATTGTTTCTATGGCTGTGTAGTGCTCCATTTGTGTGTGTGTGTGTATGTGTGTCTGTGTGGGTGTGCGCGTGCGTGCACACCCCGAATCTTCTTTTTGCATTTAGCCATCAGTGGGCACTTAGGTCGTTTCCATATCTAAGCTGTTGCATATGGTGCATTAAATACAGGGGTGCATATATTTTTTTAAATTAGTGTTTCCATATTCTTCAGATAAATACCCAGAAATGGAATACCTTGGCTGTGTGGTAGTTCAGTTTTTAAATTTGGGGGGAATCTCTGTTCTATTTCCTGTAGTGGCTGCAAGAATTTACACTCCCAACAACAATGTACAAAGGTTCCCTTTTCTCCACATCCTCTCCCAAAGTTTGTTATTTCTCATCTTTTCAATAGTAGCTATTCTGATAGCTACGGTTGCTAGCTCCTTGTGATTTGGATTTGCCTTTTCCTGATAATAAGTGATACAGAACATATTTCATGTGCCTGTGAGCCATCCGTATATTGTCTTTGGGAAAATGCGTGTTCAGATCCTCTGCCCATTTTTTTAAATCAATTTGGTTGGGATTTTGTTGTTGATGTGTATGAGTTCTTTATATATTTTGAGTATTAGCCCCTTATTAGATACATGATTTGCAGATATCTTCTCCAGTTTAATCAGTTGCCTTTTCACTTTGATGATGGTTTCCTTTGCTGTGCAGAAACTTTTTAGTTGATGTAGTTCCATTTATTTATTAAAACCTAGTGATTAAACTTGTCTATATCCCCAATATTTTTCAGACTTTATATTAGTCATTTCATAAAAAGAGCTCTGAAGGAAAACATTTTCCATCCAATAATATCAAAATTAGCAAAAATCTTGAAATCATAGCTTTTCTTTCTTTGAATTTTCTTATTCTCTGTTTTGGGGGCTTCCTGGCTGGCTCAGTGGTAAAGAATCTGCCTGCCAATGCAGGAAACACAAGTTTGATTCCCTGGGTTGGGAAGATCCCCTGGAGAAGGAAAGAGTGACCCACTGCAGTATTCTTGCCTGGAAAATCCCATGGACAGAGAAGTCTAGCAGGCTACAGTCCATGGGGTCATGAAAGAATTAAGATAGTAAACAGCAACAACATTCTCTGTTTTAAAGTAGAAAATCAGTGTTCCTCTGAGAGTTGAATTCTTATGGAAAGTTGGGGAGGCTCTATTAGACATCTCTAAATTCAGGTAATTATGAATCTCATGCAAGATTGTCTCTTGCCCTGTGGTGCTTTAATGCAAGGCAGGAGAAAAGAATATGTCTTGGGAATGTCAATAATACCTCCTTAACAGAGAGCTGCTATTATTTATTCAGTCGACAAATTTGAATTCCTACCTGACCACCTTACCTGCCTCCTGGGAAACCTGTATGCAGGACAAGAAGCAATGAGAAAGTTAACTTCTGTTCAGTGTACATCATGTGAAATGCTGGACTGGATGAATCATAAGGTGGAATCAGAATTGTGGGAGAAATATCAACAACCTCAGATATGCAGATGGTACCACTTTAACAGCAGAAAGCGAAGAACTAAAGAGCCTCTTGATAAAGGTGAAAGAGGAGAGTTAAAAAGTTGGCTCAAAACTCAGCATTCAAAAAACTAAGGTCATGGCATCTGGTCCCATCACTTCATGACAAATAGATGAGGGAAAAGTGGACACAGCAAGAAACTTTATTTTCTTGGGCTCCAAATCACTGCAGATGGTGCCTGCATCCATGAAATTAAAAGAGGCTTGCTCCTTGCAAGAAAAGCTACGACAAACCTAGACAGCGTATTAAAAAGCAGAGGCATCACTTTACCAACAAAGGTCCATCTAGTCAAAGCTATGGTTTTTCCACTGGTCATATATGGATGTGAGAGTTGGACTATAAGAAAACCAAGTGCCAAAGAATTGATGCTTTTGAGCTGTGGTGTTGGAGAAGACTCTTGAGAGTCCCTTGGACTGCAAGGAGATCCAACCAGTCCATCCTGAAGGAGATCAGTCCTGGGTGTTCATTAGAAGGGCTGACATTGAAGCTGAATTGTAAATACTTTGGCCACCTGATGCAAAGAGCCAATTCATTCGAAAAGACCCTAATGCTGGGAAAGATTGAGGGCAAGAGGAGATGGGAGTGACAGAGGATAAGATGATTGGGTGGCATCACTGACTCAATGGACATAAATTTGAGCAAACTCCTGGAGGTAGTGAAGGACATGGAAGCCTGGCGTGCTGCAGTTCATGGGGTTACAGAGAGTTGGACACGACTTGGTGACTGAACAACCACCGCCTTGTGTAAGGAACTTTGCTTGGCACTATAGAAGATGCCTTAAGGAATATTTTAAGTAAAAGAACAACCAATCAGATCAATTATTTAGAGAGGCCATCATTCAGGCATTATTGTATTTAATACGAATTGGAGGCAATGAGTTGAGCCTCTGTCATAGTTAAATCAGTGCAGCAGTAAGGGCCTAATTAAGACATAGGCATCAGAAATGGACTGCTGCTGCTGCTGCTAAGTCGCTTCAGTCGTGTCCAACTCTGTGCAACCCCATAGACGGCAGCCCACCAGGCTCCTGCGTCCCTGGGATTCTCCAGGCAAGAACACTGGAGTGGGTTGCCATTTCCTTCTCCAATGCGTGAAAGTGAAGTCGCTCAGTTGTGTTCGACTCGTAGCGACCCCATGGACTGCAGCCTACCAGGCTCCTCCGCCCATGGGATTTTCCAGGCAAAAGTACTGGAGTGGGGTGCCATTGCCTTCTTTGCAGAAATGGACTAGAAAGAACAAATCTGAGACAGTATCCTAAATTTACTTCCCTTCTTCTAATTTGGTATTAATTGTCCTTTAAATCTGGCAGCTGATGTTTCTGTCTGTCTCTCTCCCTCCCTTACTTCCTCCCTGGTCCCCTACTTCTCCCCACTCTAGCACACCCAAAGGTTACTGCACCCCTCCAACAATAAAGGGAGGAAGAAGAGGTGTATATCACAGTCATTAGACACACGGTGTGTATCTGTGTCCACTTTTTTAAAGGACTGAGTATCTCCTAAGGAGGGGTGTGCTTTCTCTCACCTCTTTTTGTGAATTATTACTTTAAATCAAAACTTCAGCTGCTTGAACAGAGTAACAATTCCTGCTGTGCAAGTAGCTGATTTTTTAAGAAAGCATATTAAATGTGTTAATGTTACCCATGGAAGAAATGTTTTAACGTTTTGGGTTCGTTTGATATAGTTTTGAAGGAAAAGTTTGTCTACATCTTTGGTTTTTTTGGTTTAGAGGAAATGATACCCAAGTTTATATTTAATCCTAACAAATCCTTCAGAAAGTGATCTTCCCTTTTCCATGAATGAAAATTAAAGCTGAATTCATGTATGTATGAAATAAAATTTTAATTTTAATGTACAGGTTCCTCAAACTCTGTAATTCTTAAAAGGAATTCTATGAAAGCAGAATTAATCACAGACATTTTGGAGGGATGCATGTAAAACAGACTGGTTATGTAAAATCAGAAGATCCATAAAAATGGAGAGAGACCACCACATATCACACGTACAGATATTAATACTTGAACGTACATATTCATGATAAGGCTGAGGCAAAAGCGAATTTAAATCCACCTGTAGTTACCATAATCTGAGTTCCATCCATACTTTGAGAAAATGGTTTACCTTTGGTAGGCTGTGAAGGAAGAGTAGCCGTTGGTCTAATAATGTTTTCTCATTCATATGGTCTGTAAAGGGAAGGATAAAGACAAGTTGGTTTGAGGAGTGGGTAATAAAAGAGATTTACAGAGTATTTTTATCATGGTGCAGTAGTTTTGAGAACATTATTAAATGTCTCTTTTTCCTTGTTCCCAAGACCAGTGTGAGTGTTTATATTGTACCATTCTTCCAAAAAAGATTTGAATCACCCAGAGAGATTGGTTGGTTTCGTCTCAGTAAGACCTTTTGTTTCTGTCAGGAATTAGATTAGATAGTTCCTTTGGCTTTGTGTTCACTCACTTTCAGTCAAGTCTGTGTATTTATAAAGTGGCCTTTCTTTGACTCTCCCCTCCCTTCCCATCTGCCTTAGAACCTCACTGCTTGCTTTTGACTCCTGCCGCCTTCTGGTCTCGTCTGAAGTCACTCAGTCATGTCCAATTCTGTGACCCCTTGGACTGTAGGCTCCTCTGTCTATGGGATTCTCCAGGCAAGAATACTGGAATGGATGCCATTCCCTTCTCCAGGGGATCTTCCCAACTCAGGGATCCAACCCAGGTCTCTTGCATTGCAGGCAGATTCTTTACCATTCTGCACCACTGACTGCCTTCTGTGGGATCCTATAAAATATGTTTTATTTGCTTTCTGATGTTCCAGGTATCTTTAAATTGTATGTCCAAATGTTGATTTTGTGAACTTTGTAAGCCAAGTAAAGTGTTAAAAATTCTTCGTAAGCTTAGGTTTCCATGTGGAACTTCTGATACGGTAGAATAATTCAATAAAAATTATGTTCCTGGGAATTCCTGGTGGTTCAATGGTTAGGACTCATGCTTTGGTTCGATCCCTGGTCAGGGAACTAAGATCCTGCAAGGCGTGCAGCACAGCCAGAAAAAACACATTACCTATTTCTTCCTTAATTTTCACCCCAGCCATATGAAAGGATAGGCCCACAGTATTGATGTGAAGTGAGAACTCGGTGCTGTGCAAGTGCTGTCTAGCTAATGAAATCTTTATCAAAGTATACTTTTGCTGTCTTTTTTAAAGCAAAATTTGGAATTTAGTATTTTTTATGGCTTAAAGGCACCTTAGATATCATCTATCTTGGTCTTACACTTTATAGTTGAATATGCTAGTACCTGAAAAGTGTTACTTGCTTAAGATCACATGGTCGATTAACAGTAGAAACAGGCCCAAGTCTAGAATTGGCTGGTAGCCCAGTTTGTTATATAGATACTCACCTCATACTGAATTATGTGGCTTGGTATGTCCTAACCATGAAACAGGAGGAACTTAGGCCACTGTTTGAAGGCTATATGAGCTGATGTGAACACTTTGTGCCTAAGACATTTGCCATTGCAGTCTTTGGGCCTCAATTACACCGTTCTTCACTTATCCATCTGTCTCCTGACTGTGCAGGAAGCTCTCTTTTTGCTGAATTTGAATAGAGGTATCATTTAGACCTAATTTCAATTTTTGCAGTGGGAAGTAATGGCAGCCTGCTCTTCTATTTCAGCTCAGACAGCTATACCTGCACCAAAGATGTGGAAGAAACCAAAAGACCGGACCCGAGCCACTGAAGAGTCGTTAGAGGCAGAATCAGAGGTAAGGGACAGCTGTAAATATCTCCAGCTCATCTCCGGAACAGTGGTGCTGTTTTCTCAGAAAACTGTGTGTTTATAACTTTTTCTTGAGATACTGTCTTCCAAGCAAATATATCAAGCTCAGAGTCTGATTTTTTTTTAATCCATTTAAAGAATTTTTTATAGATTGTTTTTTATAGGTTGATGTTGAATTTTTTATAGGTAGCTTATTCAATTTCACTGAATTCTTGTTTCTTTTTTAAAATACCTCTTCCCAAATAGCAAAAATAAGTATTGTTAATTTTTCCCTTATATTTCCACATGTAAAGACTAATCTCGTTGTTTTTTTTTTAAAGTGGTTTTGTTTTGTTTTTTCAAATGCCTATTAGCTGTCCTGGTGGAAATCATCAAGTGTATTTTAAGGAAACTGAGTTTGAATCTGTTGTCCTTTACCTGCATCCCAGTAACATGACTTTTCACATATGGCTTGAACTAAGGCATGGATTTTGCTTTAGGATACTGCACACCAGGTCCCGGACAAGCTGTGAGGAAGAGTCAAGGGCAGGTTCTGTCCCAAGCCATGCTGTCCCAGTTTCATAGTCTCTGATCTCAGTATGCCTATTGTTATCTACTGGAGCTTTTAAAGAGGAGTAATATAAACAATTTCCACGTTTCTTTTTTTGTTTCTTTTTGAGTTCTTATGTCTACTTTATTAAAACAATTTTCACTGAATGTTTAAGATGATAACATTAAAATGTAGAAATCATTTTTAAATAACTTTAAATGCATTTGTTTTATAAACTTGTCTTCTGGTTGTAATTCTTACCCTCTTGAGGCTGCTCACAGCGCCCCTTTGTTGCTTCTCCCCGTCTGGTCACTGCTCTTACTGATGCTGAGTTGATGTCACAGTTGTCCCCTAGCAACCTCTAAAATGTCTCATGGGTGTGATTTCATTGTGGTTATCAGGGGGTAAGATTTGGCAATAAGTTATAGAGGTGCAAATAGTTACTACACTCCTTTTGCAGCTGAACAAGAAAATGTTGCTCCTACAAAGAATAAAATACCTTCCAGAGGCAGGGGGATCGCATACATTCCTGGTACGGCTGTAAGAGCTCACAAATGGGTTTATCTTTAGAGTCAGCTGTAATTTATTCACTTTCTTTTATTATACTTTATGTTCCTTTGCCCTGTGGCATTTTTAAAAGCATTATTGAATATTAAATGGGTAAGTCACCATTCCTCTGCTTCCAGATTTTCATCCTCGTCTTTAGGTCAAGGGTTGACAAACTTTTCCTGTGTAACAGTCCAGATAGTAACTAGTTCAGGCTTTGCAGACCTAGGGTCCCTATGGCAGTTTCTCAGCTCTACCGCTGTAGCCCCAGGGCAACCATGGACAGGGTGTAAATGAATGAGTGGCGATATTTCAGTGAAAGTTTGTTGGTGAACATTGAAATTTGAATTTTATGTAATACTCACATTTCATAAAATATTCTTCTTTGAAATATTTTTCCAACGTTACAAGTGTACACAAACACATCCTTCCCTTGGCACAGTACAAAAGTGGGTGAGGGCCCGCTACTGGCACGCGGTCCATAATTTGCTGAACCTGCTTTAGATTATTACTCTTCATGCACGAGAATTGTTGAGGCTCATTTTGAACCAGTCACTGTTTTCTTAACCTAAGATATTTGGTCATTTGCACACATACTTTTTCCAGAAATCCTAGTCCCTTGTCTTTCTAAAATTAAGTATTTACTAGAGTAGTTTAATAAATATTGGTTGTCATTGTCTTCATTTTTCATTGATCATCATGCTATCTTTTTCTCAGGTTTTTCTCAGCCTTTAAAAGAATGTTTTTCAGGGATCAGTATATTTTAGGTTGTATATTGAGTTGTTACATCATTGCAGGTATTTAACCAAAGTCTTTAAATTACAACCTAAAGAGATAGCATGAAGGATGATTCATCATAAAATTGTTATTCAAGACAACTAAAAATATATTTAAAACTTGTTGGATATTTCATCCATCATTACATATGTAATTGTCAGTCTGATTTTCTGGCACATAAAAAAACTCTTGCAGTAAGCAGACAGTTTTGTTAACTAAATTCTTATTTAGTAAGTTCCTGTAAAAATGTTTGCTTTGACAGTCTAGCCAATAAAGTGCTTTCTTTTTTCAATCTGGTTTTCAGGATAAACAATTCAAGAATGGTTAGATAATTACAAACTAGTTGAATAGAAGTCCATCCTGCTAAAGAAAAGTAATCATCAAATATTTAATGGAACTATTTTTTTTATGGATTCCCTTGAGAAATATCCCATCTAACAGTGTGCCTCAGACACCTCACTGATTCTTTGTGTTCTAAAATACGGTTTGTCATTCATGGGCCAAGTTTCTTTATACTTTTTTTTTTCCAGTTAGAAATGGACTTTCTCAATAGTACATCCTTTGTTTGTATCCAACAGATTATCTGTTGTTGATTTTAGATACAGAGAAGATGACTCAATAAACTTTGCTCTCTAAAATAGCATTGTTTCACCTTTCCACGACCTGAAATAAGATTTCTGTATGATGTATAACGTGGTTATACTACTCTGTAATAAGTTTAAGAACTATTTGCAGGCTCACATGCCAATTTATTAAAGATCTTGATGAAAGAAAGTGAAAGTGCAAGTTGCTCAGTCATGTCCGACTCTTTGCAACCCCATAGACTATACAGTCCATGGAATTCTCCAGGCCAGAATACTGGAGTGGGTAGCCTTTCCCTTCTTCAGGGGCTCTTCCCAACCCAGGGATCGAACCCAGGTCTCCTGCATTGCAGGTAGATTATTTACCAGCTGAGCCACAAGGGTATCCCAAGAATACTGGAGTGGGTAGCCTGTCCCTTCTCCAGGAATCGAGCCAGGGTCTCCTGCATTGCAGGCAGATTCTTTACCAACTGAGCTATCAGGGAAGCCCAAGATCTTGATGACCTATACTTAATCATACGGTGGTATTACAGGGAAGTTTTGAATTTAGATTATAGTTGAATATAGAATAAGAAAAAATGAGGCGGCTAATGTATGATTCAAACTTGGTAGATCAGTTTTTTCTTAAAACATAAAAGACGCCTCAATTTCTGCCATGTTTTATAAAAATATTGAAAAATCATTTTCAACAATTGTTTTTGTTGGATTTTTTGTCTGTCTTCTGATGATTTCCATGCTCGTCTTGTTGGAGGAACGAGGAAGTATGTGTGGGTGTGTTTGCATGAACGTTTTATTTCCGTTTTAGAAAACACGGCCTTAAAACCATCTGTTTCTGTTGATAACATTTTAAAATCTAGCGTCTTTTCCTCATGATCTGATTGTTTTGTTGTTCAGTTGCTGGGTGGTGTCCAACTCTTTGCAACCCCATGGACTGCAGCACTCCCGGCTTCCCTGTCCTTCACTATCTCCCAGGAGTTTGCTCAAACTCATGTCCGTTGAGTCAGTGATGCCATCCCACCATCTCATTCTCTGTCACTCCCTTCTCCTCTTGTCCTCAATCTGATGTTAGTAGAAGAAAATGTATTAGTATTACATCTTTTATACTATTTCACTTAATAACAACGTAGGGTTTGCAACTATTTAAAAAATTTTTTCATAAATCAGTTGGGGTAACTGCTTCCTGGTGTATATGACATTTTTTAATACCATCCTCTGTTCAGCCAATTCAATAGAGCCTCTAATTTGGCTCTCCTAATGCGAATTTATCAACTGGAATTTGTGGTAAGTTCCTATTTCCTCTGAGTGCTTCTTTCAAAAGATTGTTTCCAGAGTGTTTCCTTTAATGAAAAAGAAAGACTTTAAAGTTCATTGCGAACTTTTCCTCCAGGAGTTTTGATGGTTGATGTGCCAGAGCAGGCAATGGCACCCCACTCCAGTACTCTTGCCTGGAAAATCCCATGGATGGAGGAGCCTGGTAGGCTGCAGTCCATGGGTTCACCAAGAGTCAGACACGACTGAGCGAGTTCCTTTTCACTTTTCACTTTCATGCATTGGAGAAGGAAATGGGAACCCACTCCTGTGTTCTTGCCCAGAGAATCCCAGGGACGGGGGAGCCTGGTGGGCTGCCGTCTCTGGGGTCACACACAGTCAGACACGACTGAAGTGACTTAGCAGCAGCAGTGCCCTCAAGAAATACTTTGTTGTTGCTGTATCTGAAACTGAGATGGTCAGAAATAATCTGGTGAATAAGTTTAATTCTATTTTGCCTTTTAAAAATAGGATGCACTGGAACCCAGATTTCTCCCTGGGAGAATATGTGCCAGTATGATTTGAATAAGGTCACAATCTCAGAGAATTCTAAGAACCAATACACAAAATAGATTTTAACCAACAAGTGATCTCCTTGTTAAAGGAGCGATGGTCAGCTTTGTTGGAGTTAGACCCTTTAAACTGTTCATTGAACCCTTTTTCCACAGCCAGAGGACAACGCAAAACATACCCTCTAGTGTTTCTTTTTATATTTGCTGAGCGTTAGTGGCGAGGGTAGGAGTGCTTGATTTAGATTCTGACTGTTTCATGTCCGTCAAGTTCCAGGGATTAACAGTTCTTTCCTTTTTAAACTTTAGTATATTTAGATTTCATTAGTCATGTTAAAGCATTTCAATCGCCGTTGGTATTGTCTGATTTATCCCAGGAGATGAAATGAGAAGAGTGTTTTAAATAAACTTACCATTCTAGTACCATAAGCTGAACACAGACATCCTTATCTTGAGTGATATGTTTTCTTATGCTTTTTTGAGGGGATAAGTATGGGTCTTCATGTGTATTTACACTCAGTGAAAAGAATATAACCTCTGTGTTCACTTATGCTTTAGCCTAAAGCTGAAGAGGAGCTTTCAGGTGACAAAATACTTGAATCTGAACAGGATAAAATGAGCCAAGGGTTTCATCCTGAAAGAGACCCCTCTGACCTAAAAAACGTGAAAACTGTGGAAGAAAATGGAGAAGAAGCTGAGCCTGTACGTAATGGTGCTGAGAGTATTTCTGAGGGTGAAGGAATAGATGCTAATTCAGGCTCCACTGATAGTTCTGGTGAAGGGGTCACATTCCCATTTAAGTCAGGTAAGTTTATCCCTGTCTTCCTGTGTCTGTTTTTTGTTCTCCTCTTCACTCTACTGCAACTTAGAGAAATGTTGCCTCCTTCTAAAAAAATATTGGATGGAAGGAAGAGGCTCATCACAGTGTAATATTTACAGAATAAATCAGCAGGCATACTTGACTGACTGGCAAATCCAGAGAGTCCTTTGTTGGCGGAAGTGATACCTGATGCTGGCTGGTACTCTGGTTTCACTGGCATTGGAAGAGCTGCTGGCAGAGGAAATCAGTCGGTGCTAGGCTGGTAAAATTGAACAAGAGGAATTTAATTTATTCATTTTAATTGAAAGAGATGTTTCAGATATGGTGACCACGTTTCTTGAGATAGTATTACTTCTTGTTTCAGGAAGCTGGAACTAACTTTGTTGATGGAAATCACTCTAGAGCTGAACTCCAGTAGGAAGTCAGAATCAGTATACTAAGTTATTAAGCACCAGCAATGTGGAAGTGTCCTATAAGATATATGGTAACCTCTAGAGGATCTTTCACCTTTAGAAACCATCAAACACACTAAACCTCTGTCCCTATGCTGTGTAAACCATGGTTGACTTTCAGATTTATGGATAGTTTTTCCGTGGACATGTGGAGAAAGGTGGGGTTAGGCGAAATGGTTTTCTTAGTCCGCCAAATCTAAAGAGACTTCTGCGTGAGGTAGGGTTTGAATGTAAAATACCGGGCCTCAAAAATAATTTTGACCAGTATTCTTCAAACTTTTGATTTTAACCCATTTATAGGTTGTGAAACTATTTTAGTGAGTTATAACCAACATTGTTAAAGAATAGAATCAAAATTGTCAGTGCGTTACATGCAGTAAGGAATGTAGGGTTTTTTTTAACTTTATATATGTGTGTGTGTGTTCAGGGTCATGAAATCACTATATTTCTTACTGTGAGTTGTAGTCAGAAATTTTTGAAAGCCTTTGATTGATCCCATCTTCATATACTGATCATTAATACTTAATGAAAACACTAGCAGTGAAATACTTGGAATGGGCCTTGTGAAATTGTAAGATTCCATTGTAAATTTTGTTTTTAACCTTAGGGCTCAAAATACTGAAATTTCTCCTAAAGATTTAGGCTTGTATCACCAATCACTTGGACTACCATCAATCCTTCTTCAGGGATTGAATCGCTGTTGTCATTTTTAGGACTGTGTAAATTATATTTTTAGCCTTCAGTTTGGCAAGGATAAAGTGCACAACCAGCGGCCCTGACTGTACTGACTGACTGCCTGCTTTTTGCCTCTGTAATATGCACCATCAGTCATTGGGGGTAAAGGCAGTTCAAAATTCAGATCCTAATAAACTGTGTATATTTTAATAAATATAATGTAGTGAAATATCTGCAGAATTCTCACATAGCGCCAGTCTATGGCTTGTGTATTAAGAACCACTACGATAAAGCAGGACAGAGTGTGCTGTCAGGAAGTGATCTGGGGCCTGGTTTTGATGAGTGTGTTGTTAATTAAAAGAAAAAACTGTGACTTGATTTTAGTAACAGTAAAAATTTCAAGAAATTTTCCAGCTTTATATTACGATAGGATTGTTCATGATAGCTGAAATAATAGTGATGGTAGCAAAAAAGTACTGTGGTAAAAACTGTTGTTAATATTCATATGAAAAATATCAGCTAAGAATATGTTTAGTGACAGGATTCTTGGACAAAGGTATATGTCCTTTCCCAGTTTAGTTGGCTCAGCAAGCAGATCCATTATTTTATTTTCTTCAGATTAAACTGTAATTAGGGGAGGGGGGAATCTATAGTCTGCTTAGACTTTTCAGAATCTTTAATAAGTTATTTAGTTTTATTTATGTCCTTTTACCTTTTTTCCCTCTCCATAGTAACATTCCAAAGTATCCTCCTTTTGCAGGAAACCAAAAGTATTATATATAAACTATGGAGCATAAGATAGTCTGCAAGGATGTATTGTACAACATGGTAAATACAGCCAGTATTTTGTAATAGCTGTAAATGGAGTACAACTTTTAAAAACTATTTTTAAAAAAGACTTGGTGATTTATTTAATGAAGATTATTCGTGACCCTTACCAAAGTCTGCTTATGTGTAAATGAAATGGTTCCTGTAGCATGTTACTTCAGATTACTCTCCAGAGGTATCCAGAAGGGATAAAGAACAAGTAACAGTTTAAATCTTCCCATGACGTTTTCTGACTGTAGCTCATTGTTTTCTTTGTGGTTTTGTTTGCATACGATGAGATGAGATATTGGAGTCAGCTTATGTTCTTGCTAGATATACATAGAGTGACCTTATAGACTGTGGTCTGCCTGCTCTCCTCTTTTTAGAATCCTGGAAGCCTCCTGATTCGGAAGGCAAGAAGCAGTATGACAGGGAGTTTTTGCTGGATTTCCAATTCATGCCAGCGTGTATTCAGAAACCAGAGGGCCTGCCTCCCATCAGTGATGTGGTTCTTGACAAGGTAAGCTGAGCACTCAGTGAAAGCTATGTCTTTTTGGTGGGAACTGGTTTTTAACTCTCAGGGCAAATATGTGAAAAGAAGGTGAAAGTCGCTCAGTCGTGTCCAACTCTTTGTGACCCCATGGACTGTAGCCTGTCAGACTCCTCTATCCATGGAATTCTCCAGGCCAGAATACTGTAGTGGGTAGCCTGTCCCTTCTCCAGCAGATCTTCCCAACCCAGCAATTGAACAGGGATCTCCTGCATTGCAGGTGGATTCTTTACCAGCTGAGCTTCCGGGGAAGCCCCCATAATATATGAAGTATGAGCACTTTTTAGAAATTGTTAAAGTAACATTTGAATTAAATGTTTCATTAAGCATTATTGGGTCTTAGGTTTACTGTAGCTCATAGTAATTATGGAGTTTGGCTCATATTTGAGTGGTAAAGTTTTAAAATTTATTGTTGGCTTATTACAGCTGTTTCCTAGTGATAAGGTGGAAATTGTGTGTCTTTTGGGCTAATAAGCTTAAGGAGATGTAGACCTGTTTATGCACTGTGCTAAAATATCAATAGGGAATTAGAGTAGCATTGAGGATAGGTCAGAAACCTAGGCAAGTATTTGGCAGATCAGACTTAAGTGAGAGGAAGCGTAATTCAAATAGTGTATAACTCAGAATTTCTCCAGTAGATACTTATAGGAGGATCAGTCTTTAATCCTTTGCAAATAGATAGGTACCCTTTTTCTTTACATCTGATCTTAATCGTACATACAGAAAATTAGTACAATCAGTGTTTATTTCATCTGTTCATCAATTTAAAGATGTAAAGTCAGGTGTATATTTGCCAGAATAATTTTACATACATCAATGATGAACCAGTTCTGGTGACTAAGCTCTCGTTTTATAGAGGAACTGTTAATCCCTAAGTAAAGTGTAGTTGGTAACTTTCTTGAAGAGTGAGATCCAGTTCTTATTGATAATCCCTGTAGCTACTTATCCAGACCTTATTTGTAGCATTTATTCTCTTAGAGCAACAGATCTTCTTCCTTCTCTTACTAGGTCTTCTTTCTTAGGTGCTTATGGGAAGACAGTTGAATGACTGGTGGTACTAATTTAAGACTACTTCAGTATTCAGAGGACAAGCTTTGTTATGCCCACTGAATGAGACTGTCCTCTTAGAAAATGTTTTTTCCTGTCTGCCTGCCTTATCAGTTTGACTTTGGCTGATGATAAGTTGATTTCTCACTAAGGTACTTAGCTTTGTTGAGTCTATAGTCACGTTACATGCTTATACAAATCCAGATGTCTCCGATTAACAAAGCAGACAAGATGAGATTTTTAAGTGGATCATCATAGAGAATTCACTGGCAGTCCAGTGGTTAGGACTTGGCACTTTAATTTTGGGGATCCAGGTTCAATCCCTGGTTGGGGAACTAAGATCCCACAAGCCCTGTGGCACAACCAAAAAATAAAGTCATCCTACATGAAACTTGTCTCCTTTTGAGATTTGTTGTCCATTCAAAATACATTCTTTACTAACCGTAAGTTAGTAGCATCAAAACCATAACAAGCTATATCAGATTTATTATAGGCAGGTGTTTTAATGATCCTGGAAAATGATTCCAGAATTTGGCTGTAGTTCGTAAGTTCTCAAAATAGCTTGTCTTGTGCCATTCTCTTGGCCCTACAGTGTCAAGTGAGCTGGGAATTTTAGACCTGATCATTCCAAGGCAACCAGAAAACCACTGTTGACCTAAGGGGTCTATGGCTAACCCAGGAGACTCTATCATGATTCAGATTGGACTCCCACTGGCTCAGAAAGCCAGCTCTATCTTGTCAGCTGACATAACTTTTAGTCTGAGTTTTTGTCTTTGTGGCACTGAATGCTCTGAAACTTGTATTAAGCTTTTCTTTGCTTCTTTGTGCAGATCAATCAACCAAAATTGCCAATGCGAACTCTGGATCCTCGGATTTTGCCTCGAGGACCAGACTTTACTCCAGCCTTTGCAGATTTTGGAAGGCAAGCCCCTGGTGGAAGAGGTGTACCTGTAAGTGCAAGTTCCCTACAACCTAATTAGTTAGAAACTATCATAGACTTCATGACATCTTGTCTAATGGCAGGAGAGCGATTTTTTATTCTTTGATTCTTCTAACCAAGAAGAGGAAGTAGAAGAGGCGAAGACTATCCTTTCCATACTAATATTCAAACAAATAAAGACTACACTTGAGTTTCAAGTTTTTACTTGAAAGAAGCTGGTCTGCATTAATTTGGTCTTGAATTTTTTTTTCCCCACATTTTTTCAGTTGAAAAGACCTGCACGTGGGTTAAAAATAGAACCAGCCTTATATAGGATCCCTGTTTTGTCGTGAGGTGTCCCGATACACTAGAGACGTCTGATGACATTCAGCTAATGGTCACCTCTTGGTCTTTGTTTCTACAGGTTTGCAAAGTGCAGAGCAGGCATGGATTGCCAATTCTGGAACAGAGCAAAGCCCCAGCTTCCACTCCACTGGCGATGTCGCACCCACCCCTGAAGAGCCTGCCTCTAGGGGTGCGCTGAATCCTTTTTTTAAAAAACAAAACAAAACAGTAGTTTCTGGTGTTACATTTCCTGTTTTACTCTTCTCACTTACTGTAAGTCGTGAAGCCAAAATATGAAAACGTAATGTATACAAAAGAGTGCGGTGTTGGTAAGCTGCAGATGGCCTTTACACTCCCAGCGGCAGGCTCTTCAGCGGTGGGAGTGGCATCGCCTATGGAGTTACACTGGGCACTGCACTGGGCAGAATTTGGCAGACTCTGCCTACTCCATGCTTTGGAGACTTGTAGAAAGCATTGGGGTGAAGTTGCCAGTGATGTGAATACCTCTTTTTCCCCAACTTGGAGTGATATAGAGAGAACTTAATTTAAAGTTCTAAAGGAGCTCAGGGTTTGATGTACATTTGTGGATCACCCTGTTTATACTACTGTATGTTTGTAAAAATATATTTATAGAAGGTGGCACTTTTTATTTCCCCATCACCTTTTTATTTTGGGAATGGCAGCTTCTGAAACTTGCTCTGAAATAAGACTACACCTTCTGACAACAAATCACACTTTGTAGATACTTGAATTATTTATTTAACCAAACACTGATTGCAAACACTGGAATGTCTGCACCATGTCGAAGGCTTTATAAAACCTAGAGAAAATTTTAATTTGAAGCATACTTTTTATTGAGCATCACCTTCTTAAAGACCCCTGTGTGTATAATATTCTATTCTTACTTGGGTTTGAAATTTAAATTTACCTAATTTCTCTAAATACCAAATTAAAATTTTTTTCTAAAGTTGGAATTTCCTCACCAGAAAGTCTTAGAAAGCAGCTTTCTAGAAACTATTTTATACCTGTTTTTCAGTATTATTTCCCTTCGTTGGTGAGTTTGTTAATCTTTGTTTTTGTTTTGGTTTCAGTTTATATCTTTGTTTAGCCAAACATTTGAAATAATGTTGATGCCATCTTTATTATTCTCTGGTTAATATCTGTAGTTATCTTGTTGCTCGGTTTTGTTCATATGTCACTCACAGAAGATAGGAATTTTTGCATCTCCTCTTCCAGTGTATACGGTCAGTTTTCATTATCAGCTTGCTTTTGTCTGATAATCAGGTATAGCTTAAAGGAGGTATTATGAATTAAGCATAGCTATATCTTACTCAAAATACTGAAACTAGAGAGAATGAGTTTTTAAAAGTAACTGTCCCAGTGTATATTTGCCCGGTAATTTATTTGCCTACATATATCAGGTACATGATTATTTAGTGCAAAGTAATGTGACAGGAGATGAACCATGATCAATAATTTGTAGAGTCTCCAAAAATATTCACTTTAATTGTTTAACTCACTTTCTTTTCATAGCTCTGTCAATGTTCCACATTCTGTTTTTTAAGTGGAATTGTGATCAGAGTAACATTGATAACATTGTCTTAATATAAGTAATTATTCTTCCAACAGTTCCCATAGCTAACATATTCTCCATTTAATTTGTCCAGCTTACTTGGTATATTGGTGAAGGTAATATACATAACATATAAATGAACAATCAATAATGCTGCTTGGGGAAAACAAAGCAGCCCTACTCTTCATAGTTTTTGGCTCCATACAGCTTCCAAATTGGCTTATAAATAATTACATCCAAAACTGTTAAGATATACTGGGTATGCTTCTTAGTCTAGCTTTAGTTGCTGTGACTCCTGGTATAAACTTTCCTGCAACAGACTTGTTATAACATATTTTTAATGCGTAGCAATTATACTAGTGCCATACACAGTTATATATAATTTTTAACCATAAAAGTTCATCTTTTGATGAAAGCACCCAGGCAGTATCATCTCTGTAGTTTTTTAAAAGTCAAGTTACTTGGCTATTGTGGTGTTAATTTTAATAGTAATCTGTTTGCAGATATCGCAGAATGTGCCTCAAAAGAAATGTATCGAGAAGGGGGCTGTAGACCTAGACTAGTAACTTGCCATTCGTGTTCATTGTAACTAATTTGAGATTCACTGAACTGTGATGAAAATCCTTCATACATAGAGGTTTCCTGAGCAGGTAGCATCCTTTTCTCTTAAAGGGAAAGAAAAAATGCTACAGTGCAATTGGTCCTGTTTTCTTTGGTTATCCAAGTAAGCAGAAAAGTTTGAGGTTTTAGTCTCTGAGTGAGATAGGAGCAATATATATTCAATTCTACAACAGAGATCTGTAGTTTCTTATGTAATACGTTTAAGAAATGTGGACCCTGCACACATTATACCTTGAAGTTCATCTTCTCACCATCAGTCAGAATTGTTTGTCTTTCAAGCAAAGAAACCAGGCTTTATTTCTTTTTATATGTTCCATAACTCTTAGCACAGGATCCTAGAATTTTATCTGTATTTAGTAACTAAAGTCATTCATTACCTATGGTATAGCTTTTGAATGATACTGAAAATCTGACAATTTATATTAAGTTTTTCCACACACAAAAAGGATACAGGGTGTTTAAAGGTTTTTATACCAACCTGTATATCACTTCTTTAAAAATTTCTTTTTTTTCTTTGATATTCATGATAATATTGTACTACCTGATATTGTACTTAGTTTTTAAGGTCCTTTGGCATGCCTTACTATTATATATCCCGTGATCCTAGTTAATAACTCATGTAGGTATGATAAGCATTTAATATATGAGATGGTTTAAGTTCAGCAGACTTGTTCATAGTAACTTTGCTCATAAGTGGCAGAATTGTATTCAAGAGACCACAGTTCTTTTGTCTTCTAATCTGCCTCTCTCCTCCACTTCACCATAGCCATTCCAGGCATTGATATTCCAGTGAATCATTCTGAGTATAAACAGAAGAATGTTAGCTATAAATTATAATCAAACATATTAAGCATTTATAAGAATAATAATCTGTTGAGGACTCAGTATACTTGGGTAAATATTTGTGAGCAGTATCTTAGTTTTATCCAGAGATATTTAAATTTGTCTTGGGAGGTTGCACATGGGTTACAATTTCAATTTTTTAATCCAGGACTTCAAAAAGTTTGTTTTTTTTAACAGTTTTTTTTTACTTTGAAACACTTGTTATCTACTTATTTAATATTTCTCACATCTCTTTCCTGCTTGTCTGAAATTCACTTATATTTGTCTTGGGACAGACAGAGTTGTTTCGTAAATCATATTTACTTTTTAGAAATCTCAAACGTTCATTGGTATTTGCAATTTCTTTTTTGGAAATGAACATTTTCTAACTTAATGCAAACATAGTTAAAATTATATCCACAAATTATACTATGGCTCTTACATGATTTTGGCATAATGCCTTTTTAATACCCACCAATCGTTGTTTTTAACAAGTTTCTATGTGCAGATGCATGGATTAAATTGAATATCTGTGATCTGTTTATTTGAATTTTATCCAGACTTTAAAAAAGATAGTAACTGACATTAATTAACAGTAGAATATATTTTGAATTATAAAAACCAAACAATACGTGGTTTGCTGCCTTTTCTTAACAGTTCTTCTGCCTGAACGAGCAAGGTTTCAGTGAGAAATAGATCTTACAGTAGTGCTGTCTGGTTTAGCGGCTCTTTCCAGTCGATACTTCCCCAGTCTGATGATCTTTTTTAGTTCTGTCTTAGTTATACCATGTGTGGTACCTCGGGATTTATTTGACTTCAGTTTTTTGTTTTTTTTTTTTTCATGTGTTAGATTACAAAATAATCTAACATTATATCATTAGTACTGAGTCCGTAGCTAGACATATTTAGTGTGTATTGCCCAGAAATTCTAAGTTTTGATCCTGAAACATCCTTAATAGTGCTGTTTCTAATTAGGGCACATGGTCAAGGAAGGGTAAGAGAATAATTAATTCTGAGATGGGTGATGTGTAAAGGCTTTGAAGCTTATCAGAGTCCTCAGACCATGTCTCTCTCGAATGTGTCTTTCTGTATGAAGTATGACCTTTTATTTACTCTCTTTATTGGAGGATAATTGCTTTAGTTTCTACTAAAGGGAAGTATTGGAGCATTAAGTGAGATAGGATTCTGGTCTGTCTGTCTTGTGTGAAGCATTTTTTTTTTTCTCCTCCTTTTTTCCTCTTGAAACCTAATTGTAATATTTCTTCATCATTCAGAGAAGGACCTGTCAGAAAAAGTAAGAGCAGTCAGTATCCCAGATCTTGGATTGGTCATAAGCAGAACTCTCTATCACTCCAGTTATTTAATCTTGAAAAAGTATTTCCAGGCATTTAGAGTAGCATTTATTAGGAACATTTTAATACATAGAATATAACTTTTAAGTTACCCATTACTGTTACAGTAACATTTCTGATTTGCTGACCAGTGTGACATGCTAACATACATTGCTTTTAACAGAATGAGCATAGTGGGGCTCTGGGAGGAACAAAGAGCTGACAAAGGCCTTTTTTCAGGGAGTGATTTAGTTGGATTTCATTAATGACATAAGGAAGACTTATTTTAGTATTTCTGGCACAGCAAACTTAGAGGGATCTATTAAGGTCTCAGAGAAGGCAATGGCACCCCACTCCAGTACTCTTGCCTGGAAAATCCCCTGGATGGAGGAACCTGGTAGGCCGCAGTCCATGGGGTCGCTAAGAGTCAGACACGACTGAGCAACTTCCCTTTCACTTTTCACTTTCATGCGTTGGAGAAGGAAATGGCAACCCACTCCAGTGTTCTTGCCTGGAGAATCCCAAGGCCGGGGGAGCCTGGTGGGCTTCCATCCATGGGGTCGCACAAAGTCGGACACGACTGAAGCAACTTAGCAGCATTAAGGTCTGCAGTCAGTCTGGGTGTCTATGCTGTAAATAATTTTCATGGTAAGGGTGTATTTGCATTGCACACCAAAAGTGTAGAGACAGTTTTTGAAGCAGATTTGTAACTGTGGTGATCTCTGCCTCTGAATTTCTGTAGTTGTTCAAGTGACTAGTCCAAAGTCACATAACGAGTTAAAAAGAAAAAAAGAAGCAGTAATTTCACTTAGGGTAGTCTTTTTTGTTAGGTTCAGTAGCTTTATCAGACATACCTAATTTAGGACGTCAGGGTCAAAAATCGTAGTCGTGGTATACGCTACAGTGATGACATTCTAACACACCCACACCCCCACCAAAAAAAAAGATCACATCTCAGTTGATGCCTGATACCCATCTTTGCATCTAGAAGTGTTTCCTGTGGGCAGCAATCCTTACTTGAGCAGCACAGCAGAGACGGTAGACTGTAAGTGCTCTGTGTGGATGTAATAAAGAATGCTCTTGTCCTAGCTGTTGAATGTTGGAGCACGGAGATCTCAGCCTGGCCAGAGGAGAGAGCCCAGGAAGATCATCACGGTCTCCGTGAAAGAAGACGTGCACCTGAAGAAGGCAGAGAACGCCTGGAAGCCCAGCCAGAGGCGGGATAGCCCAGCCGAGGACCCCGAGAACATCAAGACCCAGGTGGGGGCTGGGGCGCGCTCACGTGGCTTTGGAGTTGTAAGGGTACTCTTCTGTCTCTTTGCCCTGGTAATATAAGGTTTTTTGTGATTTTTTCCTTACTACAGGCATCATTCTAAAAGCTATCATAAATGCCAACAATCTACTTTCTCTTTAAGTTGCATTCTGTGTGCTTTTCAAAACACAAACTGTATTTCGAGGGTTCACATGTCATAGAATTCTGTCACTCACGCTTAGATCAATATTTGCTTTTCTTAAAAATGTGTTTTTAGATTCTTATTCATTGTCCTGTGGTAGTCTAGTTAGTATCTTGCTTTTTGTTTCACTTCTAATAAGTTAGAATTTAGAAATACATCTTACTTAGGGTCCTTGGTAATAAAATTGAATTCTTGCATCTTTTTGAGCATATCCTCCCTCAGAACTCCTTAGGGTAAATTGAATGAATTCCTTTAATCCACCCAAATTTGTTTTTGTTGGCCAATTTATATAAAGCCTCTGTTCATCTTTTGCTGTACGCACAATGCCAGTTCCTATCCCTGTGTTAGCTCTACTATGTCCTTTAGCTGTTTTTGATTCTAATTAAGATAACTCATTTGACACTAATTAAGATACTAATAGTATGTGCCTTATGGAACACTGTGAAGTTCAAATGAAGCGATATAAAGCACTTGCTCATGACGTGGTTCCAGGAGCCCAGTTATGTACTTAGTATGAGAATGTCCCTGGGAAAGAGATGTGCCTTACAAATCCTGATGTTGATTGAGCACCAGCACAGAATCTCATACATAGTAGATACTCAATAAATACTTGTTAAACAATAAACTTAGCAGCAAAGCTGTTCATGCTGTCAGGACCAAGACGAACTGATGCATCACAAGCTGTTTGTCAGACCCAAATCGGCTGCCTGCCTTTGTTCATCTTTCTCGCACTTGCCCCAGTCATTTGTCCCAAGAACATCCTGCTCCAGATTCACTAAAATCAAGTAGCTAATCTTCCCTGAAGATTTCTCAACCTTCAAAAAAAAATCTACATTCCTGCTTCCATTCCCTCTGAGAAGTGCTTAATGAAGAGGGACTTAAAAGTTTTAAATTTCCTGCTAGATATTTATCATTGACTATGAAGATGTCTTCTTTTGGTGTTTAAGGCAGTTGTATTAGTGCCTTATTGCATTAGATTCTTACAACACCTGTCAAGGCAGGAATACATATTTCCTCTTTTTTTCGTATGAAGAAACGGAAGCTTTGAGAGGTACTCACAGCCGTTGTGGTTACTGAGTAGTCCATTTGTTGTGAACTTGTACCTCTCTCTATTCTGTAGCAGAGTTCTCCCTGTTTTTAAAAAAAATTTTATTGAAGTATAGTTGATTTAGAAACTAAATCTAATTTCTAGTTCTAAATCAACTAAAGTTGAGTTGGTTTCTAGTATACAGCAAAGTGATTCAGAGATATATATGTGTGTATATGTGTATATATAGATATATATATTTATTTTCATATTGTTTTCCATCATGTTTTATTACAGGATATTGACTGTAGTTCCCTGTGCCATGCAGCAGAACCTTGTTGTCTGTTTTATATATAGTATTGTGTATTTGCTATTCCAAAACTCTTAATTTATCCCTTCCCCACCCCCTCTCCCCTTTTGTATCTACATCTGTGAGTCTGTTTTCTGTTTTGTGAATAAGCCCGTTCATATCATGTTTTACGTTCCGTATGTAAGTGATACCATAGGCATTTGTGTTTTTCTGTGTTACTTAGTACAGTAATTTCTAGGTCCGTCTATACTGCTGCAAATGGCGCTATTTCATCCTTTTTATGACTGAGTAGTATTGCATTTTATTTGTGTGTGTGTTTGCACATGTATATTTATGTGATATATGTATGTATCACACCTTTATCCAGTCATCTGTCTGTGACCTTGTAGGTTGTCTCCATGTCTTGGCATTTGTAAATAATGCTGCTGTGAACATTGGAATGCATGTATCTTTTCAGATTACAGTTTTGTCTGGATATATGCCCAGGAGAGGAATTGCTGTATCATATGCCAACTCTGTTGTCAGTTTTTAAGGAACCTCTATACTGTCTTCCATGGTAGCTGCACCGGTTTACATTCCCACCAAAATATAGGAGGGCTCCCTTTTCTCCACACCCTTTCCAGCACTTGTTTTTTGGAGACTTTTTAATGATGGCTATTCTGGCTAAGTTCTCCCCATTATTAATTGTTATTCAGAAACAGAATAATTATATTGACTTTGAGGTATCATTAATTAGTTCAGTTTTCTTTAGTGAATAGGTAAAGCAAATCCAGTGCGGGATGGATAGACTTCTCATGCAGGGCCAGCACAGCCTCCTTTTCTCCACATGCTTTGCTCTTGATACAGAGCGTCTTTGCTCATTCCCTCTCCGTTCTGTGTTTTCACTCTCTGCACAGGCACATCCCATGTTGTTCCTCCTGTTACTCTTTTTCTATCCTTTTGTCAACACAATAGTTGTATTGTTGCCACCACTTCCGGAAAACTCCTTCACTCTGACATTTGTTCTTACCCTCTGTATTTATAGCAACATTATGAATGATCACCAGTGGATACCGTAAGAATTAATCTCCTTGAAACATTTCTAGGAAATCATTATTAGTGACGTATCTAGACTCCCTCTACATACATGCACTACAGTTGCGATTCTGCTGCTCAGGCTGCTATTTCATCTCTCTTCACCTCTTGATACAGTAATCCCACTGCTGCTGCCCAACTCATCTCTCTGATGGGCTGATTTTTACCTCCTCGCTCTAGCTTCTAACTTACCATCATTTTCTTTCCCACTAGCGTGCACTAGTCCTCTGATCTTTCCTTACTGTTTTCCAGTCCTGCAGTGGAAGAGCCTCATTAGCAATCCTTTCTAAAATATTTCCCTTCCTAAAATACTTTCTGTCCCCCTGCCAGCCTTTTCTCATGTGGCCAGCTTTTTTTTTTTTTTGCCCTTTATAATCTGGCCCCACTCTCATTTCCTTCTAAAGGTCTTTCCTCACTAACCCGTTACAGTCCTCACCTCTCTGGCTTCTAATCAACCTCGTGCTTTGCTCTGTCCTTTCTCTTGTAACTTTCCTGTCTTTGAAGCTGGATTTGATGGTTTTGATGACTGTGCCTTATGCTTTATTTGTACCTAAATGAAATTACAAAACATCAAGTAGATATTCAGTCATAATGAATAAATGCCTTTTGGTCAGTGTTTTGTTTTTTGATACTGGAGATTTCCTTTTTCAATTCAGGTATAAATTGACATATTACTTTTTAGGTGTACAACATAATCATTCAGTATTTGTATGTATATTGCAAAATGATCACCACAGTTAGCCTGCTTAATGTCCATCATCATGTAGGATTTTATTCTTGTGGTAAAAGCTTTTCAAACATGCAAAGCAGCATTCTTTCCCTTGTATTTTAATTTTTATTGGCGTATTGGTGATTTACTTTCTGTTAGTTTCAGGTGTATAGCAGAAGTGAATGAGTTTCCACACCCACATGCGTTCACCCTTTTTTAGATCCTTTCTCCATATCGGTCATTACAGAGCAGTGAGTAGAGCTCCCTGTGCTGTGCAGTGGCCCCTGTTTGTCGTCGTTGTTCAGTCACTCAGCTCTTTGTGACCCCATGGACTGCAGCACGCCAGGCTTCCTTCCCTGTCCTTCGCCATCTCCCATAGCTTGATCAAACTCACATCCATTGAGTCAGTGATGCCAGCTGACACCTCGTCCTCTGTCGTCCCCTGCTTCT
The DNA here is from genome assembly GCF_029378745.1 of Bos indicus. NCBI lineage: Eukaryota > Metazoa > Chordata > Mammalia > Artiodactyla > Bovidae > Bos > Bos indicus. Next base: position 131,516,896 of record NC_091761.1, read on the forward strand.
CCTGCCTTCAGTCTTTCCCAGCATCAGGGTCTTTTCCAGTGAGTCAGCTCTTCACATCAGGTGGCCAAAGTATTAGAGCTTCAGCTTTAGCATCAGTTCTTCCGGTGAATATTCAGGATTGATTTCCTTTAGGATTGACTGGTTTGATCTCTGCTGTCCAGGGGACTCTCAAGAGTCTTCTCCAACACCACAGTTCAAAAGCATCAATTTGGTGTTCAGCCTTCTTTATCGTCCAACTCTCACATGCATACAAGACTCTGGAAAAACATACACGACAGTGTGTATATGTTAATCCCAATCTCTCAATTTATTCCTATCCCCCTTTTCCCTCTGGTAACCATATGTTTGTTTTCTACATCTATGACTTTGTTTCTGTTTTCTAAATAAGTTCATTTGGACCTTTTTTTTTTTTTGGATTCCACATATAAGGAATATCATATGATATTTGCAGCCTTATTAACTATAGTCACTTACTGTGCATTACTTCAATAAATGACCTTTTTATTTTCCTGTTTTTCTAAGCTTAGTATTTTCTGATCTATTTGAAGATCTGAAGGCTGGGTTTTATTTTTGTTTTTATTTTGTTTTATTTTGTTTTTATTTTGTTTTTATTTTGTTTTATTTTATTTTGTTTATTTTTATTTGTGGAAAGCACAAATTAAAGTTTTAAACCTAAATGGTACTGTCTCGGTTGATACAGGCAATTTGGAGAAGTGCAATGACTCCCTCATCCCTAATAAACTTAAAATTTTTTGTTCTCTATAAAAGTGAAGCTGACATATTGCTTTAAAAGTTGACAATATGATTTTTAAAAATTTAAATAGATTTATTTACCGTCTTAGAGAAAACTGTTGATAAACTGGTACACTTTCTAAAAATCCTTGTATTCAGATTAAATTATATAGGGATCAAACAAAACATTTTATAGGTTTTTCAGTTATTATATCATGGTTTCATGGATTTTTACAACTTCATATTTTTACTGAGGCATCATTTACATTTAGTTAGGTTTCCTTCTTTGTTTATAGTTCTATAATTCTTGCCAAACACATGGTTGTGTTACTGCCACCACAGTCAAGATGTAGAGCATTGCCATCAGCCCCCTGAAGTGTTCTTGTTCTGCTTTATAGTCATCCTCTGCTGCCCATGCTCACTTCTGGCAGTCCGTCGTGTGTTTGTCCCTCTGTGTGTGTCCACACATGTTTGTGCACTCAGGCATATCTGACTCTGCGACCCCATGAACTGTAGTCCGCCAGGCTCCTTTATCCATGGAATTTTCAAGGCAAGCATACTGGAGTAGGTTGCTCTTTCCTACTCCAAGGGGTAAAACCTGCATCTCTTGCACCTCCTGCACTGGCAGGCGGATTCTTCGCCCGTGTGCCACCTGGAAACTCCCTGTAGTGTTGCCTTTTCCAGAGTCTCATATAAATATGGAGTCATTCTGAGTAAAGCTTCTTTTACTCAGTGAATATATTTGATACTCATCCATCATATTGCATGTATGAGATGGCTGGATGGCATCACTGACTCGATGGACATGAGTCTGAGTGAACTCCGGGAGTTGGTGATGGACAGGGAGGCCTGGCGTGCTGCGATTCATGGGGTCGCAAAGAGTCGGACACGACTGAGCGACTGAACTGAACTTTCATTCCTGGATCCATTCACAAGATAAACACTTTCCAGGTTTTAGTAATTATGAATAAAATTACTGTGAACATTCACATAGAGGACTTGTATGAGCAAATACGTTTTTGTTTCTTTGGGGTAAATTCCTAGCTTTTGGATCAACATAGGTTTAACTTTATTAGAGTATACCAAACTGTTTTCCAGGATGGTTACTGGCAAGGCATGAGAGTTTCAATACTTCAGTCTTCACCAGCACATATAATTTTCTGTTCTGTAAATTTTAACCATCCTAATGGATGTGTGGTAACATCTCAGTGCAGTTTCAGTTTGCATTTCCCAAAAGACCAGTGTGTTGAATAAGGACATTTTTTCATGCGTTTATTTGCCATTTGTGTGTCTTCTTTAGTACAGTTTTCTTTATATCTTTTGGCCTGTTTCGTTGGTTGGTATGCTGTCTTACTGAATTTTGAGAGCGTTTTTTTTAAATTATTATTCTGTATATAAATCCTTTGTCAAATGTATATTTTTATAAAAGGTTTTCCCCCAGTCTGTGGTTTTTTTCATTTTCTTAATAGTATCTTTTGCCAAGCATAAGTTTTTAACTTTGATGATGCTCAATTTATTGATTTTTTTCATTCCCACATTGTGCTTTTGCTGTCTCACTTAAAATATCTGTACATATAAGAATACAAAATTTTTGTCCTGCTCTGTTCTAGAAGTTTCTAATTTTGGATTTTACATTTTGGTTTGTGATCCTGTTTTAGTTAATTTTTGTGTTATGTGTAAGGCATGAATCAAGATTTCTTTTTTTTTTTTTTGCTTATGGATATCCAGTTGTTCCAGCATCATTTGTTGAAAAGACTTACCCTTTGTCCACTGAATTTTCGTTGCACCTTTGTTGAAAATCAGTTCTTCATATATGTGTGAATATATTTTCTACACTTCTCATTCTGTTCTCGTGAATTATGTGTCTGTTCTCTGGCCAGTACCACTATCTGTGCATAGTAGCTTCATATGGTAAGTGTTGAAATTAGGTTATATGTCTTCCAATTTTTGTTATTTTTTGAAATTGTTAAGCTGTTCTAGTTTTTGTTTTTCCATTTCAACTGAAGAATCAGCTTCTTGATTTCTACTCTTCCCCCTCCAAAAAACACCTTATTAGGTATTTTATTTTGTTTGTGTTAAATCTGTAGATCTCTTTGGGTAAAACTGGCAACTTAACAATAATGAGTTTTATAATACAAGAACGTGATATAGATCTCTATTTTGGTGTTTCTCGATTTCTTTGATCAGTCACTTAAACATTTCATCACACAATTCCTATGGACATTTTGATAGATTCTTATCTAAGTACTTCATGGTTTTGGTACTGTTATAGATTGTGCTTTTTAAAAATGTAATTTTTAGTTGTTCATTGCTAATACATAAAAATAAAATTGATTTTTGTATATTGACTTGTGTTCTGCAAACCTGCTAGACCCACTTAGTGTCTACGTTTATAGGTTTCTTATGATTTTTCTGCGAAGACAGTCATTTGTGAAAAGGGAATTTTGTCTCTTCCTTTAGATCTGTATGGGTTGTAGCTCTTTTCCTTTGCATTATTCCACTGAATAGGACCTCCAGTAAGGTTTTGAATAGGAATGGTGAGCACACATGTTCTTGTCTTGTTCTCACTGTTAGGGGGAAACACTTATTCTTTCACCACTGAGTAGGGTTATCAATGGCCTTTTTCTCGTTGAGGAATTTTTCTATTTCTAACTTGATGAAGCTTTCTATAACATTATTACAGTAACTTCTGCCTAGTGTTTTATTTGATAATTTATATTATACCATTTGTAGATGAACTTCTATTTTAGGACATTTAAGTTATTTGCTCTAAAAGGTTACTGATTGAAGTTATGATGGCTAAAATCCCTTTTAACCTATCGTTAAATATAAATAAATTTATGAAAGTAAAATTGCTGGTTTAAGACTTTGAGTACACATTGTCAAATTGCCCTTGGAAATGTGCCAAATTAGAGTCCCACCAGTGGAGTGTGAATATACCTAGTTCCTTGAATTCTCATCAGTAGTGGAAAAAAAATAGGCGGTATAAATTTTTAATATATGATAAAATAGATTTAATTATTTCTGTGACTCATTCACAATCTTTGTTAATAATTTAGGAAATTGCACTTATAAATTACAAATAAAATATTAGTCCTTATAGAAAGCATCATATTGTCACAGATAATATAATGGTTTCTTTTTTGTGGTCCTTCTAGGAACTTTTTAGAAAAGTTCGAAGTATCTTAAATAAATTGACACCACAGATGTTCAACCAACTGATGAAGCAAGTGTCAGGACTTACTGTTGACACAGAGGAGCGGCTGAAAGGAGTCATTGACCTGGTCTTTGAGAAGGCTATTGACGAACCCAGTTTCTCTGTGGCTTACGCAAACATGTGTCGATGTCTAGTAACGGTAAGAAGAGAGGAAGGAGTAAAACCAGAAATCTCCAAGAGGTATATTCTCCCCTCACTACATATTCTTCCCAGAAGTGTTAATGGGGCAGAGTAAAGGGGAGAATATATTTTTAGTACATATAATATTCTCATTGTATAAAAATAGCCTTGCTTTTTTATAATGTATTTTAACCTCTGAAGGGGATATGGAGGTAAGACTGAAATAGGCATGTTGTGGTCCCATGCAGTGTGGGGAAGATTAAAGAAGATTAAAATTTGTAATGTGAAATTTTTGTCATGGGCCACCAGTTTTTCCTGGTGTATCATCTTATAGAAATAAAGCAAATGCTTACATTTACATTTAGGTTCAGAATTGGAAGGCATGCTGATTCTAAGTCTAGCCTTTGTAAAAGTGCTAGCATAGTTGTGGTCATAAAGGTTTCAAAACTGATGATACTCTCTTAGATACTATTAGATTTCTTTCTCTTTACATTGTCCACAGCCTGTCAAATCTAGGGCGAGAAAGAATGGGAGACCAAAGAGCTTCTGGTTAGTGTTCATTATCCTCTATTCTGCAGTCATAGAACTGCCATGTATCATCTGTGTTTTCTCTGCCTGTTACCAAGGTACCTGTATCAGAAATGTGTGTCCTTTAACATTTGGGTCTTTTCTTAATTATCACACCTTATTGTCATTGTGCCTATGAAAATGCAAAATTCTATCATTTTATACCAGTGTTTTTGAGTACCTGTGTTAAAAGTAGGTAAGTCTGTTGGGACTTAGGAAAAAGCTCATCTTCTGTCTTCAAGGGACTAAAAATCCATATTGGAGAAAAATAGCATTAGCAAGAAAAAAAAACACTCATAAGGTATTTTGTGATGTTGTAGTGTCTTGGTGTCTGATTGGAGCCTGAAATTTCAAGTTGAAAGAAAAGGAAATCACCATATTCCTGGGAAATGACAAACTTTTATGAAGCGGGTAGAATTAGTTCAGCCTGAATGGAGAGGGGTGGTGAGTACAAATTCAGGGAAGGAGGAATGTACTCCGCAGGCTCAGGTCTCAGGCAACAAGCATGGCATAAAGGCTCCGACCACTGACTTTGGAGTCTCATAGTGTTATGAGACTATGACAGTTTTAACTTTAAATTCCAACTCTGCCATTTGCTGACTTTGTAACCTCAGAATAGTACATAACTTCTTTAAGCGTCTTTTTTTTTTTAATCCATAAAATCAGATTAGTTTATATAATTTAAGGTTATTATATTGATAAAGTTAATTGGAATGAGATTGTGTTTGTAAAGTCTAGCTCAGTTTTAGCCTGTCATAGCTCTAAGTGATTCAGAACTAAATTGGTGGTGGTGAAGATTGTGGAGATCTTAAAATATTAGGTATAGAATGAGGATGATTGTAATATTTAGCACTACTAGTGATGCTGGGAAAGATTGAAGGCAAAAGGATAAGTGGGCGGCCGAGACTGAGGTGGTTAGATAGCATCACCAGCTCGGTGGACGTGGATTTGAGCAAACTCCAGGAGACAGTGGAGGACACAGGAGCCTGGCTTGTCTGCAGTCCATGGGGTCACAAAGAGTCGGATGTGACTTAGTGACTGAACAACAACAGGTTGTAGTATGGGTAGATGATTGACATATGTCATTTTAACACTTACTATAAGCCTTAAAGATCAGTATTATTAGCCCCACTTTATTAAATAAGAAGTTGAGGCTTAAAAAAGGATTAATAACTTGCTCATAGTCACATAACTAGTAAGTGGCAGTGCTGGAACTCAAATCTAGGATTATTTAACTCAGTGACTTGCAATATGGCCTTCTAACGCGCCATATTCACCTGAAAGTGAACTGATCCTCAGCTCATGTGTTCTGTTCCATTGTGACAGCCATGAAACCCTGCAGTCAGAAATTAGAACTAGGACTAGATCCCAAATCTTCTGGCTCATAACTTTATACTTTTTACCAGTTTTCTATTGAATCATTGAAGGGTTGTGAATTTTTGTTGTTGTTATTTTGTGTCTTTAACACCAAAAACCATTTTGTATTGGTGTATAGCTGATTAACAATGTTGTGATAGTTTCAGGTGAACCGTGACGGGACTCAGCCACACAAGTATTTTAATAGAAGAATCCTTTAGATGAAAATGACCCTTAAAGGCCTGGCCATAACACAGGTTAGCTTGGAATAGGAGGAATTCACAGATAAGCCAGCTACTTATGGGTCTTTTGGTGTGACATACCCTTTTATAACAAGAGTTTTTAAACTTTATTGGATTTTTTTAAATTATAAAATAACAATCTATTGGAATAATTCAAACAGAATAGGGAAATACACAGAAAAAGTTAGTATTCTTCCCTTGAAGCCCCAGTCAGTTAAGTTTCCTTTCCTTCCAAGCCAGTCACTTCCAATTGCAAGTGATATGGTTGCATTGCTCCATAATTTTCTTTATATTTATAAAATCATATCAAAATATACACATATGTGTAAAGAAGATGTTTTAATTTTTTTGTTCAGTTGAATGATGTCATCATTTTGCATTTTGCTTTCTATCTCCACTTAGTGTGTTTTAGGCATCCCCATAGGTCATTGCAGATAGATTTTACTCACACCTTTTAATAGCTTCACATATCCCATTACACATACACATACAACTTTTTTTCATTCTCTTCTGCCGCTCCCCACCCCATGTTGTTTCTGTTTTTCGTTTTGGAGGGTTTTTTGCAACCAGAAGCAGTGCTGCAATAAACAACGAAGTACATTTATTCTTACACGCTGGAGCTTTTACTTCTTTAGCATAGGTTTCCCCCAAAGTTATATACCAAAGGACATTTATTTTTAAACTTTTTTATTGAAGTATAACATAAATACAAATAGTTTGGAAAAGGAAAATTGCTCGTTTATAGTTTTTGTTAAATTCAGTTCAGTTCAGTCCACTCACTCAGTCATGTCTGACTCTTTGCAACCCCATGGACTGCAGCACGCCTGTCCATCACCAACTCCTGAAGCCTACCCGAACCCATGTCCATCGAGTCGGTGATGCCATCCATCTCATCCTCCCTCGTCCCCTTCTCCTCCTGCCCTCAATCTTTCCCGGCATTAGGGTCTTTTCAAGTGAGTCAGCTCTTCGCATCAGGTGGCCAAAGTATTGGAGTTTCAGCTTCAACATCAGTCCTTCCAATGAATATTCAGTCCTGAATATTCATTATCCTAAAGCTGATCTCCTTTAGGATGGACTGGTTGGATCTCCTTGCAGTCCAAGGGACTTTCAAGAGTCTTCTCCAACACCACGGTTCAAAAGCACCAATTCTTCAGTGCTCAGCTTTCTTTATAGTCCAACTCTCACATCCATACATGACTACTGGAAAAACCATAGCCTTGACTAGACGGACCTTTGTTGACAAAGTAATGTCTCTGCTTTTTAATATGTTGTCTAGGTTGGTCATAACTTTCCTTCCCAGGAGTAAGCGTGTTTTAATTTCATGGCTTCAGTCACCATCTGCAGTGATTTTGGAGCCCCCCAAAATAAAGTCAGCCACTGTTTCCCCATCTATTTGCCATGCAGTGATGGGACCAGATGCCATGATCTTAGTTTTCTGAGTGTTGAGCTTTAAGCCAACTTTTTCACTCTCCTCTTTCACTTTTATCAGGATGCTCTTTAGTTCTTCACTTTCTGCCATAAGTGTGGTGTCATCTGCATATCTGAGATTATTGATATTTCTCCTGGAAATCTTGATTCCAGCTTGTGCTTCATCCAGCCCAGCATTTCTCATAATGTACTCTGCATATAAGTTAAATATAAATTAATGATTTAAATACTCTCATAATGTTTAATTTTAAGCTACCGCATTAGTGTATAGTTCATTGTATATCAGCAAAGTGAACATACCTAACTCTCTGGTCAATAAATGTAATTGTACCTTTCTTCCTTAAAGATGACCACTGTCCCAACTTCTGACATCATAGCTAACCTACTTTTGAGGTTTGTTTTATTTAACAGTGATTTGTTTTACTTAAAGTTGGCAGTGTGACTATTCATAAATTTCTAATACAAACCAAATACAAAAATCAAACAGCCATAAAAATAATGAAAACCTAAATATGAAAACCTAATCTCTTAGTAGAAAAATAAGGCTATCTTCATGAACTTTGGGGGAAAATTTCTTCAGCAAGATGCAAAATAAATATAAAGGAGGAAAATACCAAGTATGACTGTTAAAATGTATAACCCTTGGTGCAGCAAATGGTGCTATAAATAAAAGAAAAAGGTAAAGCCACAGCCTGGGAGAATATATCTGAAATGCATATAGCTGCCAAAATGTTAGAATCCAGAGTTGAAGGGGAGAAAAGCAAATCAGTAAGGAAAAAAAAAAAGCCTAATATAAAAAATGGACAATTCATAGAAATGAAATCCATTGGCTCATAAACTTAAAAGATCCTCAGTGTTATTCATTATTAGTGACAAGAAATGACAAGACACAGTTCTGTGCAAGTCACATCCATGAGATTGAGGGCAAAAAGCAAAGATGAGCATAATCACTTTGGAGAGTAATTAGACAACAGTGGTGAAGATGTTCATATGCTATTACCCAATAATTTCACTTCTCGGAGTATATCCCAGAGAAATTCCCATTTGTGCAAAAGGAATCATATATTAGAATGTTTATCTATGTATTGATTTTAATAGTGAACAACAGGAAGCAACCATAATAAGCCTAAAGAAGACAGAAGAATATACCACAATGTATTTTAAAAAATAATTAGGCACACAAGGAAACAAGATGGCACGAATGAGAACCAACAGCAAGCAAACGCCCTCCGTTGGGCTCCAGGTTCCGGTTTATCAGGCACAGGTGCTAAACGAACATGCTTGCATTCAAGGTGATAGATTCGACAATTTCAGTAGAGAAAGTATAAAAAGGACTGAACAGAATTTCCAAAACTGAATATTAAAATTAAGAAGACAATAAAAGGGTTTAAGGGCAGATGAGACACAGCTGAAGAAAAGAATTATGAACTAGAAGTGTATAGAATCCAGATTGAAGCAGAGACCCCCAAAAAGAAAATTAACGAGAGGTTAAAAGATGATAAAAATCAAAAGATTTCCTACAAACCCCAAGCATGATTTTTTTAAAAAAGGCTGAAAGAAAGCTAGTAAAGCTAATTACAGGAAGAAAATGATATTAAAAAGAAACAATAATTTGTCTGCAAGTTTCTTAGGAGCAAAAGTCACCATATACAAAAGAAAATGTTGGCAAATCAAACTACATTAAAATTAGCATTTTTCATGAAAAGGTGTCAGATCAGGTCAGTCGCTCAGTCGTGTCCGACTCTTTGCGACCCCATGAATCGCAGGACGCCAGGCCTCCCTATCCATCAGCAACTCCCGGAGTTCACTCAGACTCACGTCCATCGAGTCAGTGATGCCATCCAGCCATCTCATCCTCTGTCATCCCCTTCTCCTCTTGCCCCCAATCCCTCCCAGCATCAGAATCTTTTCCAATGAGTCAACTCTTCGCATGAGGTGGCCAAAGGACTGGAGTTTCAGCTTTAGCATCATTCCTTCCAAAGAAATCCCAGGGCTGATCTCCTTCAGAATGGACTGGTTGGATCCCCTTGCAGTCCAAGGGACTCTCAAGAGTCTTCTCCAACACCACAGTTCAAAAGCATCAATTATTTGGCTCTCAGCCTTCTTCACAGTCCAACTCTCACATCCATACATGACCAGAGGAAAAACCGTAGCCTTGACTAGACAAACCTTTATTGGCAAAGTAATGTCTCTGCTTTTCAATATGCTATCTAGGTTGGTCATAACTTTCCTTCCAAGGAGTAAGCGTCTTTTAATTTCATGGCTGCAGTCACCATCTGTAGTGATTTTGGAGCCCAGAAAAATAAAGTCTGACACTGTTTCCACTGGTTCCCCATCTATTTCCCATGAAGTGATGGGACCGGATGCCATGATCTTCGTTTTCTGAATGTTGAGCTTTAATTAAACTTTTTCACTCTCCACTTTCACTTTCATCAAGAGGCTTTTTGGTTCCTCTTCACTTTCTGCCATAAGGGTGGTGTCATCTGCATATCTGAGATGATGGATATTTCTTCCGGCAATCTTGATTCCAGCTTGTGTTTCTTCCAGTCCAGCGTTTCTCATGATGTACTCTGCATAGAAGTTAAATAAACAGGGTGACAATATACAGCCTTGACGAACTCCTTTTCCTATTTGGAGCCAATCTGTTGTTCCATGTCCAGTTCTAACTGTTGCTTCCTGACCTGCATACAGATTTCTCAAGAGGCAGGTCAGGTGGTCTGGTATTCCCATCTCTTTCAGAATTTCCCACAGTTTATTATGATCCACACAGTCAAAGGCTTTGGCATAGTCAATAAAGCAGAAACAGATGCTTTTCTGGAACTCTCTTGCTTTTTCCATGATCCAGCGGATGTTGGCAATTTGATCTCTGGTTCCTCTGCCTTTTCTAAAACCAGCTTGAACCTCAGGAAGTTCACGGTTCACATATTGCTGAAGCCTGGCTTGGAGAATTTTGAGCATTACTTTACTAGTGTGTGAAATAAGTGCAATTGTGCGGTAGTTTGAGCATTCTTTGGCATTGCCTTTCTTTCGGATTGGAATGAAAACTGACCTTTTCCAGTCCTGTGGCCACTGCTGAGTTTTCCAAATTTGCTGGCATATTGAGTGCAGCACTTTCACGGCATCATCTTTCAGGATTTGAAATAGCTCAACTGGAATTCCATCATCTCCACTAGCTTTGTTCATAGTGATGCTGTCTAAGGCCCACTTGACTTCACATTCCAGGATGTCTGGCTCTAGGTGAGTGATCACACCATCGTGATTATCTGGGTTGTGAAGATCTTTTTTGTATAGTTCTTCTGTGTATTCTTGCCACCTCTTCTTAATATCTTCTGTTTCTGTTAGGTCCATACCATTTCTGTCCTTTATCGAGCCCATCTTTGCATGAAATGTTCCTTTGGTATCTGATTTTCTTGAAGAGATCCCTAGTCTTTCCCATTCTGTTGTTTTCCTCTATTTCTTTGCATTGATCGCTGAAGAAGGCTTTCTTATCTCTTCTTGCTATTCTTTGGAACTCTGCATTCAGATGTTTATGTCTTTCCTTTTCTCCTTTGCTTTTCGGTTCTCTTCTTTTCACAGCTATTTGTAAGGCCTCCCCAGACAACCACCATTAAGTAAAAATGCAAGCCACGTGTTAGGAGAAGATAATTGCAGCATAAAAATCCAGTAAAGGACATCCCAATTGAGAAAGTAGCACTGACACGTATACACCATGTGTAAAACAGCTGACACAGGGAGCACAGCCTGATGCCCCGGGGGGTGAGGAGGCGGGTAGGCAGAGGGAGGCGCATGAAGGAGGGTATATATACACATACAATTATGACTGATGTGTGTTCTACGCAGAAACCAACTCAAGGTCATACAACAGTTTTCCTCCAATTAAAAAAGAATTGAAAAAACTAACATTAATAAGAAAATAGCTTAAATTTTAAATAGACAACAGACTTAAATATTTCACCAAAGAGGTTATCCAAATGACCAATAAATATGAAAAAAATTATTCAATTAGATACAACCATGCAATAATACCAGATTGCTAAATTTACCAGATGTTTGCAAATAGGTGAAGCAACCAGAACTGTCAAACAGGGCCAGTAGGAATATAAATTGTAACAGTCACTTTAGAAAAGAGTTTAGCATCATCTACAAAATTTGGAGGTTTTTTTTTTTTTTTTTTTTTTCCGCTATAACCAGCATTTCCATTCTTAGGAATATATGCAACAGATAAACATACATTTCTGATGGGCCAGGAAGCATATGAAAATGTTTGTCATTATTCATAATGAATAAAAACTTGAAACTGCCCATAAACCGTAAAATGGAAGAATTGTTGCACGTTCACACTAGGACAGTCAAACCGAACCATAGCCGAGTGCATGTGGCTGTAACAGGAAAAAGCTCTAGGAGAAGAAGCCAGACCCGAAAGAATATATGCCATATTGCCTGTTTATTTAAAGTTCAAAAACAAATATGGATGTGGGAATGCATATATGGATGGTAAAACAAAAGCAAGAAAGTGGTTATTATAAAAATACAGGATAATGGGATTAACTGTGAAGGCTGGAAAGTGGTCGTGCTTTGAAAGCATTTATGTGAAGCTCTGGGAGGATTCAGTGTTCTTAAAGCTAAACTTTGAAAAGAAGAACAACAAGCAATAGAGTGAAAAAATTTTTTAAATGCTCAGGGCCCTTAACTTGAATATTTGGTTTCTTAAAAATGAAAGATGAAGGTACATATGGCAAGATACTAAGTTTTAGCAAACTTGAGTGATGAATACTTGAGTGTGTGCTCTTTTATTTTATACTTTATAAAGGAAGAAGTGGAGTTAAGCTGATTATTTTCAGATGGCATGTCCATGAGCAGTGTTATCCAAAATTGAAATGACAGTATATGTTTCACTAAGTCCAGCTTAAGCAGATTTTTTTTTGCTCTAAGTTTTGGTTTCCTATTTTAATGCTTCTTGTGAAATCAAACAAGAAGGATCTGCTCTGTGCAGCGTTTTCCAGTCCTTGACCACAAGTGCTTCTTGTTTTGTGTGTGTGTGTTTTTTTTTTTTTTAACATAATTGTTAGAATGAGAGAAAATGAAGAGTGAATTAAAAATAAGATATTACCCACGGCAGGTATTCTTTTTCTATCCATTATATTCATTAATTTATTTCAGTAGTTTCACTTTTCAGTATCTGTATGTTTTACTGAGACACATCTGCAGGTCAAATTGTAAGATCTTTGGCCTGGTTCATAGTCCTAAGGATGTATAGACCCATGCCATTTTCATGGATTATCATGAATTTGAAGTATTGGAATCTAGTTATAATTGTCTACACAGTCATGTTTCTAAATAGTAGTAATAATGAGTAGTGGGAATCATAGCAGTATTTTGGGAGGATGTGTTACATCTAACTCATTTAATCCTCACAACCATTTTATTATTCCTATTTTAAAACATTTTGTGGAAGTTGGAAAATTGCCTAAATAGGGATTTTATACATATGGAGGTTTCCAATGTTAAATGATAGAACCTTAGTTCGAACAAGAGCCGGTGAAAGTGTTAGTCACTCAGTCGTGTCTTGACTCTTTGAAACCCCATGGATGGTAGTCCGCCACGCTTCTCTGTCCATGGAGTTTCCCAAGCAGGAATACTGAAGTGGGTTGCCATTTCCTCCTCCAGAGAATCTTCCCCACCCAGGGATCAAAACCAGCTTGCCTGCATTGCAGGCGGATTCTTTACCATCTGAGCTACCAGGGAAGAATTGGACTGAGTGCCAAAGAATTGATGCTTTCGAAGTGTGGTGCTGGAGAAGACTCTTGAGAGTCCCTTGAAGAACAAGGAGATCAAACCAGTCAATCCTAAAGGAAATCAAGCCTGAATATTGGAAGGACTGATGCTGAAGCTCCAATATTTTGATCACCTGATGTGAAGAGCCAAATCATTAGAAAAGGCCCTGATGCTGGGAAAGATTGAAGGCAGTGACAGAGGATGAGATGGTTGGATGGCATCCATGACTCAATGGACATGAGTTTGAGCAAACTCTGGCAGATGGTGAAGGACAGGGAGGCCTGGTGTGCTGCAGTCCATGGGATCACAAAGAGTTAGACACAACTTAGCTACTGAACAACAAGCTCAAACAGAGACTTAGATCTCTGATTTTAAAGTCTGACGGTTGGGTTTTTTTGACCTCGGGCAATAAATGGAGACATTTTTGGTTATGACTACTAGCATGTTAGTGCCTAAAGGCCCAGGATGCTCCTGAACATCCTACAGTACACAAGACAGCCACCTACAACAAAGGGTTGTCCAACCCAAAACATCCTTAGTGTCAAGGATGAGAAACTTGGTCTAGATTGTTGAGATTTTAAGATTTAAGAGAATACTTATTGTCGTTCAGAACAGGGTTGTTTTGTTTTTGTTTTGTTGACCATCTGCACAGTTTGTTGGGGTCTCAGTTCCCTGACTAGGGATTGAACCCCACCCTCAGCAGTGAAAGTGTGGAGTCCTAAGCACTGGACTGGGAGGGAATTCCCCCAGAGCAGTTTTTAAACCTTTTTTCTGCCTCTTTGTCATTCACTTCAATCACACACCTCCATGAGTCACTTTGCAGTTCTTACCTAGGGGAGGGCTTGAGAATACAGTTGTGTGTCAATTTTCCTTGATGTTCTAAGGGGTGGTAGGTAGGCTTTCTAAAAAGGAATTCTTTAGATTTACAGAGGAAATTGATATAGTAGTTTTGGCTTTACCAGTTGGCTCTGCATATCAGCTGGTAAAGAATCCGCCTGCAATGTGGGAGACCTGGGTTCAATCCCTGCGTTGGGAAGATCCCATGGAGAAGGGAAAGGCTGCCCACTCCAGTTTTCTGGCCTGGAGAATTCCATGGACTGTGTAGTCCATGGGGTCTCAAAGAGTCGGACACACCGAGCAACTTTCACTTCACACCGTATTTATTGTGTGCACAGACACACTTGTTTAGATTTCTGTGCAGCTGCCTGCTTTTGCCAAGCTCTGCTAAGTGAAACCTCTGGCACATAAGACTTAAAGACATCATAAGAGGTAGTAACCTGGGCCTCTGGAGTATGCTGCTGCTGCTTCTGGTTCAAGTAGAAATGACCGCAGAGATCTGCAAGGCCTCCTTCCCAAACTGTAGCCTGCCAGGCTTCTCTGTCCTTGGAATTTTCCAGGCAAGAATACTGGTATGAGTTGCCATTTCTCCTTCAGGGGATATTTCCATTCCAGGGATGGAACCCTGGTCTCCTGCACTGCAGTCAGGTTCTTTACCATCTTAGCCACCAGGGAAGCCCCCTTCACAGACTGCAGGGCATTTAACTAGAACTCAGTACTTCTCTTAGGCGGAGGAGAACATCTGAAAGTGAAAATGAAAGTGAAGTCGGTCAGTCGTGTCTGACTCTTTGCAACTCCATAGACTGTAGCCTACCAGGCATCTCTGTCCATGGGATTTTCCAGGCAAGAGTGCTGGAGTGGGTTGCCATTTCATTCCAGGGGATCTTCCTGACCCAGGGATCGAACCCCGGTCTCCCGCATTGCAGGCAGATGTTTTACCCTCAGCTACCAGAGAAGCCCCAAGGACATCTGAGTTGAGTGGCAAATAAAGAAGGGCAGACACTGGAAATTGCTATCCTGTATCTAAATCTATGCTTAAATAAAATTTTAAATTGGATTATTAGTCCTTTTTATTGCACTGTTTCATTTTAATCAAAATTTAAAGAAAATCCCCACCTTGGAACTCTTTTTGAGCCTAAGTTCCTAAGAGCGGGGCACTGCTAAATTCCTAGCACCTGAAATGGTTTCTGGTGCATAATAGACCCTCAGACATATGTTTTGAGTGAATGGATAAATGCATGAATGAAAGTATAACTTGAGTTTATTTTGCACCTTAAGACTGTGCTTTTGTTACTTTTAATCTCTGCTGTGGCAGGCATGCAGACCTCAGCTGTAAAGAATGGCACTGTGGGTAAATTTCTGCATTCTGTGTCCTGTTACACCAGATCCGAGACTTTGAATGTTGCCGGTTTAATGTGCCACTGAAGGAAAGATTGATGAGAAATGACTTACCCTTTCATAACTTGACCACTCCCTTTTCAGTCTTGTGGACATCCCTCAGTGCTGTATGCCTCTTCGAATGTATCTAATAGAACACGTTTCGGTAGATGTGTTTATCGTACATACAGGTCATGTTAAGTTCATTTTTAGTTGGGAATTTACTGAGGTCAGGACATCACCACTGATAAACGATAGTATGTCACTGTAGACCCAGGAGTTACTGTTGAACAACTGATTCATTGCTGTTCACTTCACATTTTAGAGTTAGTTTGGGCATACCACTTGTTTATATTATACTAGTCATTTCAGACACTTTACCGCGGACCAGAACATGCTTTAAGCAAAACAGCTACTGGGCCATGGATTACCACTGGCATCTTTATCTTCTAGGACAGCCCTGAAAATCCTGAGCGTGCTAATAAGCCAGGCCAGGACTTGTCTCCTGTTGAACTTAATTAATACACAACTGACAGCCCTTGGTGATTTTCAGGGAGTTTGATCCTTTTAAGGAGAAGAAGTATTTACCATCCATACTAACAAATATATTAGCAGTACAAATCCTGTTGCTTGAAGAAAATGACTGCCTGCTGCTGACAGTGTTCACGTCCAGGACTGCTGGCTGCCCGGAACGTGGCCAGCTCTCACTGCAGTAGGAGACGGATACTGTCAGTTCACAGTGTAGCGCAGTGGCACGTGGGTAGTTTACTGTTGTGTAAAAATTAAAAGGTAGGTGCCCTCCAGCAAATCTAGCTCACCAAGCAGTCTTGGTATAAAATATTCCCCAGTGACTCCCTCACTTTCTAAGGAATCGTCTCCCAGCAACCCATCTGAAGCACTTAGTATCTTAGTTTTAATTCCAGACTAC
Organism: Bos indicus; assembly: GCF_029378745.1. Lineage (NCBI taxonomy): Eukaryota > Metazoa > Chordata > Mammalia > Artiodactyla > Bovidae > Bos > Bos indicus. The sequence goes on from NC_091761.1 coordinate 131,533,475, forward strand.
TGTTTAATGAATTATGGTTGTCTGAGAGAGAGCTTCTTCTCGTTGTGGCATGTCACCTTTCATTTTTGGTATTATCCACGGTAACATCTTCAAGCATCTACCTCTTCTACTGTTAGGAACTGAATATTCATCTCTCCCCCAGTTCGTAGGTTGAAGCCCAACTCTCCATGTGATGGTGTTAGGAGGTGGGGCCTTTGAGAGGTGATTAGCTTTAGTTGAGGTCATAAGGGTGGATCTCCCATGATGGAAATTAGTGCCTTTAATAAACAGGAAGAGGTACTAGAATTTCTTTTCCACCACATGAGGATAGAGGAGAAGGCAGATGTCTACACAGCAGACATCCAAAGAAGAGGGTCCTCCTTCACCAGGGACCAGATCTGCCTGCACCTTGATCTTGGACTTCCCGACCTCCAGAACTGTGAGAAATAAACATCCGTTGTTTATGCCACCCAGTCTGTGGTATTTCATTATAGCAGCCCTACCAGACTAAGACATTCACTCTTCATGTTCTCACTAACCAGTTTTACTGAGTCTCCTGACCAGTTAAGTGTCCCCTGACAACACAAGCTGACTTAATACCATCATCGTTTCATAATTGTGTTGAATTGAACATCTCTTAAGAAGAAGACGATTACCGTGCATCACCGTTCTTGGGCCATATCCTCCCTGGCCTGTTTCCGTATTTCCACAGCCCCTGTTCACCAGAACAAGCCTTTAGGGTGTGGTGCAGCCAGACCTTCATTCATTAGAGACAGCCGTGCTTGCAGGCCTGTGGTCGTTCTGCTGAGCGTTCTGTTTTAATGCTTCCCGTGAACGTGTCTAACAAGCATATGCAACAGTCACAGGTTCTTTATGTCCCGTACATGTGAACTGTTGGTGACCACCACTTTGGGGTAACAGATACTCAGTTCTCTTGCCTTTTGTGGCTCTCTCCCTAATTGCTTTGTGAACTAACTTAAACACTTTCTTTGATGTTTATGCTATTACAATATAGGTTTCTCTTAAATTTTACTAATAAACATGTCAGTGCAGCTCCAAACTTAAATATAGCTCTATCAGTTTATAGAATTCTTAGCTGTGGTCTGGGCACTGTTACTTGTTTTACTTAGACTGTCTCGTTTAATCCTTCAAACAGTCCTGTGAGATAGATGTTATCCCCGTTTTAGAAAGAAATAGAAGTTCAGGGAAGCCAAGTGATTGGGCCAAGGTCACGTGGCAGAGCTGGCATTATGACTGTCTCCACTGCTCCTGTTGCACCAGCTGCTTCATGGTGTCCCTTAGTCTGTAATCACTGGGATGCATCCTTTTGCTGATGAAGGGATTAAGGCTTAATGAGGTACCTTGCTCACATTTACATACTGATGAGGTGTAGAGCTGGGATTCAAACCCTGATTTTATCACTCAGGATTCCAGTGCTCTTTCTCTTTGAGTGTTCCAAATAAGCCACGTTTAAGTCACGTTATTCTCTGTGACTTAAAGCACTTCCAACAAACCTATTGCATTGGGTGCTTAAAGCTGCACTTGGGCTCGACACAGGGATTGTGCCTCCCTTGTTTGGATGATGAACGAGTTTGGGTTAAAAGAATTGCCTTCATTTAAAATCAAGCAAAAAAAAGAAAATCATGTAAGCGAATCTTTTCAATATAGTCTTCTCTACATAAAAGGTATAAAAAGCAAATCCTTTAATACATTTTGTGTAGGGAAATTCTTCCTTGCCTTACATCATTTCTACTTGTTCCTTCCAGTAAATAAAACACACGAGTTGTAGTTATTTGACCTTCCTGACTCATTTTAGTTCTGGTCCCTGTCACTAAGACAGTGGCTTGAATTTTCATATTATCCACATTTTTCCCATCTTCTACATAGTAAACCCATAATTCAGGGAAAATCTTTTTAAGGCCGATAAATTGTGCCCAGATGATTTTTATCCTATCAGTCTATAATGTCCTTAGTGTTAATATAGACAGTGGTGAATATGCTAAGAAGTTGGCAAAAGCCTCTTGATGTGTTTATTTGAGTTCCTGTACAGTAGCAAATTTAATGTAACTGCTGAATTTTAGAACCTTTGCTTTGTTCTGGAACCTAACGTCATGCTGAATGCTCTATTATACAGAACCTCTCACATATGGTGCTTCTTTATATTCTGGGTTGTAGATAGTAAAAGATTGAGTCTACTTTTGGCTTCTGCTTTGAAAACCCTTTGCTCTCATGTTTCATTTCTTTAAGGCTAAGTACCTGCTCTCAGAACTTCCCTGGTGGCCCAGTCCGCTGTGCTCCCAATGCAGGAAACCTGGGATTGATCCCGGCTCGGGAAACTAGATCTCACATGGCCACACTAAATGTCTTGCATACCACACTTAAGATTCTGCACAGCCAAATAAGTACAAATAAATTAAAAGCCTACCCTCTTGTGTGATCATAGAATAGGCCTGACTTTGACATAACCTGTTGTCACTTGTATTTGTATGGCCTAAATTTGGACATAAGGACGTGTTAGCTTTCCTGTGATTGTCTGAAAAGAATCCGTATTTGATGTTCTTCTCCTCTAAGTTAAAAAAAAGTGAAATGAAACATTCAGCTCTGGTTGGTAAGAGCTGGCCTTGTTGAAGGGTCTTTCGTGTCTCACTGGGAATATGTTGGAGAATGTGCCGTCAGTTCTAGCACAAATATGCCGTGGTATTGTAGTCCTCAAGTTGCTAGCCATTCAGCCTTGATCAGCAGCTCTCCAAAGTCCATTCTGGTTGCTAACTCTTCTGTGAATATAAATACAAGGTATCCCATTTTTTATTAACTTCTTCCACTAAATCTAGGACAAAGACCACGTATTTCAGAACTTTGGGAGCCACTTTGTGATTCTAGGAAAATCATTTTGCCATATTGTCACAGCTGTTCAAAATGGTACTCGTGATTTTGTCTGTAAAACAGAATCTTTTAGTCAATCACTGTGCTGGTTCACTTTCTTTATTTTCTGAATAAGAACGTCTCTGCATTTAGTTAAAGGTGAAGCTGTTGCAGTTACTAGAAAACAATGGGTTTGTATGGACATCTTGTAAGCGTCTTGCCTCTAACCGGCCCCTTCCCTGCCCTGAGTCTGTGCATCAAAAGAATGTGCCTACGTTGGACATTTATTAGACAACTCGTAGAGAACTAGTATGTTCTTTTGTCACATAAGAAATAATCAATAAACATAGTGTATCGATAGACAAGTCAGATACTAGCGTTACAGTGTTGTGACGTCCCCCTTAGGAAAAGATGTCTCCAGTATTCTGAAACGTGGCCCTCACTCACACACACTTCTGCATCTTTCTAGAATAAGGATCTCACCTCCAACAGTTTTCCTACGGCCATGAAATTCTCCCCTGCTTCGTTTCATTTTTATTTGTTTCTTGAAACCAAAGTACCTACTGTAGTAGTTTGAAAAACAAAAATAATAACCTTTGACAGTTAAAAAGGTCTAGAGGAGTGCAGAGTCATAGTTGTAATAGTATTACAAGGATTTCAAAGTCAGCTAGAGGCACAACCAGCCATAGAGGATGCGGTACATTTATATGAGAGGAATGTGTGTCTTTTCTATATAAAATTTAAAGCTCCTTAACCATTGAAAACATGAAATGCCTAAAGCTAAATCATGTATCTTTTGTAGAATGCTTACCTGTGGTTCGGTCAGCATTATTTTGCACAATAAAGAAAATAGATATTTTGAGAAAATCATTGGATTTCTTTAAGTAATCTTGCCCCTTTTGCATTTTCCCATCTGGATGCAGCTGAAAGTACCCATGGCAGACAAGCCTGGTAACACAGTGAACTTCCGGAAGCTACTACTGAACCGTTGCCAGAAGGAATTTGAAAAAGATAAAGCCGATGATGATGTCTTTGAGAAGAAGCAGAAAGAACTCGAGGCTGCCAGTGCTGTAAGTATTTTCACAGAAAAACCGTGCGTGTGCACTTTGAGTGTTATCAGAATTTTCATGAAGCCGGCTGCCTCATCGTCCTGCTACTTCAGTAGGTGCCTGCGGCCTTTTCTTCAGGTGGAGATATACCGTATTGATGTTTAGAGGAGAGCTTTATTCCTTTTAGTGCCACATGTTAAAACAACTCAACCTTCTAAGATAGGGATTCAGAACCTAGACTTCAGAGAGGTTGCTGAATTCCAGAAATCTCCTGAAATGGATGCGAACTTGTGGGGATAGTTTTATTTTCTGAATAGGTCTGTGGTTAACTGTCAAAACCTCAAAGCCTCTCCCTGACCTGTAGTTCAAACAAGTTTATTTAAACAACAAGACACTTGAAGGGAAAATTATATAGGATCATTTCTTCTTTTAGAGTAATTTATCCTTACTTAAATAGAGATTTTCCTACGTGTAACAGCTGCATACAAAAAAGTTATAAAATTGTGACTGGTTTTACAATGGTAAATGGAAAACATTAAAATCCTCCAATCAAGGAGTGCAAGAACTTTTATGCTGTTGTTAGACAATGAAAGCAAAATAATATACTGGAGTATAAAGATAAGAGTTGATGAGTATGCCCCTAATGGAGATAAAGGGGATGTTTTCCCCAGACCGGTATGTTTCCCCATCCCATCTTCATTTGATGTCAGTCAAAACATACCATCGCCTCTGTAGTTTTTTTTAAAGTGCACTATGCTTGTGCATATACACCAGTTACTTTATGTACAGTAAAGGAATGAGAAAGGAGAAAACGAAAAAGTAGAGAAACTACACTCTAGCAGTCAGGATGTGGTGGAACCAAATTGTGATTTTCTAACGGAGAGTGTCTTTTTGGTCTGGAGGAACAGAATTCTAGGGATTCCCTATTTAGCAGACACCTACTATCTCCTGTTGGAACACAACAGTTGTATCTTCATCCTCCACTTCCAACTGTTCAGGTGTGTCTTTTACATTGATTGTCTGCCCGTCAGATGGGAATTGATCTGCCTCACTGACAAACCCTGTCGTTCACAATGGATTTTATCAGGGTACTAAGTACATGCCTCTTAATGTTTAACGGCACCTCTGAACCATCCTGCCCCTCCACGTTCAAATTAGAATGATCGTTTTTCTCAGTTTTGACTCCTTCCTTGAGCTTTTCGTCAGCAGTGCCGAGCTCCACAGTCTCCCTAGCTGCCGCTTCGTAGGAGGCTTGCCCGGTCTGCACTGAACGAGCATACCGGCAACACCAGCCACAAGTATGTTTTTAGCATCTTTTGAGTAGTACAATCTTCATCATCAAGATTCTGTTATTCTTCCTTATGCAATAGCCAGAGGAGAGGACAAGGCTTCATGATGAACTGGAAGAAGCTAAAGATAAAGCCCGGCGGAGATCCATTGGCAACATCAAGTTCATTGGAGAACTCTTTAAACTCAAAATGCTGACTGAAGCCATCATGCATGACTGTGTGGTGAAGCTGCTGAAGAACCACGATGAAGAATCCCTCGAGTGTCTGTGTCGCCTGCTCACCACAATTGGCAAAGACCTGGACTTTGAGAAAGCAAAGGTAAGACCCCCGAATCTCAGAAACCTCCTGCAGGGACTCTTTGTCAGCTGCGGAAGTTGACTGTCAACACAGGTCTCCATCTTTTCCCAGCAGCCAAGGGTGCTTTTCTTTTGTCCTTCTCACTGTCAGTGTTGGGCCATGGTGCTCGTTACCACGTTTTCATTAAAGTCAGAAGTGAAGAGGATCCAAAAGTATTTAAAAGCCAGGTCATGAATTGAGATTATTTCTCCCGTGTCCTTTATTTTACAGGCCCTTCATGTGTATATGAATAGCAGGACATTTCTGTGGACAGAAATTTGGGGGTGAGGGGGAGCTACCAACAGCCAGGACTGACGGAAGACAAGAATGAAGACCCAGTAGCTTTCTCGTTTATGCTCTAGTTGATGACAGGGCTATCTAACCATAATATAAGAAACCATTAAAAATATTATAATTCAAACATAACATGGTACTGTCCAAATAAGGGGTAGGGAAATTAGAAAAGCATCAAAGAAATAGTGTCAGAAATGTTTTATAACATAGGAATCAGGTAGGGTTATGTTTGGCTGTGATAGAAAACCCGGAATATCAGTGTGTATATAAGACAGGTTTATTTCTCACTCATGTAAATGAAGTTCAGGAGTAAAAATTCTAAGGCTGGCCTGGTGGCTGGCTAAGAGATGACAAAAAATTTCAGTTCCTCCAGTGTAACATTTTGTCATCCCTAAGGTGTAGCCCTGGAGTAGTTCTTGACATCATAGCTGAGAAGGTTAGCAAAGGGCAAAGGACACAGCCACCTCTCTCTTAAGGTTCCAAGGAGATGCAGTATGACGTTTCCATTTATATTCTGTTGGCCTATAATTAGTCATATGGCCATGGCCTGCCTCCTGGAATATGTAGCCTTTATTTTGGGTGTCATGTTCAATTAAAAATTCTACCACAATGCCTTTTGGCCAAAAGTTGTATTCCTATGCCGTCTTAAAATTCTACGTGGTAAAACTACATTTGAATTCCTCAGCCAGGAATACTAATGATTTTGTATCTTGCAGCCACGTATGGACCAGTATTTTAATCAGATGGAGAAAATTGTAAAAGAAAGAAAAACCTCATCTAGGATTCGATTCATGCTTCAGGACGTAATAGATCTAAGGCTGGTAAGTAGAAAAATCAACCTACTTTTCCAGTCTCTTTTCAGGGTTTGGCTTGGGGAGGATGTCCTAGGATTTATATGTATAATGGCTTAATGCTTTTGCCTCATGACTCAGAACATGGATCAACAAACTGTGACAAGAGAGCTATGTGAAAGGACAAAGAGCATGTACACCTGCCTGTCTGCAGCTTATTTCTTCTCTCTATTCTGGTGATCAGACCACTTTGCAATTTTGAAATCAGCCATTCTGATTTCAAACTGTGGTCATTTAAATTTAATCTTAGCATGCTAAATAATCAAGAATTCTCGTCTTCAAAATCAATGTATTTCTCTTCCCCGAGCCTTACATTGTAGTCTCTGAAGTGGTGACGTTGTCTCCCTTGCAGGTGTGTTATAAAGATTCAGTGGTTATGTGTGCGGCCAGCTCACAGGAGATGTAGATGTTTTCCTCTCTGTTGTTTTTCCTGTATACTCTCTTGTTCTGCTGCTTTTTTCCCTCCTTTGTCATACTAAGTATAGTTCTCACCACTACCACCTTTGTCAACTGCTAGAGGAAACACACTGCCACTGAGCCTAAGATAGAGGAGGTGAACGCAGGTCCCCCTCTCTACCCCGCCCTGCACTCAGACCAGGTAGCTTACTCAGCTGAGATGTGACCTCAGGATCCTTCTTATTAACAAAGCCACTACCACTTGATCAGAATTTTGAATGCTGATTTAAATCTATTTTCCATTCTTGCCTCAAACTAATATAAGTAAATGTTAAAAATTGCTCTGCCTCTTCCTTCAGTCACTCATATTTGTATCAGATATTGAGACTGTAGCTCAGAAGGGAAGGACTGGGAGAAGTGTCTCTTGAAGGAGACAGCTTGTCTTACCCTTAGCAGAGAGGATAACTGGAGCTTAGAGTGATTGTGGCGTTTTGTGTAGATACCATAACCTTGATATGCGAGGAAGGAAAACGCTAGTCATCCTCGATGTAGAACCCCAGTGGAGTGTGGTGTGAACTGAGTAGCAATATATCCGACTGGGTCAAGACCAAAAGTCCTGACCTTTCTTGATTCCTCTTGTTTTTCCTTTCAAAAGTACAATATGATAAAATGTACAGATGGATGGGTAGGTAGGTGGATGGGTAGACAGATGGTTGGGCCATTCTTTCACTCTGTGTTTCTACCCACTGCTTTTGTATAGAGTAACTCAGTGGATTGAGACAGGTTTCAGTATTTAGCGCTAACATCTGAGCTGCACGTAGAGCCATCTGTAGGTGGTTGAACCTGCCATAGCGCCAGGTTCATGTGTATGCTATGCTTTTCTAGCAGTGAAAGTATAAAATAGATTTTTCTAAAGTTTCCTTTCTATTTTTAGTTATCTGGCTGACATCCTCATTTTCTCCTTTTATAGTGTAATTGGGTATCACGACGAGCAGATCAGGGGCCTAAAACTATTGAACAGATTCACAAAGAAGCTAAAATAGAAGAACAGGAAGAGCAGAGGAAGGTCCAACAACTCATGACCAAAGAGAAGAGAAGACCAGGTGAGGGGTGGAGTCTACCGGGCGCTAGGAAACTTGGAAGTTTGAGGGATGAATATGTTAAGAATTTTATATTTAGATGTGAAATGAGAGCAGAAAGACTGACCCAAAGAAGAGAACGGTGATTGGTAAGAGAAACGGCATCACCTGGAGACTGGTTGTTGTGTAAAAACAGAGAGTGTGGGAAGTACATTTTATTTCTTTGACTACTCCAAAGTCAGCAATCAGCAAGACTTCATTGAGCATCTTCTGTATACTCAGTATAGGTGAGGGATATAAAAAGAAGTAGAAGATACATCTCCTTCCCTCTGGAAGCCAGAACTAATAAAGGGAATGTTTTCAAGCAAACAGAAGTTACTATCAATTATGAAATGTACTCTCCACTCAGGCTGTTAAAACTCAGAACAGGCGGGATAGCAACTTGGAGGAAAGGGGCACTTGAACTGGGTGTTGGTAGATGGCCAATATTTGGAAGGGATGGAAAAATTATAGTCATGAAACTAAAGTAAATATATACTGTAAAGAGGAATAAATAAGCCTGATTAGAGTAAAATTTCAGTGTTGAGAAGGATTGAAAAAATGCTGAGAAGAGTGGACCCAAATCAGGAACTCAGGCTTGAGCTGACACTGAGGAGCTGCCGCGTGCTTTTGAGCAAAGGCGTGATGACAGGCTGGGCGCACGTCAATAAAAGGGGTCTGCTGCTCACTGGAGAAGACGCCGATGCTGGGAGAGATTGCAGGCAGGAGGGGAAGGGGGCGGCAGAGGATGGGATGGCCGGACGGCATCACGGACTCAATGGGCATGGGTTTGAGCAAGCTCTGGGAGATAGTGAAGGACAGGGAGGCCTAGCGCAGTGTAAGTCCATGGGTTCACACCGAGTCAGACACAGCTTAGCAGCTGAACAGCACTGACAGCATTGCTCGTCACGTGGTGAAGGGTGTACCAGGCTCAGAAATGCTGTTGTCAGCTGAAATCCTATGTGGAAGGAGGTTAAAACTTGGTAGTGATAAAAACAAAAAGGAAGAAACAGAAAAAAATAAGGTGAAGTAGTAAGCATTTTACACCTGAGAAAATAGAAAATTCTGTAGACTCAGTTTAGGAACATTGAAAGAAGAAACTTTTTTCAGAAAGGAAATGATCATTTTTCTTATAAGCTTGTTTCTTCTGAGATGACATCCAAATGGGAACGCTCATCCACTGTGCTATGAAGTGCTCAGATGGTGACCGGGTCATATTAGCATAGAGGTTGAGGGCATAGACTCTGGAGCCAAACCGTCTTGGTGTGAGTTTCAGCTCTCCTGCATCCTAACTGCGTGACCTTGCACAAGTCACTTAATCTATAAAATTGATCGAATAATAGTACCTAGGATTTGTGAGGCTGAAATGAGATAGGTAAAGTGTTTAGCATAGCAACTGACACCTACTAAATATTCGATAGCTGTGACCTGTTATTTATCAGAGACACTGTATACTCATAGTGAAGTTCTGAGAGATGACTCCACCAGGGAAGAGAGTGTGCTTTTCCGTTCTACAGGAGCAAGGAATAATCAAGCGTGTTCATGACCATTAGTATCACTTAGCAAAGAGAAAATCAAGAAGCATGTGAGGATTGAAAAAGCTTTTAGACAGTTTGGTGGTCTTTCATTCAGTAAATATTTATTGAGTGCTTGTCACTTAACAAGAGAGACAAAGTCCATTGCTTCCTACAGCTCACATCTTAGGAGGAACAGAGGGGAACAAATACTTAAATATATGTTTGTCAGATATGTTCTATAGAAAATCTAAAACAGAGAAGGAGTAGGAATGCAAGGTTTGATGAGTAGAGAGGTTGCAGTTTTATATTAGGAAGATTGGGAAGCCTATTTAAGTTGGTGTTGTTTGAGCAAAGACTGAATGAAGTAAGGAAGGAGTTAATTCATGTGGATATCTGGGGAAGTGGCTGTTAGGAAAAGGGGATAGTAAGTATAAATGCCCTGAAGCAGCCTTTTCAAGCATCAGCAAAAAGGTCAGTGTGGCTAGAGCAAAGGTTATGGGGGGGGGAGTGGAAGGAGATGGGGTCTGAGAGGCAGGGGCCAGATTACTTAGAGGAGATAAACCATTTATAAGGAGTCTGTCTTATTCTCACAATGAAATAGATAACAGAAGTGTTTTGAGCAAAGAAGTGACAAGACCTGACTCATAACTTACTCGGGCCACACTGGCTGCCATGATGAGAATGGTGAGGATGAAGCAGGAAGCCAGTGATGATGTTTTTATACCAGTTGAGGCTTATTGCTAGCTTAACCAAATTTGTAGTGTTAGTAGTGGTTAGAAGGGGGGCTAGATGCTGAATATATTGAAAAGGTTGAACTGACAAGATTTGCTGACAAATTAAGTGCAGTGTGTGAGAAAGAGGAGTCAAGGTTTTCTGCCTCTCAGTGCCTGAAAGTTTAGAGAAGCAGGTTTTAAGGGAATGGTCAAACCATAGTGTCTTATAACATCATTAAGTGAAATAAACTTTGGAATAAATTATTTCCATCTTATTTCTCCCAAAGTATTCTTATCATTAACTCTATACACATTAGATTTGGCCCTCCCTTAGGGAGGGTTAGTCTAGCACTAAATCCTTGTTCATTTCTATGAGTTGGTTTCTTCCAGGTCAGTAATGTTTTATGAGAGATGGATACCAGTAGAGTGCTTCTACTTGAAATTTTCATGTTGTGGGTGGTAAGGAGACCGTCAGCAGTGCTTTCACAGTTTCTTTTGTCTTTTTCCTGGGTTTTGATTGGAGCTGCTGAGTTGAAAAGATTGCTCACCATTTCATTGTCAAACTGATTTGAGACAGAGGAGAGTCTGGCTCACTCCGTTTTTCCTGCAGGTGTCCAGAGAGTGGATGAAGGTGGGTGGAACACTGTTCAAGGGGCCAAGAATAGTCGGGTATTGGACCCCTCAAAATTTCTGAAAATCACTAAGGTGAGTGTGACATTTAAGAACAACTTCAAATAGTCTCAAAAACATGACTCTCAAAATTACTTCCTACATGAAACAGCCATATTACACATTTTGCAGATGCATTTCTGCAGGGCAACCTTAGTAAGTGTATTCTTTCCTAGTTGTCCTGGAATTAGTCCTTTTTATTTGTATGAGTGTTAACTAAGAAGGACTAGATTAGTTAGGTTTACTAAGGCTTATTAAATTGACTAGGTTAATTCTTAAAGGTATGAGATACTCAGTATAGGAGAGATGGTAACAAAAGTTCTTGAGAAGCCACAGTAAATTGCAAGCTTTTGTACATTGTATCCTTAGCTCTTGCACTCATCTCACACCCTAGTAAAGTAATGCTCAAAATTCTCCAAGCCAGGCTTCAGCAATATGTGAATCATGAACTTCCTGATGTTCAAGCTGGTTTTAGAAAAGGCAGAGGAACCAGAGATCAAATTGCCAACATCCGCTGGATCATGGAAAAAGCAAGAGAGTTCCAGAAAAACATCTGTTTCTGCTTTATTGACTATGCCAAAGCCTTTGACTGTGTGGATCACAATAAACTGTGGAAAATTCTGAAAGAGATGGGAATACCAGACCACCTGATCTGCCTCTTGAGAAATTTGTATGCAGGTCAGGAAGCAACAGTTAGAACTGGACATAGAACAACAGACTGGTTCCAAATAGGAAAAGGAGTATGTCAAGGCTGTATATTGTCACCCTGTTTATTTAACTTATATGCAGAGTACATCATGAGAAACGCTGGACTGGAAGAAACACAAGCTGGAATCAAGATTGCCGGGAGAAATATCCATCACCGCAGATATGCAGATGACACTACCCTTATGGCAGAAAGTGAAGAGGAACTAAAAAGCCTCTTGATGAAGTGAAAGTGGAGAGTGAAAAAGTTGGCTTAAAGCTCAACATTCAGAAAACGAAGATCATGGCATCCTGTCCCATCACTTCATGGGAAGTAGATGGGGAACAGTGGAAACACTGTCAGACTTTATTTTTCTGGGCTCCAAAATCACTGCAGATGGTGAATGCAGCCATGAAGTTAAAAGACGCTTACTCCTTGGAAGGAAAGTTATGACCAACCGAAATAGCATATTGAAAAGCAGAGACATTACTTTGCCAACAAAGGTTCGTCTAGTCAAGGCTATGGTTTTTCCTGTGGTCATGTATGGATGTGAGAGTTGGACTGTGAAGAAGGCTGAGCACCGAAGAATTGATGCTTTTGAACTGTGGTGTTGGAGAAGACTCTTGAGAGTCCTTGGACTGCAGGGAGATCCAACCAGTCCATTCTGAAGGAGATCAGCCCTGGGATTTCTTTGGAAGGACTGATGTTGAAGCTGAAACTCCAGTACTTTGGCCACCTGGTACGAAGAGTTGACTCATTGGAAAAGACTCTGATGCTGGGAGGGATTGGGGGCAAGAGGAGAAGGGGATGACAGAGGATGAGATGGCTGGATGGCATCACTGACTCGATGGACGTGAGTGTCAGTGAACTCCGGGAGTTGGTGATGGACAGGGAGGCCTGGCGTGCTGCGATTCATGGGGTCGCAAAGAGTCAGACACGACTGAGCAACTAATCTGATCTGTTCTGATCCTTAGCTCTAAGGAAGGAGAGAAAGTGCCTTTTTAAGTTTGACCATTAAAGGAATGAATGGTTTGCTATATCTAAGGCACAAAAGAAATCACAGAAGACCTACCAGAAATTATTCTGTGATAAAGATTTACTGGACCCTACTTCCTTCTCTTGAGAGTCTATGGGCGGTAAGAGGAAAGAATTTTCTCCTGGCAGATGTTTTCAGCAGTAGAAGTTGATCACTATATGTAGAGTGAAGAGAACCTTGGAGAACATAGAGAAAGTGGAATTACATTTTGTAAAAGTGGAAACTTCCAAGCCCACTCGGTTTTGCAAACCACTTGCAAGTGTGGTTTGATCCTTACTTGTAATACGCTTTCCATAGATCTGAAATTGGCAGCCTGCCAGGAGGATACTAAAGATAGTCTAAAGCTCACAATGAAGATATCAAATAGAAGAAGATGAGCTGTGTCGTTTGCATCCTTACAGTTTTGTCAAAGCATTGCTTCAGGACGGAGCATTCCCTTTCTGGATCTCTCTTGATGTATCAGCCAGGATCCTGTTTTCTAAGACTCTGGTACATTCTTTCAGTTGTTTATGTCCCAAAGAAGGAATTCCATCGCTGAATACAACTTGATTCCCATCCGCTTCCATTTCCAGCAAGAGACAGTTTTAACTAAAATCATTTGTGTTTTAAATATCGTTTCTGTGCATGGGCACTGTAAAAAGGAACATTCTACAACATTATTTCCTTAATATTTTAAAAAATATATAAATTAAAAGAAATGTGTGTATTCAGACAGTTATACTGTTGGTACTCTATATAAATATTAAAAGCTCAAAACCATTAAGGAGATTCACTATTAACTATTAACTACATATAGCAAGCTGCAGTGTCAGAGCATAGCAGTGCCTTTGCTAGGATCCGCCTCACAGTGTTTGTGTTGTGGTGTGCATTCTATGAGGTCCTCCATGCATTTGTACTGAAGTTGTGCTGGGAGAGTTAAATCTGAGAGGTATCAGGCACCCTAACTCCCCGTCTAACATGTTCCTTTCTTTTCTCTTGTTCCCCTTTACTGAACCATGCGCCTGTCTCACCTCTCCTTCCCTGCCCCAACCTATTTTAGGCTTTGCTAAAATGTGAAATCTTTGGGTCTTTTGACCTGTTTCCTAACAGTCACTTGAAAAGATTAATGAGTTAATTTTGTAATATTTGTATATTCCTCTTTCTTTTTTTTTTTTCCATTTTAAAATCCCTTGGCATTGTAAAAGGGAAATCATTAGAAACTGCTTAGCAGATTAGCATACCATCTTCAAGGATCTGAATGTATTCTCCAGGCCAGTAGTTGTATTTTGTGGACACTGGATTCCAAAGAGTTCTTCCAGGGCCAGAGGAATCCCAGTTTAATGGGAACAGCTCCAACTTATGTTTTGTATAGGGGCATTCCAAGCAAAATTTTGTTGCTGAAATTGATTTTATTGCACTGGGGAGAAAAAAGAGAAGATAAACTATTCTTCTAGAATAGTTCCTACTGTTGACTTGTGATCCCTTACGTTGCAGCCCACAATTGATGAGAAAATTCAGCTGGTACCTAAAGCACAGCTGGGCAGCTGGGGAAAGGGCAGCAGTGGTGGAGCCAAGGCGAGCGAGGCCGGTAAGTGAGGAGTGTCCTTCCTCCGGAAGCTGGCGTGCTGCAGTCGTTTCACAAGCGTACGTTTCAGTGCAAGATCTATAAACTAATCACGCCCAGATTTATTGGTGTCCCGCTCTTAACATAATTGAGGGTTTCCTCCTCAGTGTGGATCCTTAGGTATTTTGAATATTTAAAACAAGTTTTTTTTTTTTTAATTCAAAAACTATTTAAAACTTTAATCTGTTTGATTCCTTTGTTGTTTTGTTGCTTTTTACAAATTCAATATAATTAGAAAAGTTACTGGGACTCCAAATTAAAATGGAAACTCATATTACTGAGTAAAGTAATATTATTACCCAGAAGCATTTAACTTTAGGGTGTTGCGAAAGAAAAAACAATTCGATTAAAATACTTTTCAAAATCTATGTCAGAAGTAGATTTTGAGAGACTTGACTTTAGGACTCACATACTTGGATCATAACAATTAAACTTCATTGTTAACAACCTTCCCATATTTCCCTTCTATTACATAATTTTGACCTTTTTTCTTTTAAATTAAATTGTTCACTTAAACTCACATCCATACTTTTACATAAATGACATCACAGCATTTTTTAAGTTAAATATTTTCTTTTGGTTTCGCTTGCCTTCTTTCTTCCCCTATTTACCATTCCTAGGCCCTACTTAGGATAATTTAGTTATATTTTTAAAGGAGCAGATAGTTGTAATGAATAAATATTTATAAATTCTTTTTTACATACAAAGTCTTTCTAACACAGTGCTTCTAAGAGTATGGTCTGTGGACCAGGAGATTGGCGTCAGCTGGTTAGGCTCGTTAGAAATGCCTGGCCACGGGCCCTTCCCCACGAAGGCAGATCAGTTAGAAGCTGCATTTTAGTCATGTGATTTATATTTCTTTCTCACTCCTTAATATCTATAGATGCCTTAAGATCAAGTGCTTCCAGTTTAAACAGATTCTCTGCTTTGCAACCTCCAGCACCTTCAGGGTCTGCGTCATCCACACCTCTAGAGTTTGATTCCCGGCGGACCTTAACTAGGTAAGCAGTCTGCACATTAATAAAGATTGACCTGCTTGTCAGGCTGGCTGGCTGTCCAACACAACACACACACTCTCGCTCTCTCTGTGATGATAATCCCTATGGGTAGATTCATTTCATCACTAAAGTTGATTTCCTCCAAGATAAGGAAGTTATGGAGTTCAGATAAGGTGGAAGGGATATCCAATAGCTTGCTCCACTCAGAAAGCCAGGCCCAGCCAACGAGCCCCGGGAGCTTGTGTCAGGGCTCCGCAAGGCGAGGCTGCAGGCGCTCCAGAGAAACTAGCACCCTCAGGCTGCAACCCTCAAGCTGAGTGAAAGGGCCTGACCGCCCACCTGTGGATTCCTCTGTCACACTGTTCTTGCAGTTATATTTGAGGTTGCCTTTTATTTTTCACTACTCTGTATTCTGCTATCTTTCTACTTTGATTTTTGTAGGATTCGTACAGTCAGGTGTTCGTTGGCTAGTTTACACAGAGTGGGTGAGAACCTGTAGTATAGTGACAGAATAAAATGTTTTGATGTAGGTGCTTTTGGAACTGAGTTTCTTTAACCTCGCAAACTTTTGCTTTTTATTATTATAAATTAATGTGACTAGGTGGGTTTCCTAAGCTATATTACTATTCCTTTGGCTTCTGAAACAAAATATAGCACAGGTGAACTTTTAAACAGTAACCTAGATTGTCATTGAGCATCAGTTGTGCTCCTGAGGTGTTTGTGATTCTTTCAGTTCAGTTCAGTGCAGTTGCTCAGTCGTGTCCGACTCTGCGACTCCATGAACCGCAGCACACCAGGCCTCCCTGTCCATCACCAGCTCCCAGAGTTCACTCAGACTCACGTCCATCGAGTCAGCGATGCCATCCAGCCATCGCATCCTCTGTCATCCCCTTTTCCTCCTGCCCCCAATCCCTCCCAGCATCAGAGTCTTTTCCAATGAGTCAGCTCTTCGTACCAGGTGGCCAAAGTACTGGAGTTTCAGCTTTAGCATCATTCCTTCCAAAGAAATCCCAGGGCTGATCTCCTTCAGAATGGACTGGTTGGATCTCCTTGCAGTCCAGGGGACTCTCAAGAGTCTTCTCCGACACCACAGTTCAAAAGCATCAATTCTTCGGCGCTCAGCCTTCTTCACAGTCCAACTCTCACATCCATACATGACCACTGGGAAAACGATAGCCTTGACTAGACGGACCTTTGTTGGCAAAGTAATGTCTCTGCTTTTCAATATGCTATCTAGGTTGGTCATAACTTTCCTTCCAAGGAGTAAGCGTCTTTTAATTTCATGGCTGCAGTCACCATCTGCAGTGATTTTGGAGCCCAAAAGAATAAAGTCTGACTGTTTCCACTGTTCCCCATCTATTTCCCATGAAGTGATGGGACAGGATGCCATGATCTTTGTTTTCTGAATGTTGAACTTTAAGCCAACTTTTTCACTCTCCTCTTTCACTTTCATCAAGAGGCTCTTTAGTTTTTCTTCACTTTCTGCCATAAGGGTGGTGTCATCTGCATATCTGAGGTTATTGATATTTCTCCTGGCAATCTTGAGTCCAGCTTGTGCTTTTTCCAGCCCAGCATTTCTCATGGTGTACTCTCTTTTCCCTGCTATAAATGTCCCCTGATGGCTGTGCTTTTTGAGGACTGTGTCTGTTCCTGCATAGTGATTAGACCCGTTGTCTTTCCTGTAGGTCTTCCTTTTCTCATTTTAAATTCACCGTTGCTGATCTCTCTTGGGCTGAGGACCTGTTTGCCGCACTGGTTAGAATTGTCTGAGAGAAGAGTAGGAAGACAGGAAGATTCTCTCCTAAAATGAAAGTAGTGTGTGATTTGGGCTATTCAAAAACTTTCCACGACTTGGTCCTCAGATATTTTCCATGTATTTGAAATTTCTGAATAAATATCATTGTAAAGTTTGTAAGACAGTAAAACCATATTATTTTGGTACTGTGTTTCCCTTTCATTCACTTAGCTCATACACTCATCAGTCTTTCTTCTTAAAAGATATTTTAAAATTTAGACAAGGAATTGCCATTGGCATTTAAAATTTTCAAGTGGTATCCCTTTTACATTTAAGGAAAAGCTAAAACACATCTTAATCTCGTTAAAGCACTGATTTTACTTGTTTATGTAAATAATTATACTTTGGCGTGTAATTGGTGCCTCATACATCTAAAGTTGTCTGTGAAAAGTTCTCCTGCATACTTAGAAAGTCTTGGTGTTGTTTTATAATTTGAATACAGAGGGAATGGAGGTGGTCTTTATTTTGAGAAGTGTTGTTTTGTCTTTGAAGTCGAGGAAGCACGGGCAGGGAGAAGAATGACAAGCCCCTCCAGCCTGCAGCAGCTCGGCCGAACACTTTCATGAGGGGTGGCAGCAGTAAAGACCTGTTAGACAATCAGTCTCAGGAGGAGCAGCGGAGGGAGATGCTGGAGACCGTGAAGCAGCTCACAGGAGGCATGGACGTGGAGAGGAGCAGCGCTGAGGCGGAGCGAAGCAGGACCAGGGAGCCAGGTGAGGGGTTCTGTATGAACAGACACAGGTGAAGACTGGGGCCTTCAATTTGGGAGGAGAAAAAGACAAGGAGACTTTGTGCCTGAGTAGATTTTCAGAATCAATACATGTTAACAGCACACAAGCCAGTGCTCTAAAAGTTAGAGGATATCTTCCTAATCTCACGGTTCTCGTTCCCCAGGTATCCATTGTTCAGCAGTGTGTAAATTTTCCCCTTCACTATTAAAAGCGATGCAGATAAGGGCCTTTTGCTGTATCTTGAGCGATACGAACTTCCTCCAACGTCCCTCAATTGCACCCCCGTGTGCATTAGAGTGTGTGTCCTTTGTGAATGGTAAAAGTGAAAGCTACTCAGTCCTGTCTGACCGTTTGCAGCCCCGTGTACAGTCCATGGAATTCTCTAGGCCAGAATACTGGAGTGGGTAGCCTCCCTTCTCCAAGGTATCCTGTGTACAGCCCCTCACATGTATGAAAATCCTGAAACTGTTGGGCCACCACAGGGCAAACCAGAGAGAAAGTATCAGATGGTCTTTTATTACCTTCATCTTGGAAGCTCTGTGGGTTTTGTACATGTTGAGCATGTATGTGCTTAGAGGACCAACTCAGGTAGTGCTCTAAAAACTGCCTCGTGTTTAACCGATCTGATTTTCAGTTTCCTCATCTCTTACATGGGGATAACAAGTGTACTAATTCTGTAGTTATTGTGGAGGTTAAAAGTGATAATACGTGTAAATACTTTGAACATTACCTGGTAAACACAAAGCTTGCAAAAAGGTCTTAGATGTCTTAATGATGATAATGACAGTGATGAAAAAGTTTTTAAATCTTAATCCTGAAGTAATATGGTTGTTTTATAACATTTTCCTAGCTTTCAATTTTGTTTCACTATTTAAATTATGTCTCTTAACTGTAGTTTCTAAATGGATTTCACAGGAAAATTGAAATGTCTTTTCCCGACTGATGAGGACTTCAGATCTTTCAGTTTTAAGGACGTGTGGCTTTCTTCTGCATGCTGGGTGGTTTGGGAGCCTAACAAGATAGGGTATGAGAAGCGTCTGGTGTGTAGTGGACGCTGTGGCACAGCTGCCCTCCGCACGCTTAACTGTCTGGGTCATTTGTTCATTTGCCACGTGCACCTGGGCACCAGTCCCTGCTCTTGGTCTTCTGTCTCCTGGGTCAAAGAGAAGTTTATCAAATAACCCCATGAAAGATGATACACGTGGTAACCCAAGGATTGAAAGAGAGATGAAACCGAGGACGGTCTCGGAATGCAGGAACGGCAAAACCAGACCCTGGTGTCCTTCCCTCCCCCGTGGTGTGGCTCCTAACGGATTTCAGGTCCTCCTGAGCAGTGTTGCCTGTCTCCCCTCCTGCCCCGTAGGGAGAAGTTACCTGCCTTACTCTTCCCCCACCCAGGATATGTGCCGCATCCAATCAGCAAATGACCCACAAGACCCCTAGCCCACTCCTTGTTCCCTGGGTATGAAAGTGGACTAAGGACCACTGTTCAAGGTCAGGTCTTCCTTGAGCTGGCCTGCTGTTCTAGAGCGTCTCCCGCTGTAATGAACTTTATGCTCCTCTCCTGCCTCATGTCTGGAAATTCTTTTCCAACCCTCACACGGACCATGACAGTATAGAAGTACAAAATGAGAAAAACGCTATGAAAGAAACCTAGTTATAAGAGAGTACTTACTTACCAGACACAGGGGAATGTTAGAGAAGGCTTTCCTCGGGTCTGAAGGAAAGAGGAGTTAAAACAGGTTTGCAGGGAGGGACAGGCGAGGGGCAGAGAGAGACAGCATTCCATGTAGGAGGAGCACCGTGAACAGAGTATTCGTCTGTGGAGCCATGGTGTACTCAAGCAACTGCAGAAGCCAGCGTGGCTGTAGCTCTGTGCACGCCTGTGCGACTTAGCGGGCCTCGTGTGCCCTCCATCATCGAAGCAGTGGAGAGCAATCAAAATACAGGAAGGAAATGCAGCATACTCTAGGGAAACATTCCTTCACCGTGTTGTGTACTTGAAGCTGATATAATACTGTAGATAATTCTGTAAATCAACTATACCTTGATTTTTTTAAAAAAAGGAACAAAAAATGCTAATTATAAAAATTTATCAACATCTCAATCCCTTGTAGCTGTTGTGGACTATGAAGTTATTTAGTATGTGTGTATTCTAAAATCATATTTCTGTATTCTACTTTTAGGTGGCTTGCTTTGTCACATTTGTATCTGTTTTAATGCCTTTACTTAAAAAAAAAAGTAACAGAACATGTATATTATCAACCATAATTCTACCATTTTAATGATAATTTTTGTCATTTTTCCTTTCTCACTATTTTATCCTCACTAGTGACAAAACCGGAAATTCCAGTAACATCAGCCTCTGACAAGCCTGCGTTGTCAGAGGAAGAGATGGAGAGGAAGTCCAAATCTATCATTGATGAGTTTCTACACATTAATGATTTTAAGGTAAACAACAATTTTTAAAAAGGAAGCAACAGCACAGAAAGGCCTGTGATAGGAGACAGCGGAACTTCACTGGAGACAGTGTGACTTGGTTTTGGTCTAGATCAGTTATTGTGAACTGATGAGACCTCGAGCGAGTGATCCAAGCCCTGCTCGGTTCAGTTTGCACAACTGGTACGCTCCTGCCCAGTGCGCTCTTTTATATGGATACTGTGGTTCACAGGATCAACTGGCAGGGAGGGAGAGCCGGTATCAGTCCCTCCCCACTGCAGGATAACCAAATTTACTTTGACATTAATGAACAAAAACAACACAGTATCATGAGGAATTCCTGGCTCCTTATATTACCTGTCTTTTCATCAACATTCTCATAGGAACTTTAAAGTACAGCTGACATTACTTTTTCTTTACTTCATAAGTAAAACTGAGGCACAAGAGAGTAATGTGTTGGGGTCAGACAGCCTAAGTGAAACATTTCAAGATGTAGCTTTCAGTTTGCCCTTCTTTAACCTTAATCTTCTCCTGATCTTCATTTTAAGGTAGCAGTGAGTAAGATACACACACTGCCTGACTTCATGAGCCTTGTAGTCTTAAGTTAGAGACAGATCATGAACAGATAAAGTCCACAAAGTGTTCAATTGTGGTTAAAATAAATGCTAGGAGACCTGTAGGATCTTAGGAGAGATCATATAATGGGACCTGGTTTAGGGATCTGGGGTCATCAAAGGCTTATCTGTTAAAATTATTTGTCAGATACATTAACTACTTTTGCTTTGCTAAAAGCTTACCGAAATTGTCCAAAATTTAGAAATAGGAAGGTTTTACTCATGAGCAAGTTAGAGTACTTTTCAGAAAGTACTCTTGAAAATGCAGCAAAAATAAGAACACTAACTGGAATAATCCAAAGAACAGACTTCATATATTGTGATTTGTTAGAATCCTGGAAAATAAATAGTATTCTTATAAATTGGCGGCACAGTTTTTTGTTTTTTGTTTTTTTAACTGTCTGAGCCACCAGGGAAGCCCCTAGCACAGCTAGAGGTGCAAGAGGAAGGGGGCATATGTATACCTATTGCTGATTCATATTGATGTATGGCAGAAGCCATCACAATTTTGTAAAGTAATTATCTTCTAATTAAAATAAAAGTAAAATAAAATTGAAAAATAGAAAAGAAAGCTGAGGTGCAAAGGTGTAACGTAACTTGCTCTCAGTTCAGTTCAGTTCAGTTCAGTCGCTCAGTCGTGTCCGACTCTTTGTGACCTCATGAATCACAGCACGCCAGGCCTCCGTATCCATCACCAACTCCCAGAGTTCACTCAAACTCATGTGCATCGAGTTGGTGATGCCATCCAGCCATCTCATCCTCTATCGTCCCCTTTTCCTCCTGCCCCCAATCCCTCCCAGAATCAGAGTCTTTTCCAGTGAGTCAACTCTTCGCATGAAGTGGCCAAAGGACTGGAGTTTCAGCTTTAGCATCATTCCTTCCAAAGAACACCCAGGGCTGATCTCCTTTAGAATGGACTGGTTGGATCTCTTTGCAGTCCAAGGGACTTTCAAGAGTCTTCTCCAACACCACAGTTCAAAAGCATCAATTCTTCGGCGCTCAGCTTTCTTCACGATCCAACTCTGACATCCATACATGACCACTGGGAAAACGATAGCCCTGACTAGACGGACCTTTGTTGGCAAAGTAATGTCTGTGCTTTTCAATATGCTATCTAGGTTGGTCATAACTTTCCTTCCAAGGAGTAAGCGTCTTTTAATTTCATGGCTGCAGTCACCATCTGCAGTGATTTTGGAGCCCCAAAAAATAAAGTCTGACACTGTTTCCACTGTCAGATAAATGGCAGACTCAGGATTCAAATCCAAGCTTCCAGCTTCAGAACAGAAGCTATACTTTTTCTTCCTACCTTTTGGGTATTGGTGTGTCATGCTAAAGGCTTATTGCGGAGCTCATTCTAAGGAAGATTTTTCCCAAACATTTTAATAGGTGCTATAGTTAACAGTAATACAAATGAGTATTTATTGAGCCCTTGTTTTGTGTTTAGCAATATGCCAAGTACTTATATATATTATATGCAGTCCTCACAGTAACCTTGTGATAGGAAGTCAAAGCTGAGAGATTAAGTAACATTCCTGAACTCACACAATAGCAAGTAAGTAGCAGAACCAGGGTTCAAACATATTTGTCTGACTCCACACCTTGTGTTTTTAGCCTCTGTGAGATGTATATGTTGAGCACCTGAAGTGTGTCACCCACATTAAGGAATGCATGCGTGTGTGTTATTTGCTCAGTTGTGTCCAACTTGTTGCGCCATGGACTCTAGCCCACCAGGCTCCTTTGTCCATGGGGATTCTCCAGGCAAGAATACTGGAGTGAGTTGCTGTGCCCTCCTCCAGAGGATCTTCCCAACCCAGGGATTGAACCCAGGTCTCCCACGTTGCAGGCAGATTCTTTACTGTCTGAGCCACCAGGGAAGCCCAAGAATACTGGAGTGGGTAGCATATCCCTTCTCCAGGGGATCTTCCCAAACCAGGGATCAAACAGGAGTTTCCTGCATTGCAGACGAGTTCTTTATCAGCTGAGCTATCAGGGAAGCCCATTTTAAGGAATACTTCCTGTAAATATTGTAGTATATGTACTGAATAGCATAATCTGTTTTTATGGGTCTTTTACCGAGCTTATGTTCTAGTGGGTGATACAGACAAAGCTGTCCTAAAAATAGGTAATAACTAAATAAGCAGCTTCTACAAAAAGAAAGTGTTTCAGTGCAAAGAAGTAAGATTAGATGGTATGATAACCAGTCACAGGGATTCTAGGAGGTATCATTTCAGGTTAGAGGTAAAAAACAAGAAACAAAACATTAGAAACTAGGGAGAAGGGTAAGATTATGAACTGCTGTGAACTTAGAAACTTCGCATTAGTAGTTCCATGATATAGTTAGTTGGCCCAGTATGCAGATGCAGTGACTAAATTCTCATTGGGAGACAATCACTTCAGGTATAATATTGAGCATTGAGTATTTGCTTTCATTTTTACTCTCTCCTGAAAAGGCTTTATGATGATGATGATAGGCTTAAAATGAGGTAAAACCCCACAAGGATAAAAAGCATAAGCTGTAGAAAGCAGCACCATTCTGGAAGCTAGAAGGATGGGTGGTAACTTAGCATTCGATGAATGTGC
Source organism: Bos indicus (assembly GCF_029378745.1). Classification (NCBI taxonomy): domain Eukaryota; kingdom Metazoa; phylum Chordata; class Mammalia; order Artiodactyla; family Bovidae; genus Bos; species Bos indicus. The sequence continues at coordinate 131,557,029 of NC_091761.1, forward strand.
GTGAGATACAGATGGGCTGGAAACAGACAGACTGATTGGGTAAAGTGTATGTAAGAAACAGTCTTATGTGACAGTTGTGTTAAAAGTAAGCCAGAAAGAAAAACACCAATACAGTGTATACTAACGCATATATATGGAATTTAGAAAGATGGTAACAATAACCCTGTGTACGAGACAGCAAAAGAGACACCGATGTATAGAACAGTCTTATGGACTCTGTGGGAGAGGGAGAGGGTGGGAAGATTTGGGAGAATGGCATTGAAACATGTAAAATATCATGTATGAAACGAGTTGCCAGTCCAGGTTCGATGCACGATACTGGATGCTTGGGACTAGTGCACTGGGACGACCCAGAGGGATGGTATGGGGAGGGAGGAGGGAGGAGGGTTCAGGATGGGGAACACATGTATACCTGTGGTGGATTCATTTTGATAGTTGGCAAAACTAATACAATTATGTACAGTTTAAAAATAAAATTAAAAAAATAATAAAAATAAATAAATGCCATCAATAATCATATGTATTAAAAAAAAAAGTGCCAGTGTCATGAAAACACAAAGGAGAGAAGAATCTAAAGAGAGAATTCTGTGACGGTTCAGTGTTTGGAACTTGGCGCTTTCACTGCTAGGACCCTGGGTTTGATCCCTAGCTGGAGAACTAAGATCCTGGAGGATGGGCAACATGGCCAAAAACAAAGGTAGAGAGACATCATGACGTGTGACGTTGGGTTTTCAGTTGGATCCTAGAACAATGAAAAAGCTATATTGGACATTTGGGGACAGTTGTGGAAATTCCAGTATGTACTATATATCAGATACTTAGTTGATGTTACTGTGTGAATGTTGAATTTCTTAGATACATATATAAGAAAACCAGCAATTGATTAAATTGCAGTAAAGGTATGTCGGTGTACCTTTTATTACTCTTTAATTTCTCTATATTTTGAAAATATTTTAGATAAAAAGTTGACACGGGAGGAGGTATTAAATAACTTAACAGAGGGGAGATAAACAGTGGTGAAAATGCCTAGACCTGCCTTACTCGCGGCTTCTGTCAGGAGACTGCCCTTCTCACATGCATCTTCCCCCTCACAAGAACTGCTCTCGTCAGATGTTGAATCACAGGATTTTGAACTCACACACGTTGAGGTAGCTGAGGGCAGGGAGGTGATTGGTGATTGAGTGACCCTGCTGCCAGGCTTTTATTGTCCAGAACAGAGATACTGACCTAGCCAGATCATCCCGTGGTAAGAACCAGTCTACAAGCCCCATATCCCAAGATCTTCCTAAAAGATTTTTAGTACTTCAGCTAACCATGTCAACCTTACTATAAAAGGAAGACATTTTTCTTTGAAGATTTTCATACTGAGACAGAATTACCTCAGTTATCTCAGAATTAAGGCCTTTGAATCATGACACGAATTTCTGTTTAAATATTATTTGATAATATACCATTTCAAGTTTCTGAGTGATCATAATATAGATCCATGTTGTGTAATAAAGGACATTTTTGGCTCTGGTCTTTTGAGTGATCTTTAAGAAGATGTTAACCTAAACACATTAGCCTTACAAAGATGCACTTTTATTTTTAAATATGCCGAATAGTATTGCCCATATTATCCTGCATTTTACTGAGCTATATTAATTTTTAGCTATTTATATATATGAAACTATCTTGCTCTTTTCTACCAATTTTGTCATAAGTAAATGTTTTTAAACTTATTTTAACACTCTGGCAATTCGAGTAAGCTTATTTATTTTGGAGTAAGCTTTTATTTGCTGTTTGAACAGGAAGCCATGCAGTGTGTGGAAGAGCTGAACGCCCAGGGCCTGCAACATGTGTTCGTGAGGACGGGAGTGGAGTCCACCCTGGAAAGGAGCCAGATCACCCGGGATCACATGGGCCAGTTACTGTATCAGCTGGTGCAGTCAGAAAAGCTCAGCAAACAGGACTTTTTCAGAGGGTCAGTATCCTACTCAACAGTAGTAGTCAGTTACTAGGCTCTTTCATAGTAGTTAATTTTAAGAGTACATATCTTTTTAAGTATTTAGCAGTTTCCATAGGTCAAAATTGTATCTGCCATAGTATGTTGGTGTATATTATATTGACAGTATGTATGTTGGTTCATATGATGGCTTTTGATAGATTGTGCTAGTGGTTATTTTCTGATTTTCTGTATCTAATTGTAGATAGACTCATATTATGATGCAAGTCAGATAACAGACCCTCTTAACTACCAAGAAACTCAGAGCTCCTCATCAGCCTACATGTAAACCCTGAGAAAAAAGCTTTCCTTTGTGATAAAAATTGTGGAAAATTAAACCAAAAAAGCTTCATCCTTTAAACCATGGTTCATTTTGGCCAAGAAATGCTTGTCTGTCTACTCTACCCCAATAGAAGCATATGTAACTCCACAGTTGTTAATGATCAGGTTTATTCCAGGTTGGTTTCATTATAATTTCTCTTGATGGCTGAGTTGATGAAGTTTGGCTGTCACTTGTGTTAAATCCTGTGTGCTCAGAATCTGGTTCTCTTTGTGATCATCCGCAGATGCACGCATGGATCAGGTTCTTTGTGGCACAATCACAGAATCTTACCCAGGCTTATGTTTTAAAATAAAAATCTTTTTTGTGGTCTTATAAATTAAATGCACATGATGAAATACCACCATATATCTCTCAGATATGGCCAGCCTCTTAGAAAGGTGTAATTATTAAATGCCAGGGTTGAATATACCTAGGAATAACTATTCATTTGATTTTTCTGAGGAATAATGGCACTGTCCTCAGGGTCCCAGAAGATGTATATTTGTTCCTAGAATCATTAAAAAGTTATACTGCATCAATAAGTTAGATTTCAGTGACTTGACTTGACTAGATTAAGGCTATCTGACTCAGTTAACTTAGTAAGAAACTTTGGCCCCCTCACTCCAGTAGCCAACCCGTATAAATAATAAGAGCAAATGAGGTTATTTATAGCCTCACAAATTGAGATCTGCCCCTAGCCAACTTGGAACTATAGTTTTAATAATAACTATTATGTTAATTTATAAATATTTGCTTTTTGCCCAGATATTATGATACATTCACCAGAAAATTTTGAAAATGAGAATGCTACATTACCAGTTACCATTTTCTCTCTTTCTTCAAACTATAGTCAGAAGTTGATTCATCCCTGAAAAGCCCTCACAGAGTGTGTTCTAGCTTCATTGGCCTTGATTGAAGTTGAGAGGTGCTAGCTTGGTTTCCAGGCTATCTCGAACATTTTCATTTCCCTGAGGAAAAATTACCACATCCAGACACGGTGTCCACACTTGCTTTGGGAGTGGTGCTGTTGTGGCTGTTGGCAACACTGCCACAACCACGTTTCACATAGACCGAAAGGGGCACACCTGTGTCTCAATAGCTGCTTCCGCTTTCCCTGTCCCTGCTTCCTCTGTAGCTCGTGATAACACAGCAGCTTCTGACCTAGCTTTTGATACTTAGTTAGACCTAACCAGATTATCCTTAGACAAGACCCCTAGGAAGATCCCTATTCCTTCCTAAATAGAAAGCTCTGGCAATTTTTTCTAAGGTGGAAACTAAGAGATAGCCCCATGTTAGTATCCACAAAGAACCTTCTTGCACATTGAACCATAGTTTCCCAGTTACTTCTGAAACTTAAGTTATAAATAGATCATATTGTCCAGAGAAGCCATTTCATTGGAGCCACCGAAATGCCCTGTCTTCTATCTCTTTTAGTCCCAGTGTCCAAAGATCTCTGTCCTTACTCAGCACTGTGAGGGGAGCGTCAGTGTCAGCTTTCTGGATGCTGATTCTGTTAAATGCCAACTTCTGAGCAACTGTGGCTTCCCTGGTGGCTCAGACAGTAGAGCGTCTGTCTGCAATGCGGGAGCCCTGGGTTCGATCCCTGGGTTTGGAAGATCCTCTACAGAAGGAAATGGCAACCCACTTCAGTATTCTTGCCTGTAAAATCCTTTGAACAGAGGAGCCTGATGGTCCATGGAGGTTGCAAATAGTCGGACACAACTGAGTGACTAGCACAATGCTTTCTGAACAATTAAAGCCGTTTCTGCCTAGTTGCCCAAGCCAGTGATGATTCTGGAAAACAAAAAAGAAGACCTCCAAGTTTACTGGGCCCTGATCAGCCAATGGTTAATCTGTGGTTTCTCCTCAGTTCAATTCAGTCGCTCAGTCGTGTCCGACTCTTTGCGACCCCATGAATCACAATACGCCAGGCCTCCCTGTCTATCACCAACTCCCAGAGTTCACTCAAACTGATGTCTGTCGAGTTGATGATGCCATCCAGCCATCTCATCCTCTGCCGTCCCCTTCTCCTCCTGCCCCCAATTCCTCCCAGCATCAGAGTCTTTTCCAGTGAGTCAGCTCTTCGAATGAGGTGGCCAAAGTATTGGAGTTTCAGCTTTAGCATCAGTCCTTCCAATGAACACCCAGGACTGATCCCCTTTAGAATGGACTTGTTGGATCTCCTTGCAATCCAGGGGACTCTCAAGAGTCTTCTCCAACACCACAGTTCAAAAGCATCAATTCTTCGGCACTCAGCTTTCTTCACAGTCCAACTCTCACATCCATACATGACCACTGGAAAAACCATAGCCCTGACTAGACGGACCTTTGTTGGCAAAGTAATGTCTCTTCTTTTCAATATGCTATCTAGGTTGGTCAAAACTTTCCTTCCAAGGACTAAGCGTCTTTTAATTTCATGGCTGCAATCACCATCTGCAGTGATTTTGGAGCCCCAAAAAATAAAGTCTGACACTGCTTCCACTGTTTCCCCACCTACTTCCCATGAAGTGACAGGACCAGATGCCATGATCTTCGTTTTCTGAATGTTGAGCTTTAAGCCAACCTTTTCACTCTCCTCTTTCACTTTCATCAAGAGGCTCTTTAGCTCCTCTTCACTTTCTGCCATAAGGGTGGTGTCATCTGGGTATCTAAGGTTATTGATATTTCTCCTGGCAATCTTGATTCCAGCTTATGCTTCTTCCAGTCCAGCGTTTCTCATGATGTACTCTGCCTATAAGTTAAATAAGCAGGGTGACAATATACAGCCTTGACATACTCCTTTTCCTATTTGGAACTAGTCTGTTATTCCATGTCCAGTTCTAACTGTTGCTTCCTGACCTGCATACAGGTTTCTCAAGAGGCAGGTCAGGTGGTCTGGTATTCCCATCTCTTGAAGAATTTTTCATAGTTTATTGTGATCCACACAGTCAAAGGCTTTGGCATAGTCAATAAAGCAGAAATAGATGTTTTTCTGGAACTCTCTTGCTTTTTCGATGATCCAGCAGATGGTGGCAATTTGATCTCGTGTTCCTCTGCCTTTTCTAAAACCAGCTTAAACATCTGGAAGTTCACGGTTCACGTATTGCTGAAGCCTGGCTTGGAGAATTTTGAGTATTACTTTACTAGTGTGTGAGATGAGTGCAATTGTGTGGTAGTTTGAGCATTCTTTGGCATTGCCTTTCTTTGGGATTTGAATGAAAACTGACCTTTTCCAGTCCTGTGGCCACTGCTGAGTTTTCCAAATTTGCTGGCATATTGAGTGCAACACATTCACAGCATCATCTTTCAGGATTTGAAATAGCTCCACTGGAATTCCATCACCTCCACTAGCTTTGTTCATAGTGATGCTTCCTAAGGCCCACTTGACTTCACATTCCAGGATGTCTGGCTCTAGGTGAGTGATCACACCATCGTGATTATCTGGGTCATGAAGATCTTTTTTGTACAGTTCTTCTGTGTATTCTTGCCACCTCTTCTTAATATCTTCTGCTTCTGTTAGGTCCCTACCATTTCTGTCCTTTATCGAGCCCATCTTTGCATGAAATGTTCCCTTGGTATCTCTGATTTTCTTGAAGAGATCCCTAGTCTTTCCCATTCTATTGTTTCCCTCTTTCTTTGCATTGATCACTGAGGAAGGCTTTCTTATCTCTCCTTGCTATTCTTTGGAACTCTGCATTCAGATGCTTATGTCTTTCCTTTTCTCCTTTGCTTTTCGCTTCTCTTCTTTTCACAGCTGTTTGTAAGGCCTCCTCAGCAGCTGTTTTGCTTTTTTTGCATTTCTTTTCCATGGAGATGGTCTTGATCCTTGTCTCCTGTACAGTGTCATGAACCTCCTTCCATAGTTCATCAGACACTCTTATCTATCAGATCTAATTCCTTAAATCTATTTCTCACTTCCACTGTATAATCATAAGGGATTTGATTTAGGTCATACCTGAATGGTTTAGTGGTTTTCCCTACTTTCTTCAATTTAAGTCTGAATTTGGCAATAAGGAGTTCATGATCCCAGTCTTGTTTTTGCTGACTGTATAGAACTTCTCCATCTTTGGCTGCAAAGAATATAATCAGTCTGATTTCAGTGTTGACCATCTGGTGATGTCCATGTGCAGAGTCTTCTCTTGTGTTGTTGGAAAAGGGTGTTTGCTATGACCAGTGCGTTCTCTTGGCAAAACTCTATTAGTCTTTGCCCTGCTTCATTCCGTATTCCAAGGCCAAATTTGCCTGTTACCCCAGGTTTTTTTGACTTCCTATTTTGCATTCCAGTCCCCTATATGTGGTTTCTCCTACGGCTGCCCAAAGCATACATTGCTACTTGAAAAGTAAGATAGACTAGACAGATGTTTCAGATAGCCTCTCTGTGTCAAGTGGTTTATAAACAAAGCTTAGATCCTTTGCAGTTTTCCTTAAAAGATGTATTATCAACTCTGAGCATAGTAGTTGGTATATATAAAACATTTACACAAGATCAAACCATCCCCTTGGAATTTTCAGGACTTGGATCTAAATACTCTATGATGCAAATCAGATATGTGTGTAGGTAAGCACATTATTGTGTAGGTAGATTCATTTCAGATAATGTGGTATAGTCGTTTAATATTATGGCCTCAGGAAACTTCTAAAAACTGTCTGGTAAAGGTAGTTGAATGTAGCTCACTGTTCACCATGGAATTGGAATCTCTTTGAAAGTGTTTTGAACAAGTGAAAATGTAATAAACAAGTGAAAAGCAGGACAAAAGTTGGAGCTGACTAGAGACCCAAAATATTTGCCTTTCAAGCAATTTCGATATATTAATATTTTACTTTCGGAGATACTTATTGGGAGGGAAATTCTTATCTCCTCCTTGACTACTCATGGAACTTTTCTTGCCACTTAAGGCAATTCTACTTTGGTAAAAGACACTGGAGCTTAAGTGGACAAGCAGACTAAGTTCCATATGCAAAATTGTAGAGGTGCTTCTTAACAAGTGACGGCTCCATTCGCTCTCATAGGTGAGGTAATAGTCTTTTTCTGTGGTATTCCTTTGAAAATGGTACTGGAATATAAGAAGGGTCTTTATCTTTTTATTTATTTCTTTGTTTTACATCTAGTTAGATTCTCTAATGATCAGCACAATAATACCAGGCCAGCTTAATTTTGAGATGTCTTCACTATTTCTTCTTTGGTTATTTACAACGAGATTTGTATTTTTATTAAAGTTATCATAATGCAAAATTATGGAAGATGCTGCCTGACAAGATCATTTCCAGCAATGGTAGATTATTTTGCCTTTTAGCAGATGTCTAATCAGAACTTTACTGCATTAAAAAATTAAAATTAAAAAATATATTTCTAACTTTTAATAATGTATTGCTTTCTTCAACTAAATTTTAGGATCGCAATATATAAAATAAGTAAAAATAGAGTTTCTCTAGTTGAAATGGGGTGAGGGATGTTTGAAGTCCCATTGGTGGACCTCCCAGAAGTGCAATTTAGTGGGTGTGGTAGTCACTATATACCACGAAGCAAGGCTGTGCTATAGCTTTATTTCATTTATTCAGCCAGCAGAAAATACATGTTAGGCAAGGCATTGTTAAAGGCTAAGTAGTAGTCCAAAGACACAGAGATAATTGTCAAGCAGCTTCTGCACACGGGGCTGTAGGATTTTTCTTCTAAAATCGTACAAAAGAATTTAGGAATAGTAAACTTGAAGAGAAGTAAGTTGCTTACCAGCTTTTGCTTCAGATATCGTGTGTTCAGCCAGCTGTGTTTCTTACCATCAGTGTGGATTTGGTCGATGATGGAGTTCTGCAGATGGTACCATGGTAAACTGACCAATCGACAAGGAGAAAACTGGGGAAGAAGGAGTACCTTTTAGTTGTAATGTGAGTTGAAAAGAACAGTTTAGACACACTGCTTCAAGACCAAGACTGCTGCGATTGTCTCATGAGCTCATTAGAAAAGTTTATACCACTAAACCATGAAACATGAAGAGGCATTACACGTAATTAATCTAGAAATCCTGGAGCCCGGCCAGATTATGTCCCATCGTTGGCACATTAACCAAGCTGGAAGCATACATAATGAGCGAACGGTCAAGAGTCTGTTTATAGCAAATTGGTGTCAAATAATTGCAAGCTGTGAGGTCACAAAATTGCCATTAAGGATTTATGAAGCCCAGAGTTAGATAATGTGGCTGAGCGGCCAACTGTTTTGAAATGACACCTTCAGAAAAGTGACCCTGCCTTACAGTGGTAGCTCTTTTTAAGTGAAAAATTTTAGTGGTGTGTAGCTCTCCGAGGTAGGTGGCTAGAAACTGGAATTGCAGTGAGCAAGCACACACTTTTCATGTATGTGGAGATCTGAAAGGTGCCACCTGCCCTGACCCCTCGATTCATGCACCCTTCTGATTATGTGTATTTCCTTGTAATTATTTATATGTCTCCTATAGTTAAATTCACTTTTGTTTTTGTACCTTTTAATATATTCTATGTTGGAATGATTAACACAGTCTTGAACTGGGTTTTTATACTTAAAATGAATAGCTATGATTTCCAGCCTAAATAAGACTGTGCTGGTGTTTTGTATTTGATGTTTCTAAATTTTATATTTAAAAATTTGATTTATGTTACTTCACGTTGAGAAATATTCCATAGCATGAAAGCCTAAAACCACCAGCTTTTCTTTAGAGGTTGTGCAGTTTGTAACGTGTATAATGATGATGTTATGTAGTAACGTTGTCAGGCTCTTTTGTATTCACCCAGCTTTCTTCCCCATTGTAAGCTCCTCAGAGGAAGAATTTGTGTCTTTTCTTCTCTTTGTGTCTGGTCTGTATTACACGAAGTTTTCCGTCAGTGCTTCTGACCGACTCAGAGGATATGATACTTAGCTATGGGGAACTCTTTATAGTTGGGATTAAATTAATAGCTTGTTACCCTAGAACATCATGAGACTGCCTCGTTTTCATTAAGTCTTTCAGATGGCACATCCATACAGGGGTGTTTTCTGGTCACCCTCTAGCGTATCCTGGTACCTGAGGTCCTGTTCTTCAGAGAATTAACCCTGTCTGCAAACACGCTTTTGTCTGTGTTGTTCTCCTCCCCACACTGATACAGACTCTTTGAGATTAAAAGCTTGTGTACTTGACGCCCAGAGCAGTACCAGACATAGCAGTTGTCTAGTGGATATTTGTTGACTGACTGGGTTTTGATCGATGTATTTGATCTTAACTTTTCAGTTACATTTGCATGTGGATTTTTTCCTGTTCTTTTCCAGTTTTTCAGAAACATTGGAATTGGCAGATGACATGGCCATTGATATTCCCCATATTTGGTTGTACCTTGCTGAACTGGTGACTCCCATGTTAAAAGAAGGCGGAATCTCCATGAGACAACTCATCACGTAAGTTGTGCTTGCTTCTTTGGATGTATTTCTAGTTAACCTGGCAGAACTCACCAGCTGGCTTTTAGCTTAGTGCTATTTCTTCAGTGCTTTTGGAGACTTTCACACTCAGCCTGTGGCTCTTTAAGGCTTCTAATTTCTGTATAAAAATGTTACATTTTTCTAAATTAGAGAAGTGATGGGGGTATAACAGCCCTGTGGTTCATTAATGTTAGACATGGCTTCAGAATCATGTGATTGGAAAGTGATTGCTCCTGGAAGCTTACTGTTAATCTGGCTTTTGTGTCTCTCATTGCTCCAGTGCTGTAAGAATTTCTAGTTCCACATGATAACCTGTCAGATTGTGGCACCTGCATGGTACCTGCTCAGGCTGTTTTGAAAGAAACTGAGCTGTTAGGCATTCCTAGATTTGGACAGGAATGGGCAATTGTTGCTACGTTGTGTGGGCTGGTATTTCTCCCAAAACTGTTCACATAGTCAGACTCTGCATACTAGTGTGTCCCTGTGAGATTCACAAAGTGTATTATAGCACATTAAAGGTTATGACAGTCCTGTAAACAAAGCAACAAATAAAAATAACTTCGCTTTGTTTCAGTCAGCATCACTTCATTTAATTGACTGTTGAATCTTTTTTTTGAGGAATAATTGTTAATGTACTGTGGAACATAGTTTGTGAAATACTGATTTAGACTATGGGAAAATTGGTTCCTTTCTGTTTCATCCATATTCTAAAGAAAAGCTTCCTTTCTTAAACATATTTCATAAGCAAGCTTCACACCTTCCTGTTACCTAAGGTGCTTCTCTCCTTTCAGCTTAAAGTGGAACTTACATAAACAGAGTAAGTGAGACTGATCTCTGCATTGCTTTTATCACTGAAACAGAGAAAAAGGCAAAACCCAGGAATTGTAAAGCCTCTTTCCAGCTTCTCAGTGAGGCATAAAAACCCGAGGTCTCTGAACTACTTCTGCTGAAAATTATTACTTTGAGCATGTTCTGGAGCTTGGACTTTCCCAGTATTATTTAGGTTGCACACTTTGTTTGCCTGTTTTTTAAAACAGAATTTGTTCAGAGGTACTTAAGCACTACTTGTATCTTTTACAGAGAATTTTGCAAACCTTTACTTCCTGTTGGAAGAGCTGGAATCTTGATTTCTGAAATATTGCACCTTCTATGCAAACAAATGGTGAGCGTTAAACTTAGTGTTGGACTTAGCAGTGTATTAGGAAGTGTCATGATTTTGATCTTGGTTTATCTGTGAATAACTTGGGTATCGCTGTGTAAGTAATTCTGTTAACTTCTATTATTTGGGGAGGGGGAAAAAGTGAGGTCTCTGGTTCAGTCTAGTTTCTTCCAAAGGTATATTTGCCTTTCTGTTCTCTAGTAATTTGGGAAGAAATTATCTAATCTCAGCTAGATTTGGTAAAATTTAAAGAATCTCAAGATGTGTTTTAATTTATTTTCTCTTGAAGCAAAATGGCTATATTATTTATACTTTATTATAATAGATTTTGATTAAAACTCCTCCACTTTCAGAGAAAGATGAGATTCATGAAATGATTGATTTTATTATTTTTGGATTAAAGCTAAGTAATCTGATTAGAAATAGGTGGTAAAAATTCACATTGATATCACTTATACATGGAATCTAAAACACAAATGAACTTATCTCTGTGATAGAAACAGACTTTCAGAATAGAGAAGGGGCTTGTGGTTGCCAAGGGGAGGGGGAGATGGGTCGGGAGTCTGGGTTGGCAGATGCAAACTGCTGTGCACATAATGGATAAACAGTGAGGACCTCCTGTATAGTTCAGGGAAGTATCAATATCCTGTGATAAACTATAATGGAAAAGAGTATGAAGAAGACCGTGTGTATGTATACATGTAACTGAATCACTTTGCTGTACAGCAGAAATTCACGCAACATGGTAAATTAACTGTACTTCAATAAAATGATTTTTTAATGGAAAAAAGAAATAGGCGGTGAAAATGATTCCGCAGGATTGTGAATTTCTATCTTAAAGTTACATTTATTTTAGAATTTATTTAGAATTACTGCATAATTCTCTGCAAAGCCCTTTGCCAGGATTTTAGTCTACAAAGATGACTAAACCTTCAAAGAATTTATAGACTGGAAGGGGAGACAGACAAATCTTAACCAAAACATTGTGTCCGTGCTATATTAGAGGTTAAGAGGTTTGGAAAAGTGGTATAGCTTCCCAAAGAGGGAGGTGATGTAACTCCTGGGGTGAGAAGAATCAAAACAAAACAACTCCCTTGAAAAGTTCTAGAGTGTTTCCTGACTTATTCATACCAGAGCAAGAGATACTAGGATGATAGAATTTACTGTTTTGTAGGCACTGATAAAAACCAAAACAAAACAGCTTATCATTTCTCTGTCTAAATCTGCAGAAGTTCCCCTGTATCTAATTTGTGTGATAATTACTCGTAGATAGGTATACTGAAGAGTCTCTAGTTCTAGCTGATTATCTATATATATTATTAATACCCCTTGCTTGATGGCACTGAAGTTTTTATTGAACCCTAATTTCTAGATTGAGAATTTTCTCCTCCTCTTCTACCTATTTGACTTCATCCCTTAAAATTCAAATTCTTGTTAAGATTTATTTGTAGAAACAGAAAGCAGGTTCTCACTTTTCCTAACTAAAACAAAATTCTCATAGAACATAAACTCTGAAATTAACCTAGAGTTAAAATCCTAGCTCTGCCAGGTTATCAGCTATGCCCTGGGCAAATTAGCCTGTGAAGTAACTAGTACGTGTTCCTTAGATGACAGTTGCAGCCTCAAAGCCTGACGCTTTCCTTTATCACTGTGACTTGGTTCAGGGAGTGGACTTAACCTCCTCATCAGTTTTCCAACTGACAGCAGCTCTTCTCTGCTGTTTGTTGGGCTCAACCTTGCATTTCTTGCCCTTGAAATAATTCTCATTCCTTGTTCAGGAGCAATGACTTCCTTAATCCTTCTCATGTTAAGTAGCATAATGGTAACCTACTATGAAGAGGACTTCCAGCAAGGCGTATTGAGTAGCTTTAGTCACCAATGCATAGAGCACTGTCCAGGAAAAGAGGCAGTTTTGAATTTATAAGTTGTGTGAATTAAACTCTTTTTAGATGATTATATTCAAAAAAACACCAAACACCAAGCTTGCCGATCCCCAGATTAGTCATCTGGTAAAAGAAATTATCGAACCTTAATCAACTGTACTTCACTTTCCACTACATTTATGTACATTTAGACATCTCAGCTTAAAAGCTGAGAATCCTAAGAAATTAACTTCATGTCAACACAAGGAAAAGTTTGAGTTTTTTTAGCCTTCACAGTTTTGCACTCTTGACTTGTTTTTCCTCCTTTCAATGTAGAAGTAAATGAACTGAACTTAATCTCTGTTTTAGAGCCATAAGAAAGTGGGAGCCCTATGGAGGGAGGCTGACCTCAGCTGGAAGGACTTTTTACCAGAAGGGGAAGATGTACATAATTTTCTCTTGGAGCAGGTGAGTAGGAGCAAGGTTTATACCTCCTGTTTGATAGTAGTTGGTCTGTTTCTTAGAGGAGATAAAAGTAATTACATCAATATTCCAGTTATTAAGTGAAAGTTAAAATTGCTCAGTTGTGTCCGACTCTTTGTGACCCCATGGACTGTAATCTGCCAGGCTTCTCTGTCCATGGAATTCTCCAGGCAAGAATACTAGAATGGGTAGCCATTCACTTCTCCAGGGAGTCTTCCCAACCCAGGGATTGAACCCAGGTCTCCTACATAGCAGGCGGATTCTTTACTGTCCAAGTCACTAGGGAAGCCCCCAGTTTTTAAAATTAGACCAAAATAGGAATCATGGTCAAGATGTCATTTTAAGTCTATACTTTAAGGCCACTTTACCCTCAAAAAGACTCGTGTTTCCTAAGGAGAAATATTTTCTGATCTCTTGTCGGACGGAACCAATCACAGTTCTCATCTGGGAACTTTTAACAACCTCATGGCTTTTTGTCTATGCATTCATTAGATGATAGATAAAAAATAAAGATTTAAGAAATTAGACACATTTTGAAAACAAGTTACATGTGTCCATGAACCAGGAATGAAATCGATAAATAAAGCAGGAGTGATAGGGCTAAAGCTGCAGGTCTTCTGAGCTCTGGGTCTGAAAGCAGAGACAAGTCAGAAGGTATTTCTGTAGGGTAATAGCCCCTTACAAGGTACAAGATTGGAGACAGGCTTACTGCATGTCACTAAGTGGAAAATCAATAAATAAGTGTTAGGAAGGTAGGTACAGTCTTATAGACAGAACCTTAGCTAAGCTGCCTACTGACTTAGTAACTGGATCCAGAAATCCACAATAAGGCAGAAGGCTCCACAATCGATACAATCTGGTCCTAAAACAAAAAAAAATTCTTCTCAAAATTATCCTGCAAATCAAAATCCTAAAACATCTGAGGAAAATAACTGCTAAGATAGCCTACAAATTCAGCAATAAGGAGAAAAAAGTCACTCTTAGGTTAAAAGAAAATAATAAAGCAATCTGAAAATGATTTTAAAGCATGTATATTTTAAGTTGGATAAAGACATTAGATTCACAGTGGATTTTAGCTTTCTTTTGGTTTTAAACTAGATATACTAAGGAGCACTCCTGCCATGATAATAAAAGCCTACATGAGGCATAATTTGTCTTTCATTGCTGGGATCATAGAACATGGAAAAAACTTCCAAGTAACAAAAAGAATAACAGGGGGAAAAGCCAAAGATGAAATCTGAATTCTGAGCAGTAAGCACATGTGAGAATCCCCATGGACAGAGAAGCCTGGTGGGCTTCTCTTCACAAGCACATGTGAAGGGCACGTTGCCTAATCCCACCTGGAGTGCTCCCAAAGGTCCAGAAGAAGCTGACATGGCCCTAGTTCAGTAGTAACCCAGCTCCACGAAGCACCGAACCAAAATGCTCTTTGGAGAAAACACACTCAACTTACCTCTTATTTTCTACAAATTAACAGTATCCAAATGTATGAGTTAACACTTAGAGTTCATGTAACATATAATGAAATAAGTAACCAAGAATGAGAGTAAACAGGCCATAAATGCAGGATTTAGACTGTGGAGACTTGAAATAATAGAATGATAATTCATAATATCGGAGAAGGCAATGGCACCCCACTCCAGTACTCTTGCCTGGAAAATCCCATGGATGGAGGAGCCTGGTAGGCTGTAGTCCATGGAGTCACTGAGAGTCACACATGACAGAGTGACTTCACTTTCATTTTCACTTTCATGCATTGGAGAAGGAAATGGCAACCCACTCCAGTGTTCTTGCCTGGAGAATCCCAGGGACCGGGGAGCCTGGTGGGCTGCCGTCTATGGGGTCACACAGAGTCGGACATGACTGAGCGACTTAGCAGCAACTCATAAAATAACACTATTTTATAAAGAAGAGTCACAAAAAGGAGCAAAGATGATTGGGCAGATATAAAAAGAGAAGAAACTAGGGAGAATTCTGATAGATGTTAATAAAATTTAGGGGCTAGAAAGAGAAAGTCTGCAATGTGTCTAATTGGAATCCTAAAAGGGAAAATAGAATGGAGAAGAGTCATTATTTAAAGAGATTGTGGCTAAGACTTTTCCAGAACTGAAAAATACATGAATCTGTAGAAAGCATATGTATACCACATAGAATAGTTACATTTTAGTGAAACTGCATAATATCAAGAAAGAAAAAAAGAAAAGATTTTAAAGTAGCTAGAAAGAAGAAGCATATTATCTCCAAAGGAAAAACAAATTTTGTAATAACAACAATGAAAACCCAATTGTATACTGTCAATCAAAGTGTTACAAAAATGACAATAAAAGATGGTGGAATAATTTTAAAGTACTGAGAAAATGAGTTGTTCTAGAGTTGACTTCCAAATAAGCTAACCTTTAAGAAGAAGAAGGGCAACATATATTTAGAAACTTAGTAATACACTTCTAAATAACCCATGAGTCAAATAAATCATAAAAGATATTTTAAAAATATTTTATACTGGATGAAAGTGAAAACACAGCCCATAAAAATCTGTGGGATACAACTGAAGCAGTATTAGAGTGAAGTTTTTAGCACTGAACACCTGATGTAGAAAAGAAGTAAGATCACAAATCATTAACTTCAGCTTTAACCTTACAAAATTAGAAAAAGGAAGAGCAAATAAAACTCAAAAGGCAATAACAAAAATCAGAGCAGAAATCAGTGAAAGAGAAGAACAATAAAGAAGAGTCACTGAAGTCAAAAGCTGGTTCTTTGAGAAGATAAAGTTGATAAACCCCTAGCTACACTAAGCAGGAAAAATAAAAGATAAGGCACAAATTTCTAATAAAAAGAATGAGAGAGGTGACATTGTACATATTCTACACGTAATAACATAAACACATCAACTTAGTTGAAATGAGTAAATTTCTTGAGCAAGAAAAAGCTAATAGAGCAAGAAGAAAAACAGATAACATGAGTATGAAAGAAATTTTAGTAGTTAAAAATGTCCGCACAAAAAACACTCCAGGCTCGGATGAGTTCACTGATGAGTTCTACCAGACGTTAAAGGAAAAAGTAATGCCGGTTTTGCAAAACTTTCATACTAATTCTTCCAAAGCTTGAACAGGAGAGACCGTTTTCCAACTCATTCTATGAGGCCAGCATTACATTGATAACAAGACTAAACAAAGGCATTTCAAGAAAAGAGAACTATAGACTAATTCCTAATTAACATAGAGAAAATTTTGTTGACTAAATTTGTTGTCAACAAAATTTGGACAAGTCACATCTAACAACAACAAAAAACACGATACATCATAACCAGGTAGGTTTGTCACAGGAATATAAGGTTAATTTAAAATTATAAAACCAATGTATGGATGTAGAAAAGATGAAGAAATGAGAAGATCCAGAGTTAGCCCCTCTGCTGAAACAGCTGTTGAGCTGGGACAGTTAGTAACAGCTATTTTGAAATTATGGAGTCGAGTGGAACAAATGCACTACCAGAACCAGGACAATGCTTGATGGAAAAAGAGTGTGGTAAATTTCAGGGATTTTGGAATTTTGCCTAGAGACCTAGCAGCCTCCAGCTCTGTGGTAGATAGCTGAAAGGACAGTCGTTCTGTCTTTCTGGTGCCAGATTGAGCAATAACGACCTTGTCCTGCAAAGACTGGTGCTGTGTCTGTTAATCTGCCTACCACTTCACCAGGGACCCATCTCAGGACCTGGATGTTGTTTCCACCTCTCATTCTGAAGCGGCTTCTCAGACGGGGTCTGTTACAGAAGCTTAAACTGAACACATCTGAGTCTCCGCCATACCTCTCTCTTTCTCCTCGGATCCAGATGGTCACTGAGATTTCTGAAAAGTCACTGGCTGACAGCGGAGATAGTGGATCAGAGATTTCAGTAACCACACAAAAGAAGGAATATGGTCCTGGTCAGAAAGTCACTAAATTAACACATAACTACAACATCAGCAGTTCCTAGGTAAAAGAGAGAATCTGATGTCAAGACTTAGTACATTGCAAGGTCTGGTTTTCAACAAAAAATTGTAAAGTATGCAAAGAAACAGGAAAATACAGCTCTTTCAAAGGGAAAAAAGAAACTGGCAGAAAGCATCCCTGGGGAAGCCCAGACACTGGGCTTACTAGACAAGGGCTTTACCTGTGCTCCAGTTACTAAAGAAAACCATGGAGGAAGAGATAAAGGAAATCAAAATGATGAACTGAACAAGCTGGGAATACCAGTAAAGAGGTAGAAATTATAAAAAGGAACCAAATAGAAACTGAAAAGTGACAACAGCCGAAATGAAAAATTAACTAGAATGTTTCAGTAGCAGGTTTGAACAGACGAATCAATCAGTGATTGATTTAGATAAAGCAGCACAGTTGAAATTGCTCAGTCAGGAATCACTGATTCAACACTGATTTACTATGATGAAAATCCATCTTTAATATTTGCAGATACACCTTTTATTAATTGTTTTCCCAATGAAATTTCTGGCATTGTTACATGAAACTGAATATCATTGAGTTTTTAAAAGTGTCCCTATAGTTTATTTTTTAAAAAGCTTTTAATTATAATACATATTGAAAAATTAATCCATTTAATATATAAAAGGCTTTAAAAGAAGAAATTACTCAGTTTGAGGAGCAGAAAGAAAAAAGAATCAAGAAAAATGAAGAGTCTAAGGACTTAGGGGACAGTATCAAGCATGTCGGTATATCATAACAGAGCCCCAGAGAAGAGAGAAAGGGACAGAAGAAAATATTTAAAGAAATAATGGTTGAAAATTTCCCAAATGAATTTCAGCAAACTCCAAGCAGGATAAACTTGGTTTCACAAGATTCAGTGAAACTTTTCAAAGACAAAAACAAAGAAGAAATATCGAAAGCATCAAGAAGAAAAGTGACTCATCGCATACAAAGAAGCCTCAATAAAATTAACAGCCAGTTTCTCATCAGAAACTATGATAGTGGGAGACATTGGAATGATATACTTAAAGTTCTAGAATTTAAAGACTGTTAATATATCTGCAATGTTTCCTACAAAAGTGAGGAAGATATGAAGACATTGCCAGATAAAGACTAAGTTAGTTAGACCTGCCGTCCTAAACTGAGCCTTTCAGGTTGAAGCAAAGGGACACTAGGAGATAACCCGCAGCCATGCGAAGAAATGGAGGTAACTGGCAAAGGGGACCCACAGATAAATACAGATCAGCAGTGCTTTGTTTTCCATTTATAACTCCTTTCTGTTTACTGAATGATGATGATTTAAAAGGCAAATCCATAAAATAATAAATACGTGTTAATGGGCATACATTGAATAAAGATATAACTTACGAAAGCAGCTGCATAAGGATGATTTCTCATGGAATTCCCGTGAGGCCCAGCGTTTGTGCTTTTAGGATTGTGTACAAGAGAAAGGAAAACGTGTGGCCCCCTTATTTGAAGTCAGATAAACCTGGGTTCAGATTCCAGTTTTCTCCCACTTAAGACTTTAAAATTACTTGATTTCTCTAAGCTTCAGATTCCTTACCTATGAAATGCTTATTATAATATCTGTCTTACAGAACTTATATGAGGATTAAAAAAGAATGTTTAAGAAGCACTGAGCATAGAGAGGAACTCAGTCAACTATGCATAATGTTGTTATTTATAAAAATGTTTAGAAAACAGAAAAATGAGGCCTCAGAAAACTTGGCCATCCTTACCTTGACTTTTAGCTTTCTTCTAAAATGGCTGATGTAATGCCCTTTTTCTGGGAACCCTAGTACATTCTATAAGAGATAGTGATGAGCTGATCCATAAATTTGAAGCCCAGCCTTCCTAGGTTCTAGGAAGATTAGATGGCTTGCACAGAAACACAGGGATTCTGAGGGATAAATGTTTCTCTCCAGTGAACAAGCTAAACTTCACAGCTCACCGCTGACTTCATTCAGTTCAGTTCAGTTCAGTTCAGTCGCTCAGTCGTGTCCGACTCTTTGTGACCCCATGAACTGCAGCACGCCAGGCCTCCCTGTCCATCACCAACTCCCGGAGTTCACTGAGACTTAACGTCCATCGAGTCAGTGATGCCATCCAGCCATCTCATCCTCTGTCGTCCCCTTCTCCTCCTGCCCCCAATCCCTCCCAGCATCAGAGTCTTTTCCAGTGAATCAACTCTTCGCATGAGGTGGCCAAAGTACTGGAGTTTCAGCTTTAGCATCATTCCTTCCAAAGAAATCCCAGGGCTGATCTCCTTCAGAATGGACTGGTTGGATCTCCTTGCAGTCCAAGGGACTCTCAAGAGTCTTCTCCAACACCACAGTTCAAAAGCATCAATTCTTCGGCGCTCAGGCTTCTTCACAGTCCAACTCTCACATCCATACATGACCACAGGAAAAACCATAGCCTTGACTAGACGAACCTTTTTGTCTCTGCTTTTCAATATGCTATCTAGGTTGGTCATAACTTTCCTTCCAAGGAGTAAGCGTCTTTTAATTTCATGGCTGCAGTCACCATCTGCAGTGATTTTGGAGCCCAAAAAAATAAAGTCTGACACTGTTTCCACCGTTTCCCCATCTATTAACCATGAAGTAATGGGACCAGATGCCATGATCTTTGTTTTCTGAATGTTGAGCTTAAAGCCAACTTTTTCACTCTCCACTTTCACTTTCATCAAGAGGCTTTTTAGTTCCTCTTCACTTTCTGCCATAAGGGTGGTGTCATCTGCATATCTGAGGTTATTGATATTTCTGACTTCGTTAAGCCATGGTAAAGACTCACTTTCACATTTTTAGATTTTTTTTATTTAGGAGCAGTGTAATTAATGTTTAAGTTTGCTATTAATGTTCGTTGCTCTCAGACCTCCAATTGTCTGTGTAGGTGTAGGGTAGGTTAAAGAGGTATTCTGTATAGGTATCCTAACATCTAAAGTAATGTTGAAACAAATTTGGAGAGTGTTTCAGGTTATGAAAAATCAGTTGCCTGTTCTTAAAAGAACTTATGGCCATCATCTTGTGATTTTGTATGTATATTGAAATGTGATAGTTAACGCATTTATCAATGTTGAATCAGAAAAATTGTGATACTGAATAATGTTTCTGAAGCTTTATAGGAATATGTTATTTAAAGGTGGTACAAAAGATAATTAAAACAATGAATTTTTTTCACAGAATTCCAGGTAATTTTTGATTTGTGGATCCAAGGAGGATACAGGAATATATATGAGTCTTCTATGATATTAGAGAAAAATTTGTAAATAATGTTGAGTATTTTAATCGTTATGGGTTTTGCATGGAGAAGCTGTATAAAGCAAAGCATACTTACATACCTCATGGTCTTATACCCTAGAAAATGAAATATCACTTTGATTATTGAATTTTTTTAATACTCACCAAAGAGTTAAACAGTCATGGCATCATTTTTCACACTTGGGTTCAGCATGGTCAGGAGGTGTTTGAAGGACTTGCCAAAACTAAAGGTACAGAGTTTTGGACAGCTGCTCTGTGGCGATAGTGATGTTAATCATAGGCTGCCTTGCTGGTGCACCTGCCCTGCCTTAGAGCTGTGTCACAGCTGAGAGCAAGACCGAAGCACCCACAGGTATGAGGTTAAGTGAAATAAGCAAAGAGAAAGACAAACACCGCCTGGTTTCACTTGCACATGGGAGCCACAGAACAAATAAAAACCCATAGACAGAGCGAAGGGGTAGGTGGTTGCCAGAGCAGAGGGCTTGGAGAGGTGAAGTAGGTGAAGGGGGGGTCAAGAGGTGCAAACTTCCAGTTACCAAATAAGCAGGTTATGGGAGTGTGTAATGTGCAGCTTGGAGAGTACAGTCAGTAGCATTGTACTGACTTTGTAAGGTGACAGAGAATGACTGGGCTTACCGTGGTGGTCATTTCACAGTATATACAGAAGTCAGATCACTGTACTGTACACTTGAGTCTAATATTGTGGATCAGACATATTGAAAATGAAGACTGAAGCTCAGAATGTTTTGGAAGAAAAGTAAGCGTGTTTTTAAGAAGAATCAGAGATACTCAGTATAAAACAAATGGTATGTTCAGAAGAATAATGCGTTTAGAATCTTCCAGAACCATAAGTACAGAACGGCTTCTGCTAATCATTGTGCTTCCACGTGAAATAGAAGAGATGGCCCATGACTTTGTTTTCTTCACAGGGTGATAATATTGAATTATTTTCATATGTTTAACTTTGTATGTTTCAGAAGTTGGACTTTTTAGAGTCTGACAGTTCCTGTTCCTCCGAAGCACTTTTGAAGAAAGAACTCTCTGCCGAAGAGCTGTATAAGCGACTCGAGAAACTCATTATTGAGGACAAGGCAAATGATGAACAGATCTTTGACTGGGTAGAGGTATAAAGACTAAAGATTCTTAGTCTTTTATAAAGTCAAGTAAAAATATTCACAACATAAGCCATTTTTCTGGGTCTCTCATTAGTTTAGTCCATACACGACATTTTACCATCAAAAATATGCATTTCTTTCTCATGTTCTCACATTTTAGATACTATCTTGGATAAAATTAATAAGCAATACGTAATTATTATGAAATGTGCTGGCTTACCTTTTCATAACATACCTTAAAATCTTGTGTTGTAGAGTCCATTGATCATGTCTGTATTAACTTATTATTGTATTCCTTTAAATATTAACTTTTGTTTATGTAGATGTGTTTTTTTTGTGCACATTTTCATGGAATCATATACTAATCCCAGTTGAAAGAAAGCCATAGGGGGCTAATCTAGTTCTCTCCATCTTGTATAACTCTTGTTTTGTAGTTCTTCTAATGGGTTGTTGTTTCTTTAACCATTTCCAGGCGTTGAGAAATAATGAAGCTTCTTATAATTTTTTTAACCTATTTTCCCTCCTGTCTTTGGGACAGTCTATCACCTCACCTAATTGGGAATATTTTTTAAGTAATTTATAATAGCCAATAGGATATATTCCTGACTCCTCCTCCAGGTTCTTTCATTCCTTCTTAAAAACTTGGTATCCAGGCCCTGGTCTGGTTATCCTCATACAAACATAACCTGCATTTGGAACACGCCTCTCAGAGTGGCACGTGTGCACTGAGCATGCTCGTCTGCAGTGGCGCAGCAGCACAGAGTTCGGTGGTGCTTCGGCGTTCTTTGTTTTCTTCTTTAACCTGTGCTTCTGGCAGACTCACCACAGTGAACCCAGACCAGTCCATTCAGTCTTGTAGTGTTCACTCATTTATGTTCTACAGGTCAGTCATTTCTTCCATGCCAAACTTATACATTTGATTTTTGAGCCAAAATAGTGTTTTAAACATTTAGTTCTATGTAGATTTACCTTCTTAAATTAGACACTTTTTTAGAAGTCTTGTCAGTACATTTTGGATTCTAATTTGGTCATCCATTTTGCTTGCCATCTTTTTCACTCTGTATCTTTTTCACTTTGCATTTGATTACTATGTCAACTTTGCACTCACTCAAGTTATGGGCAAAGTGTGTGAGTAGAGTAGGACCACGGACAAAGCAGCATACTTTTTAGGACCAGATCTCATTGCCATCCCGGTGGACATTTCAGCTGTTAACTTGTTTATTATTACAAGGGAATACCTATTATAATTTGTCAGATGTCTTGCTAAACTCTGGAAAAGTTAAAGCTCTATCCATTGGGGCTGCCATATGGTGATCATATCAGAAAAGGAGAGGAGGGTAGTTTAGCACGAGTTGGTTTTCTTTGTCCTTATTTATTCTTAGCATAACCATCTCTTTCCTCTGTAAGACTTTAAAACCATTCATATGATAGTTTGTTGTAGATTTTAGGATAGAATTAGTATCAGGCTTTCTGGTATATTATTGACCTCAGATACCTTCTTTTATGTTTTAGAAGTCAGGTCAATATTTGCATACTGAACATTATTCTCTTTCATTTCAGCAGTTTGGTCTTTTATTTCTCATATATTGCCAAATGATGCTGTTTTCACCTCTTCATCCACGTTGGGGCCTACTTTTTTAAATAGTAGTCTTTATTTAGCTTATCCCAGACCAACAGTTATTCTCCTTAAAAATAAGACAAAGGGTAAATTTTAATGAATGTAAATGATACCTAATAAAGGTGAATTTTGAAAAAGGATCAAGGAAACAAAAACGTCACCGTGGTCACCGAGCGCACAGTGCATCGAAGGTGCTTGTTGCTGTGGGTCTGATCCTACCACACAGTAATCTCACTTGGCTTATCGTTTCCAGTTAGCAGACCCATTTTCCTTACGGTTCTTGCACATTTTTGTTAATATCTTTGCTTCATCTTTAGTGTTCTTGATACTTTTCTTCATGTCTTTTCTGTTCTTGAATACTAGAATTACAGTGTCTGGCTTTATTTGGTAGAAAAGATACACAGTTCGTTTCTTTGAAATGGAAGAGACAGTCACATGGTTTCGAAGTGTTATCATCTATCAGTAATTACATCTAGCTGTTGGTGATGGACAGGGAGGCCTGGCATGCTGTGATTCATGGGGTCGCAGAGTTGAACATGACTGAGCAACTGAACTGAACTGAATTTGTTTTTCTCCGACTCTGCTTGAAATCTGATCCTTTGGGGATTTTATACTCAGCTGAAATAGCTCTAAAACCTGTTTATAAAGTATTGTTGAGCCGAAGAGTAATGGTGTGTTTTTATTCTCTCATTTATTCAAAAATAATTGTTCAGACTTTGCAGAAGTAATTTCCAGGGCTAGGCCAGCCTTGGCTTCAGCCTGTATGTTATTTAAAGAGGTACACGAGCATAAACCATATAAAACATAAACCATTATGAAATCTTTTCTACGTAGCTCTTACCCCACGTTATTCTCAGCCTTAGCTATTAGCAATATCACCACATGTTTCTCGTCCTGTGGGACGAGATCAGTAGCAAAAGGTGGCCTGGCCCTCTGTGTTCAGCTCTGCCAGTATCCTGTAGAGCTAGCCATCTGACTTGTTAACCCCTCTTAACTCTGCTTTCAAGAAACCACCAGTTCCTCCCAAGTGATAATGTGAGGTTAGGTATTCAGCAAAGAGAGAGATACTCATTAATCTACATCAGTTCTAAAATTCATAAACATTAAACTGATCTCTAAATATCTTTGAAATTCTTAGCTTTCTAACACATACCTTTTTAAATGGCATTTTTAATTTTTCCTAGCCAGTTATTTTAAAAATGACTCAGTAGAAAATACTGTGCTGTGCTATGGTATTCTAAGCTATTAAAAGAAGCTGAGATAAGCATTAATTCTGTTCAGAGGCATAAGGAACATAAACTCTGGAAAATATTTGAAATGCCTAGAAAATGGCTGCGTTTGTGTGTTTTCTTCTTTTGCTTATCTGGTTTAGTGTAGTATTTTATAGCAAAAAGATAAGATCTTAAGAGAAGTAAACTAAAAAAATAAGGTCTCCACCTTATTTACTCTATTTAACTTACCTCTGAATATGTGTTTTTGCCATCCTCAGAAAAGAGGAACAGTTATCTCAGCAGTACCTGAGGTGTTTATTTGAGGTAATTCTGGACATTAGCCTCTAATTCACAATAAAATTAAGATGAAAAAGCAGTGTTAGCACAGCTAAACGTAGTTGCATACTCCTGAGCAAAGTCGGCCTTAAAATCTCTGTAGTTGAGGAGTAGTTGTTCTTTCAGCTTTGTAGATTTGGATAGACCATCGTAAGATGGCTTATTTATTGAAAAGGGAAGATGCTTTTAAACAGTTGCGCTTCGGATGTGTATCGTTCGCAGCACTGTTTAACTGAATGAATAAAGGATACGGAGTGGTCAGCTCCCCGGAAGCAGAGCACTGCTACATGGCGCACTTTCAGGGAGAACTGGCGATGGTCCCAGTATTTCCTGGTGAATCAGAAGACTAATTTCTACTAAAAAGTTGAACGCGATCTCGTGTGCCCTTAGTGCAAGATGAAGCCTGGTTTAGGGGAAAATAATACCTCTGGTGTGCCAAGGGTACCTTTAACTATTCTATTTACTTTGGATTGCAGGCTAATCTAGATGAAAGCCAGATGAGTTCACCTACATTCCTTAGAGCTTTAATGACAGCCGTCTGTAAAGCAGCTATTATAGGTAAGTAGTATTTCTGAAGGCAACATCTGAAAATCCCCCGTATGTCAGCTGCTGACGACGTGGGTCAGAGTTTATATCACCTTTAACAGTTGCACTGTAAGGCTCAGTTCCTGTGCCAAGTGAATGCCATTTCTGTCTGCCAGGCCTGGCTTCTTGGGCCGCGGGCGCAGATAGCTGCTCTGCCTGCAGCGAGCCCAGATGTGAGAGCTGCTGGGGGCCTTCTGTTCCGCAGTTCAGTGGGAAGCTGGCGCCTGCTCCTGAGGCTGTTTGCTGTGTGGACTTTTCCTTTACTTCTCACCTCCCACATTCAAAGGCTCCCCTGCCTTCCATTCATGAGTTAAAATGAACAATTTGAATATTCTTGTCCAGTGTCACTAATCTCAAAAGAAAAGCCACTTTATGTAAATTCATGTGTGGGGAAAGAAAATACCAATTATTTCTCCTGTTTTATGTTGACCCGATAAGACAATATTATTGAATGTTTATGAATTACATAGACAGGAGTCAGATTAGTGGAGACTCTAAATGGTCCAAGCTGCACGTAGTTTTTACTAATACTTCATGAGATCATCCACTTGGTCTTGGATTAAAGTCCACATTTTTGTCACTGAAATAGAAAAAAAAAAATGTATCAGCTGAAAAGTTGTTCAGAATCATTATAGAGATAGCTTCATAATTCAAGATTTTCCATCAAACACCCGATGGTGGTTGCCGCTGTCACAGCTGGTCCTCATCCTGCTGATGATGGCGCTTCCCTGGTGGCTCAGGCCTCCTGCCTACCCGTGCAGGAGACGTGGGCTCGATCCCTGGGTTGGGAAGATCCCCTGGAGAAGGAGTAGCAACCTATTCCAGTATTCTTTCCTGGAGGATTCCATGGACAGAGGAGCCTGGCAGGCTACAGTCCATGGGGTCGAAAGGGAGTCAGACAGGACTGAATGACTGAACAGTAGCAACAACTGCTAGTAATGATACAACGGTTCTAATTCTTTTACCCTTCTTAAGAGATTTAAATGAACTCTCTGTTTAATTTCTCTTCAGTTTCCTTTTTAATGTTTTTATGGTTTGGAATGTCATGAGACTGCTGTCCCTGTTTAATTATGATTAAAGATAAAGAACCGAGTGCACTAGTCTTGAGGGAGCCCAGCACTCTAAATCCATCCCCCTCCATACTTTTGTTTGTTTGTTTGTTTCGGGAAGAATTTCATGGATTCTCCTGGTGGTCCAGTGGTCGGGACTTCGCCCTCCAGTGCAGGGGGTGTGGATTCGACGCCTGACTGGGGAGCTAGGATCCCACATGCCTCATGACCAGACAACCAAAACATAAAACAGCAGCAGTGTTACAACAGATCCAGCAGAGCTGTTTTGTTTTTAATTGGAATTTTAGAAAATTTGGCGTTTCAAAATTCCTTGCAGGGTCATGTATGTCTTACTGATTCAGAAAACTGAAAACAGCTGTGTGTGTTAATGCTCAGTTCTTCTGTCTCTTCCAGCCGACTGTTCGACCTTCCGAGTGGACACTGCTGTTATCAAGCAGAGAGTGCCGATCTTACTCAAGTACCTAGACTCAGATACAGAGAAGGAACTGCAAGCACTTTATGCACTACAAGCATCAATAGTAAAACTTGATCAACCTGCCAGTAAGTCTCCCTCTTGCTACAGTTAACCCAGCTGAAGGGTGAGGCTTATCCAGGGCAACACTCGAGAGACGGTTTGATGGACTTTAAACAGTGGGCAATAGCAGCATCCTGAGTGACAAAACTCAGCCTGTAACTTTGATAAACATGAATGTTTTTAAGTGGTTGACTTTGATGAGAAAATGACAAGAAGACTAGTTTATATTATTCATATTATCTGAGGAGATTGAATCCTCATTCTCCGGCACGTCTGTCTTATAAGAATCTCTGCCAGGATGGAAATGTATCTGTCAGGCAGCGCATGACAGCCATGAACCACTCGTGTCAGTCAAGCACCTAAGTGTGGCTACTGTGACTAAGGAACTGAGCCTAGAATGTTAAGTGTCAGCAACCCCTATGGTCAGCGGCTGCCCTGTTGCGCAGTGCGGGTCCAGGGCAGGCAGCCTTAGCGTCCGTGTGGTACAGCTTTTCACCTTCTTGGACCCAGGCCTTAATAATGAAAGAGGGTGATCCTTGTCAGAGTCCTCAGATAGCCAGCAAAGACATGAAGGCATTTTAGACTAATTTTCGGTTAAGAGTTATAGTTAATTCTGGCTAACCAGACAAATAAGGTAACCCGAACACCCAAGTGTTAGTGATCTGGTAAATTAATTGAATCATATTAAATCTTGAAAATTCAGTTGAAACTTCTGAAAGTGGACAGTAAGTATATGGCTATTTCAGAGATAGCACTGAAGTAATTTTTTGGCATTTCCTTAGGTTGTGACTTCTGCAAAGTTTTTCTTCTTGGCTAGTGTTGTTAAGTCCCTTTGGGATATAAAGGGAGGGATTGGAACAGTCCTTGGAGTGTAACTGAAGAGATATTTTGTCTATAAATCTGTCCTTTTTAAAACAATAATATAAGCTAAGTTTCCATGATGACTGTAAAACAGAGGACTAAAATTGCCCAGATCATCTGGGCACTGAAAATAATGGCTGTCATTTCACTGGATAAAATCCAGACAAGATAGTTTCTACTCATGTTTTTCATATGAATTATTACTCTCTTCGTTTTGACAGCGACATTAGAGGGGAGAAAGTCCATTCTGCCTTTTCCTCCCAAAATTTGTAAAAATTAGACGGTTTTATTGTAAAATCTCAAAGAAAATGTATCAAAAGGAAAGTTTAAAGAATTATTCTTATACTTTTAAGTGTTTAGGTTGAAAACTGTGTAACATCAAACAGCTCAGTAATATCAGAAAACAGTTCAAGTTGAATAAAATAATAGGAATAAGAACTAGTTCCGACTGCCTGACTCCTTTCGCATTCTTTAGACAAGTGGCTTTTCTCTTAGGCTGTCAGGAGGGGGTGTGATGAAGTCTCACGGGTGCCCTGGCCCTGACGGGGCGTCCTGCACAGGAATTCCTTCCCTGCACTGGATGGGAATGTGGCCTCCTCACAGCCACAGTGCCCCCAAACCAATGGTTTCCTTTCGCCTCCTTGCAGATTTGCTACGGATGTTTTTTGATTGCCTGTATGACGAGGAGGTGATCTCTGAGGATGCCTTCTACAAGTGGGAGAGCAGCAAGGACCCGGCAGAGCAGAATGGGAAGGGTGTGGCCCTGAAGTCTGTCACGGCGTTCTTCACATGGCTGCGGGAAGCAGAAGAGGAGTCTGAGGATAACTAAAACTTCAAATACACAAAACGAAAGAAAAGAAACAATTTAAGTATTTTTTTAAAAAGTTTCACGTCTTCGCCAATCACAGTGCAGCAAGGCCAATTCTCGCAGAAACCCCCACGTGTGCACGAGTGGGAAAGGGGAAAGAGGAAAAAAAAAGGTGATCATGGAGGAAAAAGGTACTGGAAAAAAAGTAAACTTCAAACCTGAGGGCGGGAGCACTAAAACCAAAATACATGTATTATTTATAGAAAATATTTTCTGTTTTAATCTTTTCTTTTTAAATGAGGACTCATACTTTAAAAAAAAACACATCTGTTTAGCAAAAAAAAAAAACAAAAAAAAAAGTTGAGAACTTTTAATTTATTTTAAGGACTGCAAATGCCAGTGTAATTTTTTAATTTGCAGTTTCTGTAAACAACTTGTATAATAGAAAAGCAGAGAAATAAATTTCCCTCCCCTTCAGATGCACCTCACGTTTGTTTTAAAGCATAGTATTTAGTCCAGATTTGAGAAGGTTTGGGGTGAACAAGGTAAGAAAGATTTTTTTTTTTTTTGGCATCAGATCTTTCTGCCTGCCTCTCAGCTTGCTTCAGAAAATAAAAAAATCACAATAGTAATCAAAACATACATAACCTTGGAACAGAAAGAAATGCTGTGGACCAGAGAACTCCAAGAATTGTTCAAAAAAAAAAGTGCTACCCTGGGAAAAGTACTCTTAATACTTTTGAAATCTTTAGAGCAACTTTAAGGCTTGTAAATACATAGAACAAATATTTAAAAAAAAACAAAACAAAAAGAAATTGACTCAGTACTATTTCTTTTCACTTTCAAAATATAAAGAACAAAATAAAGGCAAACATTGCAAGTTTAAAAGAAAGTAAAGTGACTTCTCCTTTTGACAGCTGCTGCGTGTGCGCCCATCTCTGGGAGGTGCCGTCTGGCTACGTGTTGTCTAATCCGGATCGCTTCTGAGGGCTTGGCGGGGGAGAGTGTGTGTGTCTATGTGTCTGCATTTGGAAAAGGCAAGCTACTTTGTGGGCAAAGGGGGACACTCATGCTTGGGTAGGGGAGCTTCTCTGAAGCCCAAGGGATGCTTCTTTCCAACACCAACCAAAAATACATCCTTGGTAGAAACAGACCCAGCAGCACTACTTTAAGTCCCCGAGTGTCCCACTGCATGCATTTGGGTTAGGGACAGCACTTCCGTTTGAAACCACCAATACCAGTGACTTTTAAAATCATCACTGCCTCCAGTGCTTAAGAAACCCAAAGATGTCCTTTAAAGAAACCAAAGTTACATTACGCTTCTTAAAATAAGTGAGCATGTGGTTTAAAACCAAACCAATACCACGTGTGAAAATCACATTTACCCCAGCTTCAGATTCATGCAAGCCATTCTGGTGAGTATAAAGTGGACTGTGGTTTGGGCCTTTGTTTCTCTGACAGGTATTGGAGTGCTGTGCTGTGCTTTGTTTTGTGTGTGTGTGTCGTTTCTTTTCCCCTTTGATGAAGTTGTTGTCTCTACAAGTGGCTTTCCATTTCAATTGTTTGTAGGCCATCACCCTACAAATGTATTTATGAAGAAAGCCAGCTGCTCCCAAATACGCAGCCTTGTATTTTGTGTCTGAATAACCAGAGTTCTTCTGGCTTCCATCTCTGAAGAAATGCTCACGTTAAGAGACTTGGCGAGACATGTAATGCACAAGAACAACATGTTCCATAGCAGTAAAAAGCTCTCTCTCTCAGGATGTAGTTGAACACAACACAGGATCCCCCTCCGTGAGCCCCCAGAGCCCCCTGTGAAGTGGCCGAAGGCTGTTCT
This sequence comes from Bos indicus, assembly GCF_029378745.1. Classification (NCBI taxonomy): domain Eukaryota; kingdom Metazoa; phylum Chordata; class Mammalia; order Artiodactyla; family Bovidae; genus Bos; species Bos indicus. Next base: position 131,587,410 of record NC_091761.1, read on the forward strand.
CCAAGAACCAAGTCCTGAAAGTCCTGTGACAGGCAGGTGACAGCCGCTGTCATAAGAGACGGAGCCTGAAAAGCTCGTTCAGGGTCTGACCGCAGGCTCTGCCTGGGAGCCCTCCATTGGAAGAAGCAACTCGATTCTATGTTATTTTGAGTTTTAACAGCTGCCAGAACCAAAGTGCAGAGGATTCTGAGCCAGAAATCTCCTGACTGTGATGTAGTTCTAGGTGTTGGCAGCACTCACAGGGCGTGGGGGTGGGGCTGGGGAAGCAAGGCGGGGACTGCCTTCTGGAAATCAGTGGCTGTTGTTTGCAGGGGTCTAGCCAGGAAGGAACTTCGGGTAGCAGTGATAACCTGTTCATCAGTACTTCAGATGCGGACAAGTGTCAGGATTGGAGGAAAGAGAAGAATATCAGGGAGAAAATAATTCAAGGGTTGAAAAAAGCTTCAGCTATATAAACATCTGTAGTACAATAACAGAAATAAGTATCTGCAGTCTCATCTGTAACATGAACTGTGATGAGAAGACTCCAAAGTAACTTCTGGGTAACTTGTTGCTTTATATACAGAATGTTAGATGGGTTAGCAAGGTTACTAATGGCAAAATATGAGCAGAGTGGGATAACTGATCCACAGTTGGACCAGCTGAAGTGCAGAAACACCGTCATGACTCTTCCTCTCTCTGCAGTTTTCTTACTTGAAAGGGAGGTTTGGCGGTGTTTGGTTTAACGTGATAGATGACATGGCAGCGCTGAGTCGCCTGCAGCTTCCGCTTTAAAGCTCCTTCACTTTGGGACGAGGTCCATTAAGTTCACTGAAGGTGAGCTATGCCTGTATTCAAACCAGCTAACTTACAGTGTTTCATTAAGTTTAAATGAGTTTTTTTCCCTTTGTAGCAAAAGAACATGATGCCAGTTTTCAAAATAAACTCATTTTAGTTCTTGCGAAAACCAACAAGCCAGTTCATAGCTGCATCATGAACTTGTTTCATTCAGTAAATATTTATTGAGCATCTACTCTGTTCTAAGTGCAAGAAGTATAACTGAATAAGACAGTCTTTACTCTCATGGAAACTCACATTTTTTATGGAAAATGAAAGCTAGAATTTTACATGTTACATCAGCATACTGACCCACTAAGAAGTGTCTGCCTTTGTTATGCTGGCAGATCTTTGATTTGGTTTTTGTCTTTTCTTAACATTTCAAAATACACTGTAGGTTATTTACAATTATTAGCCCAAAGATAGTTGTATCTGTTCTAGAAACGCTCTTCAAACAAATTATCATCATGGGTTTTTTGACATTTTTTCTTTCAAGTGGCTCCATTCCAGTCAAAAGGATTCTAAGCTAGAAAAAATAGTCTTAGGTTAGTGGATGTAATTCTGTGGTTTCATTACTTACGTTTTGTTCTTTTTTTTTTTTTTTTTAATTTTCTTTTTGGCTGTGCCGTGCAGTTTGCAGCGCTCAGTCCCCCGACCAGGGACTGAACCCTGGCATAGAGTGAGCGTGCAGAATCCTAACCATTAGACTGCCAGAGAACTCCCTAAGTTTTATTCTTTAAAAAAAAAAGGGGACCCAGTTTTTCAATTTTCACCATGCTATTGGCCTTTATGCACTCCTTCATTCCCCATTTTGAAGAGAGGAGCATTTTTGCGTTCCTTTTTTTTCTAACTGAGATATAGTTCACATACTATAAAATACACCCAGGACTTCCCTGTTGGTCCAGTGACAAAGAATCCGCCTGCCAGTGCAGGGGAAATGGGTTCAGACCCTGGTCCGGGAAGGTTCCGCGTGCCACAGGGCAGCTCGGCCTGTGGGCCACAACCCCTGAACCTGTGCTCCAGGGCTTGGGAGCCACAAGTCCTGAAGCCCGCGCAGCCTAGAGCCCGCGCTCTGCAGCAAGAGAAGCCACTGCAATGAGAAGCCCGTGCCCCACAGTGAAAGAGGGCCGCCGCTCAACCTAACTAGAACCCCAATCGGGGACAAAGACCCGGTGTAGCCGAAAGTGAACGACTTTCTAAAGCCACACGAAATTTACTGTGTTCACCACTGTGCAGCCGTCACTACTCTGATTTCAGAATATTTTCCTCAAGCCAAAAAGGAACCTGTAATCCTTGAGTCGTCTCTCCTCATTCTCTACTCTCCTCAGCCCCTGGGAGCCACTTACTCTTTCTGTGGATTCACATGGATGAAATCATACATTGTATTGCTGTGTGTTTTGACCTTCAATCCAGCATTTTAGCAGATGATCAAACCTCACAAGTGTTTGCAACATCAGGAACCTGACAGTTTGATGTGCTGCTAAGTCGCTTCAGTCGTGTCCAACTCTGTGCGACCCCATAAACGGCAGCCCTCTAGGCCCCTCTTTCCCTGGGATTCTGCAGACAAGAACACTGGAGTGGGTTGCCATTTCCTTCTCCAATGCGTGAAAGTGAAAAGTGAAAGTGAAGTCGCTTAGTCGTGCCTGACTCTTAGCCACCCCATGGACTGCAGCCTACCAGGCATCCTAGCATGGGCAACTGGGCTCTGGTCCTTTAGACCTCTCATTCAGTGCTACCTGAGTCATTTGTCCTTAGGGTTGGAATTCCCGCATGAATTAGAGGCTACTACAGCATACCCTGACATTTCAGGTTTTATTTGTCCTCTCCAATGAGGCACATTTGGACATGGTGATTGATTTCCTGAACAGCTTGAGGCTACTTACTTGTCATGAGAGTAAAATTACTCATTAAGGAGTAAAAAACGCCTTGAAATGGAGCCCCTCCTACTCACTAGAACTTCCCTGGTGCCTCAGACGGTTAAGTGTCTGCAATGCGGGAAACCTGGGTTTGATCCCTGGGTTGGGAAGATCCCCTGGAGAAGGAAACGCAACCCACTCCAGTACTCTTGGCCTGGAAAATCCTGTGGATGGAGGAGCCTGGTAGGAGACAGTCCATGGGGTTGCAAAGAGTCGGACATGACTGAATGACTTCACTTTCACTTTTCTACTCACTAGTCCCAATTTATTAGTCTTATAGATGATTACCTTTCCTATTCAATACACTTGAGCTCCATAAGTCTCAACATCCTCTAGCAGTTTACGGAGAGATCCAGTATGTGCTCACTAGCTGCAGATGCCACAGGTATCCCTCAGAGGGAAAGTGATTACCTGTTAGTGTTAGGATTACCACCCACCCCATGCCCAAAAAGACATCATTGTGTGTTACCAAATCCTGAAGTCCTATGTCAAAGAAACCACGTGCCAAGGTTTTTTTTAAAAAATGAATATATTATTTGAAATAAATTTAGGCTTATAGAAGAGTTTCAAATCTAGTAGATTCCCATGTACCTTTCATCTAATTCCCTGTTATCATTAATGTCTTCCATTAGCAGGGGCTTCCCTTGTGGCTCAGCGGGTAAAGAATCCACCTACAATGCTTGAGACCTGGGTTCGATCCCTGGTTTGGGAAGATCTAGAGAAGGGAACAGCTACCCACTCCAGTATTCTCTGGCCTGGAGAATTCCATGAACTGTACAATCCATTTGCTCACAAAGAGTTGGACACGACTGAATGACTTTCACTTACATTACCAGTGGACCTTTATCAGAACTAAGAAGCCAGCATTGGTACTTTGCTGTGAACTAAACTCTAGACCTTGGGTTTCACTACTGCCAAAATCACTGCAGATGGTGATTGCAGTGAAATTAAAAGACGCTTACTCCTTGGAAGGAAAGTTATGACCAACCTAGATAGCATATTCAAAAGCAGAGACATCACTTTGCCAACAAAGGTTCATCTAGTCAAGGCTCTGGTTTTTCCAGTGGTCATGTATGGATGTGAGAGTTGGACTGTGAAGAAAGCTGAGCACCGAAGAAATGATGCTTTTGAACTGTGGTGTTGGAGAAGACTCTTGAGAGTCCCTTGGACTGCAAGGAGATCCAACCAGGCCATTCTGAAGGAGATCAGCCCTGGGATTTCTTTGGAAGGAATGATACTAAAGCTGAAACTCGAGTACTTTGGCCACCTCATGCGAAGAGTTGACTCATTGGAAAAGACTCTGATGCTGGGAGGGATTGGGGGCAGGAGGAGAAGAGAACGACAGAGGATGAGATGGCTGGATGGCATCACTGACTCGATAGATGTGAGTTTGAGTGAACTCCGGGAGTTGGTGATGGACAGGGAGGCCTGGCGTGCTGCGATTCATGGGGTCGGGAAGAGTCGGACATGACTGAGCGACTGAACAAAACAGCCCTTTTTGTCCTTTTTCTCCTGGATGCAATCCAGGATAGCACATCGTGTTTAGTCATCACGTATTCTTGGTGTCCTCTGGCCTCTGATAGTTTTTTAATCTTTCCTTGTATGTCATGACCTTGACGTCACTGCTCAGGTATTTTGTAGAATGTTCCTCAGTTGGGTTTGTCTGGTGTTTTTCTCCTGATTGTTGTTCAGTCAATAAGTTGTATCCAACTCGTTGCAACCCCAAGAATTGTAGCACGCCAGGCTTCCCTGTCCATCACTATCTCCCTGAGTTTCCTCACACTCATGTCTGTTGAGTCGGTGATGCCATCCAACCATCTCATCCTCTGTCGCCCCCTTCTCCTCCTGCCCTCAATCTTTCCCAGCATCAGGGTCTTTTCCAGTGAGTCAGCTCTTCTCATCAGGTGGCCAAAGTATTGGAGTTTCAGTTTCAGCATCAGTCCTTCCAATGAATATTCAGGGTTGATTTCCTTTAGGATGGACTGGTTGGATCTCCTTGCAGTCCAAGGGACTCTCAAGAGTCTTCTCCAGCACCACATGATTAGACTAAGGTAATGAGTTTGGGATAAAAAGACTTTGTAAGTGAAGTGCCCTTCTCATATCGTAACAGGGGGTATGTGATGCTCCCATGACATCACTGGTGATGTTTCACCCTAACTATGTGGTTATGGTGGTGTTTGCCAGGTCTCCACTCCAAAGTTAGGTTTCTTTTCCCCTTTTCTTACTCTGGTCTGTTTGGAAGCTAGTCACTATCAATTCAGATTCATGTATATTTATTTTATATTTTGAGTTATAATCCAAAACCACATTATTTGGTCACATAGGTTATTCCAGCTTTGGCCTTGGGAGCACTTTTAGGTTGATTCATGTTTCTTTGACGTTTCTTCATCTACAGTAAGTGCATTTTAGAGCACTTTGTGACAGTTCAAGAAACCGCTACCTATAGAATCAGCCATTCCTTCTAGGAGCCTTGGTTTCTTTTAAGGGAATGGTATTTAGAAACCAAGATCTGGGCGTTGGGTGAGCTCATTACTACTGGTGTGTCTCTGCTTCTTGTTTTGCTGGCACTTTAAACTCTTTTTACTGAAGGTGAGATCTTTCTAGTTTCACAGGAACCCTATGGCTTTTTTAAAATACTGCCTCATTTTTTCTGGTACTCAGAAGACTCCATCCTATAGATACTATAATTATGTTTTTGCTCATTGTACATAGCAGGAAGAAAGGACTGAAAATACTCCCTCTCTCCCTGTGATGATGATTTAACTTTCCCTTAGCTAGCAATATTCAGAAAGTCTATTGAAGTGTACCATACAGAACAGTGTTAAAATGTTGCCTAGATGACTAACTCAGTTAAATAATAATAATGGGAACTAAGTAACCAGAAGTTAACTGACAGTGAAAGTACTGCATACTGAAACTTGATGAGATGCAGCCAAAGCAGTACTTTGAGGTAAATGTAAAATCTTAGATTTATCCAGTAAACATGAAAGGGTTAAACAAATTAGGCTATCAGAGGAGTCAACTGGGAAAAAAAAAAAAAAAGGAAATGTTAGCTGGGTGGGTAGCAAGAGGTTGTACAGAAAGAAGTTGAAAGCCATAGTAGACAAGAGATGTTGACTGGCGTTGGGATATTTGTGTTCTAATGCTAACACTGCTGTTCACTGGCAATTTGTCCAGTCTCACTTGTATGGGCCCCCACTGTCCTCACTAAAAAGAGTTTACTCTCGGACTTCCCTGGTGTGGTACGGAGGATAAGAGCCCGCCTGCTGATGCAGGGGACATGGGTTCGATCCCTGGTCTGGGAAGACTCCGTATGCCATGGAGCAACTAAAGCCCGTGCGCCACGGTTACTGGAGCCCTCTGCCTTGAGCCTGTGCTCTGCAACAAGAGGAGCCACTGCAGTGAGAAGCCCGTGCACTGCGACGAAGGGTAGCCCCTCTCGCCAAAGAGCCTCTGAGCAGCAGCGAAGACCCAGCACAACCAAAAAAAAAGTGTTTACTCATGCCAACCATCTGAGCACATCCAGAATCACTTTCAATACTGTTTCCCAAGCTTAACAATGCATTAAGTCTTGGTGAAATACGATATTACTAAACTTTTTGAAGAAGTAAGAGTCATGTATGGATGTGAGAGTTGGACCATAAAGAAGGCTGAGCACCGAAGAATTGATGCTTTCAAACTGTGATGCCAGAGAAGACTCTTGAATCCCTTGGACTGCAAGATCAAACCAGGAGATCAACCCTGAATATTCACTGCAAGGACTGATGCTCACACTGAAGCTCCAGTACTTTGGCCACCTGATGTGAAGACCCAGCTCACTGGAAAAGACCCTGATGCGGGGAAAGATTGAGGGCAAGGGAGAAGGGAATGACAGAAGACGAGATGGTTGGATGGCATCACCGACTCAATGGACATGAATTTGAGCAAGCTCCAGGAGATGGTGAAGAACAGGGAAGCCTAGCGGGCTGTGGTCCATGGGGTTGGACATGACTGAACAACAATAAGACTATCAAGATTTTCTGAAATTTTCTAAACAAATGACTATCCAACACTTGAACTTGTTCTAGCAGTGATTTCCTTTCTGACTCTTCTGTTACATTTACCTCTTACTGATAATATGTCTTCTGACCAGGTCCTAGGAAACCATCTTTGGCAAACCTCCACCAGCACTCCTATCTAACTGCTTCCTAGAACGTCGAGTGCTGTGGCTCAGCACTGCTGCATGGTAGATTCACCTGGGAGTTTTCAAAAGTACAAATCTTGGGACTCAACCTCAGGGCAGTTGTTTCTGAATTTCTGGAGATGAAACCTTGGCATCGTTTTGTTTTTAAGTTACCTAGGTGACTCTAATATGAGATCACTGTGGAATAGTGAAAATAACCTGATCTGCCAAATAGTTTAGAGAACAACTTATATTTTCAAGTTTTTAAAACATATTTTTCAACTGCAAGGTGTTGGTTGGACACACAAGTGTGGCATCACAAATGGCACATGTTTTGAAAATACAGAGCTATGGAAGCAGGTAATGGGCGCCCTGTATAAACCAGGGGCTTGGGGTATGCTTCCTTTAGGAAGAGAATTTTAAACTGAGAAGTCTAAAGAATTAAACCGTTATGGGATGGGTTCAAGTAGACAAAATCATGAGTGCAAAGGAGATGCAGGGTATATTTGAAAAATGAAGCAAGAGTGCCAGGGATGGTGAGAGTTCATTCTCACACGCAAAAGTAGAATTTGAACATGACTTATGACAAATTAATCCAGACAAACACTTTCTGGACTAAAGGATGAAAAGTACTTTTTGAAAATTGCCTTATACTATCAATTCAGTAGCATTTGCTGGAGACCTACCATCACTGGTTTGTGCGTCTGCTTGCTTTCTTTTTTTAAAAATAAGTTCTCACTTAAGAATGGCAGTAGTTTTTCATCATTTAATGATCCACAGCCCCAAAATTTAGCAACACGGCGGACTGGACTAGCTTCTGGCTCTTTGGAAAGCAGTTTAAGGTTGCTGCTGCTGCCATTGTTCAGGCACTTCAGTCGTGTCTGACTCTGTGTGACTCTATGGACTGTAGCCCACCAGGCTCCTCTGTCCATTAGATTTTACAGGCAGGAGTACTTAGAGTGGGCCCCCCTCCAAAGGATCTTCCTGACCCAGGGATCAAACCCAGGTCTCCTGCATTGCAGGCAGATTCTTTACTGCTGAGCCACCAGGGAAGCCCATATCTAAGATTAAGGTCATTGAAAGTATGGACCTTAGACTGGCAGAATCAGTATCAACTGTGAGCACGTCAGAAATGCCCATACACAGACCCTAACCTACTAAATCAGAATCTGAAGGAATGGAAGGAGCCCAAGAAACGTTTAACAAGCTCTCAGGCACACTGAAGTTTGAGAACTACCGCCTAAGGAACACTTTGTATCCCTGCCAGTTTACAAAGCTCTTCACCAAAAGCTAATTAAAAATAACTGCTATTTGTAAAACATTTCAGTTCAGTTCATTCGCTTAGTCGTGTCTGACTCTTTGCAACCCCAGGGACTGCAGCACACCAGGCTTCCCTGTCCATCACCAACTCCTGGAGCTTGCTCAAACTCATGTCCATCGAGTCAGTGATACCATCCAACCGTCTCATCCTCTGTCATCCCCTTCTCCTGCCCTCAAATTGCCAAGCATCAGGGTCTTTTCCAGTGAGTCAGTTCTTCGCATCAGGTGGCCAAATTATTGGCGTTTCAACTTCAGCATCAGTCCTTCCAATGAATATTCAGGACTGAATCCTTTAGGATGGACTGGTTGGATCTCCTTGCAGTCCAAGGGACTCTCAAGAATCTTCTCCAACACCACAGTTCAAAAGCATCAATTCTTCGGCACTCAGCTTTCTTCACAGTCCAACCCTCACATCCATACATGACTACTGGAAAAACCATACCTTTGACTAGACGGACCTTTGTTGGCAAAGTAATGTCTCTGCTTTTTAATATGGTGTCTAGGTTGATCATAACTTTCCTTCCAAGGAGTAAGCGTCTTTTAATTTCATGGCTGAAATCACCATCTGCAGTGATTTTGGAGCCCCTCAGAAATAAAGTCTGTCACTGTTTCCATTGTTTCCCCATCTATTTGCCATGAAGTGATGGGACCACATGCCATGATCTTAAGTTTTCTGAATGTTGAGCTTTAAGCGAGCTTTTTCACTCTCCTCTTTCACTTTCATCAAGAGGCTCTTTAGTTCTTCGCTTTCTGCCATAAGGGTGGTGTCATCTGCATATCTGAGGTTATTGATATTTCTCCCAGCAATCTTGATTCCGGCTTCTGCTTCTTCCAGCCCAGCGTTTCTCATGATGTACTCTGCATATAAGTTAAATAAGCAGGGTGACAATATACAGCCTTGACGTACTCCTTTCCCAATTTGGAACCAGTCTGTTGTTCCATGTCCAGTTCTAACTGTTGCTTCTTAACCTGCATTCAGATTTCTCAGGAGGTAGATAAGGTGGTCTAGTTTTCCACAGTTTGTTGTGATCCACACAGTCAAAGGCTTTGGTGTAGTCAATAAACCAGATGTTTTTCTGGAACTCTTTAGCTTTTTGGATGATCCAACGGATGTTGGCAATTTGATCTCTGGTTCCTCTGCCTTTTATACATCCAGCTTGAACATCTGGAAGTTCACGGTTCATGTACTGTTGAAGCCTGGCTTGGAGAATTTTGAGCATTACTTTGCTGGCATGTGAGATGAGTGCAATTGTGTGGTAGTTTGAACATTCTTTGGGATTGGAATGAAAACTGACCTTTTCCAGTCCTGGGGCCACTGCTGAGTTTTCCAAATTTGCTGGCATCGAGTGCAGCACTTTCACAGCATTATCTTTCAGGATTTGAAATAGTTCAACTGGAATTCCATCACCTACACTAGCTTTGTTCATAGTGATGCTTTTTTTTTTTATTTTTTTTAAATTTTATTTTATTTTTAAACTTTACAATATTGTATTAGTTTTGCCAAATATTGAAATGAATCTGCCACAGGTATACCTGTGTTCCCTATCCTGAACCCTCCTCCCTCCTCCCTCCCCATACCCTCTCTCTGGGTCGTCCCAGTGCACCAGCCCCAAGCATCCAGTACCGTGCATCGAACCTGGACTGGCGACTCATTTCATACATGATATTATACATGTTTCACTGCTATTCTCCCAAATCTTCCCACCCTCTCCCTCTCCCACAGAGTCCATAAGACTGACAGTGATGCTTCTTAAGGCCCACTTGACTTCCCATTCCAGGCTGTCTGGCTCTAGGTGAGTGATCACACCATTGTGATTATCTGGGTCGTGAAGATCTTTTTTGTACAGTTCTATGTGTTCTTGCCACCTATTCTTAATATCTTTTTCTTCTGTTAAGTCCATACCAATTCTGTCCTAGAAATAGAGCCCATCTTTGCATGAAATGTTCCCTTGGTATCTCTAATTTTCTTGAAGAGATCTCTAGTCTTTCCCATTCTATTGTTCTCCTCTATTTCTTTGCCTTGATCACTGAGGAAGGCTTTCTTATCTCTCCCTGCTATTATTTGGAACTCTGCATTCAAATGGGTGTATCCTTCCTTTTCTCCCTTGCTTTTATCTTCTCTTCTTTTCTCAGCTATTTTAAGACCTCCTCAGACAAGCATTTTGCCCTTTTGCATTTCTTTTTCTTGGGGATGGTCTTGATCACTGTCTCCTGTACAATGTCATGAAAACATTTAGGCTTTGCTTTCTCGTCTGTAATACAAAAATACTAAGCCCTTTCTACATCTGCATGACTTGGTGTCATCTAATTCAGTCTTTGCACTAGCCCTCTGGTACATATGTAAGTTGGTACTGCTTGCTTTCAACAGTAGGGATCTAAATGCCACAGAAGTTTTGTACCTAGCAAGCGTCAGCGCTGAGACTCACAAACCGGGTTTTTTTGGAAGGCAGTGATTTCCCAAATATATTCTCTATCACCACCAGAAGTCTCTATTCTACACTTGGGAAAATGGTATAGTGGATATTCATTGGAGTATTGGAATTGGAAAAATATAGAGTCTTTAATGCAACCCTGCCTGGGTTGTTTCCTCATCTGTAAACACCATCCACCTCAGTAAGGTTGTTTTGAGGATTAATTAAAGGAAAGATAAAGCCCCCAGCATTCTTCCTGGATCATCTGGGGCCTGTCCTCCCTGTGTCCAAAGTTCTCTTTCTATCACATTCTACAACCCTAGTCATAAGGAGAAGGCAATGGCAACCCACTCCAGTACTCTTGCCTGGAAAGTCCCATGGACGGAGGAGCCTGGTAGGCTGCAGTCCATGGGGTCGCACAGAGTCGGACACGACAGAAGCGAACCCTAGTCATAGCCACATACAAAATTGCACTACAATCCTTAACTGTAGATCATGGTTTGCCCATCCGTGTTTCTCCACTGTTGTGTAGTTCAAATTTTTTTTTTAATTGTTGTGTTTTCCCTAGGATGCCCTGAAGTCTCAGGCTTCTCTTTTGACAGATAACAAATAGGAGATTTAGCAGCTTTTACTTTCCACTTTTCTGAGGATTCAATAAGAAAGGCATTGAAAAAAAGGTAAAACATCTTTTGGGGCCATAAATTAATGGTATCCTTTGCAAGTTACACATTGCCCTACCTATGACAGAAAGAAAAAATAACTAGTTTTTGCTATAAAACCATAACAAACTACTAAAAATACCAAGTACTTAAAAATACATTCTGGAAAAAATGCGTATGATGTCATATACAGCTCTGCCCTTGTTCCTAATGTTGGAGATGCTAACTACTTTGGATAAAGAGACAGCTATGCTAGCTGGTTAGACTAAATCTCAGGATTTTAAAAATTATCATAGACTCATTCAAGTAGAGTGTAAAGCAGAGACACAAAAATGTCAAATTTGAACATTTGAAATTTATGCCTTTTTGGTCAAAATGTTTTTTCTGTTGGGAAGAACAAAGACATCACTGATAAATCAAAATTTAAATTTTAAAAGTTGAACTAACAATCTGAGTCTCAATCTTGACATGCTGCTCTTTCCAAACTTCGGGCTGAAACTTTGACAACCTTGCTGCAAGTATTTCTGGAATATTCAAAGCCAGTGTTTTACGGTATTTTCCCTTTTTGAAAAAACTTCATTTTCTCACCACTGGCAGTTTCACTTTGTTTTATAACAGGGAAAGATCCTTTCTGTCACCATTTTTTTGGGACTCCAGTTTTATTTTGTTTTTTAACAAACAGGTCCAATTTAATGATTCTTTTAAAAATATCTTTTGTCTCCAATCACAAATTTTTATTCGTGTCTTCCTTTAAATTACTGGGTTTTTATTGGAGGGGAAATCTTTCTCTTTAAAGAAACTCGCTCAAACTTCCCCATAACCATGAAGGAAAGATGTGTTATGGTGACGAACTCATTTTGCTGGGTGGGACTAGCCTGGTTTAAACACTGAAGGTCCTGCCTCACACTAACTCAACCTCCTCGCGGCCGGTAAACCACGAAAGTCCACAACCCTGGTTGTCGCTGATCTGTCACTTAATCTCCTGCCACCGTCACAGGCCTGGTTCCCCTCATCTTCCTGCAAGTAAGATTTGCCCTTAAGAGTCACAAAGTAGTTGTAGAGGGAGAAAACAGTACTGTTGGCAAATTTGCTTCATATTAACTGTCAACACTGGATATATTTTGATTTTTAGTTAAGTTTGGCAAATCAAGACTGTCCTTATAATGTCTAAAATGTGGTTTTCTTGCTTCTGGTGTTTAAAAGAGGGGGAAGGATGGTTCAACACATACAGTTCCCAAAAACTGACATGAGCCGGACTTGAAAGCAAATCCTGTTTCTTTCCCTAAGAGATGCAGGACCAAGTGCCTTAAGGACCTTGATTAGCCACCTGTAATGACATTCCCAAGAGTTTTTGTTACTTTGAAGACTGAATTGTAACTTTAGCCAATATATCAGCCACTTCAAACTTTAAAGGACAGCTTTTAAAACTTACCCTCCTCAAAATGATAGTAAACTCTTGGCATTAACACTTTTCAGATCTCTTCAAGGAGCTAGAAACATTGACTCCAATTTAACACCAGAGTGCTAATGACATCTGGGACAGAGGCTCTCAAACTGTGAATGGCAAAATTAATGGATTTCATCCAGCATTGTAAATATATATATTATACACACACACACACACACATATGGGGGGAGAACTTATGAGGGTAAATGTTATTTTGTAAAGTTTTATTTGGTTTGTATATTCTGATATATGATCCTTTATCCAAAACAATTGGGATCAGACATATTTTAGACTCAGAATTTTTCAAAGTTTAGAAAGAAGTGTTTCATTTTGATGACTACTAGGATGAATAGAGTTAAAATTATTGTCACCAGGAGTAGAATAAAGTGCAGCACTGGCAGAGGAGGATCCACGGTTGTTCAGTTCAGTCGCTCAGTCGTGTCCGACTCTTTGTGACCCCATGAATCGCAGCACACCAGCCCTCCCTGTCCATCACCAGCTCCTGGAGTTCATTCAGACTCACATCCAGGGTTGTTACTTATCTCTAAACCAGGGATAAGTAAACTTGGCCTAAACTCTCTAAACTTGGCCTCAGGAAATAAATAATAAAAGAGAAAAACCATTAAAGGTGTAGCAGTGGTGAAGTGATATTAAATGTTTTATCAGCCTCCATGGTTTTTTGTGTGTTTTTTTTGGCCTAATAGTATAAATTGTTCTTTTGCCATCCCTTTTCAAGCTGCAACCAAATTTGAGAGTCATTTCCAGTCTTCCTGGCTGGAAACCAGAAAAGTCAAGTGACCCCAAGTCCTACTAGAACCGTACCTTCTTAAGGAACCAATCTCCAGCCAGGCTTTTGGTTACTTCTGTGTGAAATTACAGAATTGGCCTTGATTTGTGGGGAAAATAAAGACAGACTTGCTAGGAACAGAAACATCTCTTCCCACCAGACAATCAAGAATTATTCTTCAAACGTCTGTTTTAACACACAGTAGAATGTGAGTAAAATGGTGGATGTATCCTTCACGCTCAACCTCATGAGGCAGTGTCATAGCTCTGGTCTGGAATATTCCTGGAACCTGAAATTGCTTCAACTTCTATCCTTATGCCTAAATCTCCAAAGTCACATTATTTTGTTTTTCTATACAAAACACAACCTTTTAGCCTAACAGACTTAAGTATCACTTAGTGAAGAATAGCAAAAAAAAAAAAAAAATCTATTGCGTTGACAACAGGCCATGAAGTCTGCAAAACTTGCTAAAGTTTCAACAGGGACTTGGCGTCTGAAAAAATGGATGTTTTTGTCAAAAACTAGAGATGCTGCCGGAGAAGGCAATGGCACCCCACTCCAGTACTCTCGCCTGGAGAATCCCATGGGCGGAGGAGCCTGGTGGGCTGCAGTCCATGGAGTCGCGAAGAGTCAGACACGACCAACTTGACTTTCACTTTTCACTTTCACGCATTGGAGCAGGAAATGGCAACCCACTCCAGTGTTCTTGCCTGGAGAATCCCAGGGACGGGGGAGCCTGGTGGGCTGCCATCTATGGGGTCGCACAGAGTCGGACACGACTGAAGCGACTTAGCAGCAGCAGAGATGCTGCAATTGCATTTTGGGGCTTTTCTAGTTCACAAAATCCTACATTTCCTCATGATTCTGGGACTCCTGAGTCATTCCTCTAACCTTGATGGCCCTGGGAAGTGTGAAGTCATCACAGAAAACAGCACAATTACTCCTTTTCTTTCTCCTAGGAGCTCCTCCTCTACGCAGAGTTCTTACACTTCTGAGCCCTGACTATGCAATGGAAAGCTTTATATTTCAAGTTCAGAGGTTAAAACAATGAATTCTCAATTATCAGTTTGAGGCCTATATGTTAGCTCTCCTTGATATTAACATTTTAAATATTTTAGAAGAGAGTGAAGCTTAAAAGGAATGAATGGTGCTAACTTCAGGGATTTTGATTTCAGTGTGAGAGGTCTCTTCTTGCAAGAGGGTCTAACTGATGCTCTGATCATAACCTCCACACACTCACTCCATGAGAACAGAGCTGCTCTTCAACTTGCCAAAGTTTATGTTCCCTCCAGTGCAGAATGTCAGACAGCCTAACAGCTTAAGTAAAGGGTACAAAAATCATCATGTAACTCTGTTCTCAACAAAAAAAAATGAATGATGTTTTTACTAGTATAGCTTAAAGAAAACCAAATGAGATAAACTATAAAACCATACCCCCATGGAATCTTAACTCAGATGCGGCTAAGCATAAAAATCAAAACCGACCAGATGTTACATTTAGCAGAGGTAAAATGCCTCAAGCAATATACGTGTCCAATAAAAACTTCAAGTCCTTTTTTTAAGTGAAAAAACACATTCAGACTTAAGGAAATGGTAGCTTTAGTGCCTAGCTGGGGGGTGGGGGTGGCGTGTGTGCAAATACCTCTGTGCACACGAAGAATTGCCTCTGTTCTAAAGAACAGAGTAAGTTGTGTGTGTGTGAAGCAAAAAATCTGTGTAAAGGTGGAATCTAGTTTGCTCTTATCTGTGTCAGCTCCTTGTCTGAGATGGGGGAAAGGACATTTTCGGGAAAAAGTATGTTTTAAGCAAATACATAAAAATAGAAGAGTCTTTTTAAAGGAGACAAAAGATAGAAACGGTGATGAGATGAACCCAACTCCTTGTGAACACGTTTAATGGGACACCAGGATGCCGGGGCATTGGTAATGCCATTGGGACATTAATGGTAACACTCACCTTGTAAGGAATTTGTGGTTGTGGTGACATTTTTATATAGCTGACTTTGGGACGGATGGAGTGGGAAAGCTGGTGAGACAGTTAAAGTGCTCATGGCAACGCCAGAGCCTGAGGACTGGCTTATGAAGTGCTTAAAATGGTTTGATAATAAAATCTTTAGGACAGGTACCCGCATTCGACTGCTTCTCACACTGTTCTGAGCCTCGAGGCTATTGTAGTTTACTATTTCTCCGTGTATTCAGGAACCAAGCCCCCTCTACCCCCGACAAAACACCTAGTTTAGATACATCGAATTTTCCCAAAATCGACTTTGAAAAAGTTATAACGTTTTTCAGCAGTAACGTACATAGCCTAAACATGCTGGTAACTAACGTAAAGATGACAATTCGAAGGGAATTCCCTTTCCAATCCCGACGTTTCCTTCTTGAGGACACTCCCTGCATATGTGGATGAGGGAGCCCGGGAAGACCCCTTCATTGACTAGAAAAGCAACTTCTACAGTTCTTTTCCTGAGGCGTTCCTGCGTCCTGTGAGGAGACTTCATAGGAACGAACGTGAGATAACTGCACACTCTCCGCTCTCTGGGTTTCTAATCATTTCGTCGTCTTCAAAGAAGGGGGTCGTTCTTGTGCTCAACTCGGGAGCGGGAAAGGCCAACCCCCTCCAAAGGCAGACGGGGAGCCGAAGTGGAAACTCAGGGACGGAACCCGAGGACACCGAAGCCACAGCCAAGACGACTGGAGCCACCCGAGAGGCGCCGGCGGCAGGCGCGGGGACACTCAGCGCCGCCCCGGCGTCCCCCGCGCCGGCCCCGCCCGCCTTCTCGCGCCCCCGCGTGCCCGACCAAGGGGAGGCGAGTCTCGCGCGCTCCCTCCGCGCCCGCGGGCTGTTGGGGGCGCGGCCGCCGGCGCGCGCAGGGGAGGGGGCGGGGCCGGCGTGAGGGATGGGCGCGCGCGCGGGGCCGCGAGCAGGGGGGCGGGGCGGCAGAGCTCGGCGGCTGGGCCTGGAGGACAGCGGTGGCGAAGGCGGCGAGCGGCAGCGGGAGCGGAGCCGAGAAGCCTCGCAGCACGCGGGCGCCAGGAAGGGGGGAGCGCAGAGGTAACGCGGGACGGAACGGGCGGGCGGGCAGCGGGCGCAGGCCCGCTGGACCCCGAAGGCGGGCGGAGAGACCGCTCGCCCGGGGCGCCGACGCCGCTCCCTGAGAGGAGGGGGGCGGGGCGCTGGCGTCCCCGGAGGTGGCGCCTTTTATTTTTTTTTGTCTGCCTGCCCCGGCCGCTCCGCCCCCTCTTCCCCTCCCCCCGCTGTGAACCGAGCCCCCTGCCCTTCTGGTGGAAGCCGCCTCCGGGGCCTT
Source organism: Bos indicus (assembly GCF_029378745.1). Lineage (NCBI taxonomy): Eukaryota > Metazoa > Chordata > Mammalia > Artiodactyla > Bovidae > Bos > Bos indicus. The sequence goes on from NC_091761.1 coordinate 131,604,235, forward strand.
GTGGCGCGCGCGCGCTCCCGCCCTTGTTTTGTTTGGACCGGGGGGGAGGTGAGGGAGCGCTTCCCTGATCGCGGGCCTTGCCTCGCAGCGCGCCTGCGCCGGCGTCCTCCCGCCCGGCTCTGATTGGCTAAGGGCTCGCGCATGCTCCCGAGGCGCGCGGCGGGCCCCCGCCCTCCCCCCTCACCCCACTCCCTCAGAGGTTTTCGGAGCCGGTTCGAAAGATGCCGGCGGCGGTGACTGGCTGTGGCGGACCCGCCCCCCCCACCACCCTCCCGGGGTCCCCGCCCTCGCCGCCGCTGCCGCCATTACGGAGCTCCCAGCGGTGAGTGCGCGGGGGGCTGGTGCTCGCGGTCCGCCGCCTCCTGCGTGGCGTGCGCGCGGGCGGGCGGGCGCTGCCCGGGTCGCGGCGTCGGCCTTCCGGAGCCGGAGCTCGCGCTGAGCCCGCCGCCCTTTGCCTCGCCGCCTTCATCCCGGCTCCGCTCTCCTCTCCCCCACCCCCCGCCTTGTGCTCGGCGCTCCCCGCCTTTGTCTGCTGGTCTTTCCGCCCGGGTTTTCGGGCCCGGCGCGGAGTCAGCTGTTCGCGCCCCTGAAAAGCCGCCGCCGCCGCCGCTGCTGCTGCTGCTGCTGCCGCCGCCGCCACCCGGGACTCAGCTTTCGTTTTTACCCCCGTTCCCATGGCTTTCGTCGAGCTTGTGACTCACTGCTCTGTAGACGAGGTGGATTTAGTTAATATAGTCAAGCCTGTGAGTAGGGGCATTTGTAAAGAGCTGGAGGTAGGAGGGGTGAAGTGAGAGCCCCAGATCAAAGGGTTTTTTGTTTTTTTAATTATTGACCGCTTGTCTATGATCGAAACAGGGCTTCCCTTGTAGCTCAGTTGGTAAAGAATCTGCCTTCAGTGCAGGAGACCCGGGTTCGATCCCTGGGTTCGATCGCCTGGAGAAGGAAATGGCAACCCACTCCAGTATCCTTGTCTGGAAAATCTCATGGGCAGTGGAGCCTGGTGGGCTGCAGTCCATGGGGTCGCAAAGAGTCCGCCACGACAGAGCGACTAACACAATGATTGAAACACCTCTTTGAGGGACAGTCCCCCCGCACAGAGAACGGCCAAGGTGAACTTGACCCCTCTTTCCATGTGTACCTTTTCTTTCTGCGCTTATGCTTCCTGACCTTACGTTACATTAAAAAGTGACAGTCTGGTTCGAAGTGCAGCTGGGAATTCCCCTGGGGCTTCACGGACAAGCTGACTTGTCTTAGAGTGACGCTAGACGTGGCTAGTTTGGAAGATTTGTTTAGTCTGGTATAGGCGTGAAGCTGTTAACGAAGTTTTAAATTCATTGCTCTTTTCAGAAAATTTAGTGCAGCGTGTTTCAGAGTAGAAGTAACATTTTTAGAGGGTAATTTTGGCCTTGTCGAATTGGAAGATTGAGGGCGATATGTTGGGAGGAAGCGTCCTGAACTCTTCGTGTATAGATGAAAACAATCACTCTTCAGCCAGTTAGATCGTCCTTATCTTAGGAGGAGGTACCTGTAGTGTCCAGAGCATCTGTGTCCGAGACAAATACTAATTAAGTAATACTGATTTATTTGAAATACAAAAGTGGGGAAAAAAGTTTCCAGCAAATTATAGGCATACGTTTTGTGACATTACTCCGTAAGTCTGAATATAGTGAAAGACTTTAGATTGGGAACAATTTAGTGTAATCAGTGCAAGGCTAATGACATTATAATACGTAAGGTATTGGCAGACATTTTATGGTAAAATATGAAATAATAGTACTTTCCCTAAAATGCATGTTTTCAAGGATATCAGAAAACTGAAATACATTGTTGAACTCCTGCTTATTTTTCTAGTGCTTGCACTTAAGGTAGAGAAAGTAAATTAAAACTCTGAAATTATGGACTTTCTACTTTTACAACCTTTTCTTTATTGCCTGTATTTAAACAGCTTAGCACTTCCCTTGAAAAAAGCAGATCTTTGTATTGTTCATCTGACATTATACTTAAAAAACAAAAACAGATTCATGACCACAGGAAGTCCACACACACCACAGGTAAACTGAGATTGGTTTGTCACATAAGAACCCAAATGAAAAACTTACTCAAGTTTCGTTCATTCTTTCACTTTAACAAATATTTGTAGAGCACCTGTTTGGAGCCTAGTATGTTTCTTGGGCAGGAAGTATAGGGCAGTGAACCAGCCAGATAAGATCTCTGTCAGGGAACACGTGCGGCAGTCTAAAAGTCTGATCATTCAGAAGCGCAGCATCAACAGTTAATAGGTACTTGTTAAGGTAGTTTTAAGTTAACCATCCAGATAGTTTTGTCAGCTCTGTGATGAACCATGAACTGAGGAAATAAGTCATTAACCAACCTATTATAAAGAGAGCCTTAAGCTACATGACCTTTATTAAGGAAATTCAGAGCTGAGGCAAACATTTCTTAATGTTTATATTGTTTTAAATTTTTATTTTTTAAGTGTTTTTTACACATGTTGAACATAGAAATAAGTACTGCCAGGTGTCATTGTTCATTCAACATTTGCCCTGCGGTTGGTTGGTTGGTTTGTTTTTTAATTTATTTTTGGCCGCACAGGATTTTTGTTGCCGGGTGCAGGCTTTCTCATGGTGGTGACTTCTCTTGTTGCGGAGCGCCAGTTCTAGGCATGTGGACTCAGTAGTCGTGGCTTAGTTGCCCTGCAGCATGTGGGATCTTCTAGGACCAGGGATTGAACCAGTGTCCTTGCATTGCAGGGCAGATTCTTAACCACTGGACCACCAGGGAGGCCCTCCCCCCAGTATTTATGCTGCACCCACTGTATGTTGGGCATGCTTCTAGGTACTGGGGATGCAGTGATGAATTAGTTCTAGCCCTTGTAGTACTTACATTCTGCTGGGAGAGACACATAATAAACAAGCAAATAGACATATATTGAGTTATAAGTGGTGTTAAATGCTGTGAAGAAACCTGAAGAAAAAGAAGGATAGGAGGGCTTTCTGAGGGGGTGACACTGTGCTGAACCTGATTGAAATATCCAGGGAAAGAATGTCAGAGTGAGAACACAGCATGTGCAGAACACACACTGAGGACCAGAAGGTCTGTGTGTCTGGACTCAAGAGAGGAGAGTGATGGGGAGGTTTAAGCAGGAGAGTGTCAGGATCTGTTACTGTGGTGGGTGCATTCAGGAAGCTTGGCAAAGCAACTTATTTTTCAGTTATTCCAACCTGGGCATACTTACCAGACCTAATTTAAACTGATATTCTTGTCCTCGGGTCAATGATGTCGGGTGTCGATGGGCCATGTACTTGTTGCCCTGGTTTTGGTCAATTTTATCATTTTGGCATTGAGAATAATTTCTTTGCACCCCCACTCCCTAAAATTTGTTTTAATTTTGAGCAATTAGTAAATATAGAGTTGACTGGAAATGTTTTGATATTTTTTTAGTGTTTTATTTACAGAGAGAACATATATTCTTTTAAAAGATGTTCTATGAAAAGAGACTCTTGAAGGTTTTGTTAATTTCTCAGTATCATTTTCAGCCTAGCTAGTATTACCATGGGTTAAGAAAGATGAATTAGCAGTATCACTTTACCAAGAATAACCTGATGGTGAAATTGTGCTTATGAATGGTATTTACCTGTAAAATTATCAGATTTGTGTTTTTTTTTTTAATCAAGGAAAGTATATTACTGTGTAAGTGCTAGTTGGATGAGTAAGCAAGTTTATGTATTGAAATTTTTCCAAGGTAGACTTTTAGCTTTCACAAACCTAAATAATGCCCTTAAGTCCATTTTGATTAGAAAACAAAAATTTTTTTGCAAGTATATTTATTTTTATTAAATTTATTTATTTTTAATTAAAGGATAATTGCAATATTGTGTTGGTTTCTGCCGTACATCATCATGGATCGGCCATAGGTATGCATATGTCCCCTCCCTCTTGAGCTTCCCTGCCACCTCCCACCCCATCCCACCCCTCTAGGTTGTCACAAAGCCCCCCCAAAACAACTGTTTTTATTTCTGTGTTTTATAGTTTTTGACATAAATTTCTATATGAGCATTTTAAGTAGTCTTTGTAACAGTTAATAACTATTACCTGACAAATTGAAAGCTCTTAAATTCCTAGACAAGTTTAGAGCCTAAAGCAGAAGTTGAATGAGTAGTCTCCTCTTGCCCAGTTCTTCATTAATGTTCATTAGCACAAAGATCTAAACACCTGACTGATCATTTTCTTTTCTTTTTGAGAAATTTTTATTATAAAGTGTCCTTGATTCTCAGATGAGATAAGGGGAGCAGAGGGTATTAAGTGATTAGGTAAATTTGAGTGATCTTACATAGATTTTATTTTTCAATATTTAATTTTGTTCTTAAGGTCTTAGAAGCATGCTTAATCTCTTAGGTGATGGTCTGAATTTGCTTTTCTGAGTCTGGAGGCTTTTAGACTGTTACGTTCTTCAGCAGTATTTTTGTCCTTGTATAACTTCTCTGATGGAGATGGAGTTAAGTTTGCAGTTAAGTTTCCTGACCCCTTTGAGAACATTAACAACATTTCTCTCTTTAGTAAAATGATCCTTGAGTAAACATAGATGAACCTTTTCTGGGTCTTGTAGTCTGTTCTAAGCTCCTGATAGTAACAGGAGACAGGATGGGGTTAGGGTCTTATGAGCTTTCTTGTCCTGGCTGCCTTTGTTCATGTGGAAGGTGCAGCGGCTGCTGTGGCTTGTGCGTTTGTCTTAGTCGCTGCTTTACACAGTGTGTATTTTGATAGTAATTTTTATCTTTCTGAATGATAATTGACCAAGTCATCTGTCATTTATAAGTTTTATAGTGAATTTTCCCCCCTTTGGATGTATATTAAATTTAGACGTTTTAGTTTAGTTTTGTTTCTATAATCTTCACACCAGGTCTTTTCTGTGCTTTAGGTTGATGCTTCACACTGAAACCATTAGGAAAAATCCTTGTGGTTAACAGCAGAGGCTTCAGAGTGTAACCTGTACTCGGGCCTAGAAATTATTTTAAATGGCGACTGATACGTCTCAAGGTGAACTCGTCCATCCTAAGGCACTCCCACTTATAGTAGGAGCTCAGCTGATCCACGCGGACAAGTTAGGTGAGGTAGGGGCTGACACATTCTTGAAGCTCACTCTTGGATCAGTCCCTGACTTCAGGCCCTGCTGGGTCCTTCTTGGTACCTGTTCCTTCCTCTGCTTTGGGGAGTCTGGGTTATGAATCTAAAAAAATCAAGTAGATACAAAGTTCTTTTCATCTTCCCTTATCCCTCAAACTCCTGAGAAAACCTCCAAGCTTCTAAATTTATTTCAAATCAAGTATAATTACTTACTTCCATTTGAAATTCTAGCTAAAATAAAACATTTTGAGAACTACTTCTTAAGAATCATATTTTCATTTCAAAAAAACTTGTTAAAAAGTAATTTGCATCAGATCCTGGAGTCGACTTGAAGAATTCTCCTACATCTTCTGGCACCTAATTAGCCCCCCTTGAGAAAGAGAGAAGAGATAAATTGTTTTTGCATGTGTGATTATGGCCATTTCTTTTCTTAGAAGGTAGAAGATAACACCATGCCGATTCGTCGAGCTGTGAATTCTACCCGGGAAACTCCTCCCAAGAGCAAGCTCGCTGAAGGAGTAGAAGAAAAGCCAGGTAAAGTAAAGCAGTGGACAGCTTAAAAAGGCCAGCGTTTCTGCTCCAGGTTAGAGTGTCCCATAAATTCCCTTGAACGTAAGTGTTTGTGGGGAGCATTTAGAGAGAGAAGTGGTACCAGTTGGTATGTCATTTCTGGACCCTCTGGGCAAAGAAAGAATTTCATCTTGTCTCTGAAGATTTTTAGAAGGCAAAAATTTCATGTTCTTAGAATTAAAAATAGAAAGATGGTTGGAGAGAACAGAAATGGTCAAAAGTGTAGTAGCTTCTGGGCATACAGTGTCATGGGGAGGAAGACTGGGTGGAAGGCTCGACTGGAAGTCATGAGGAGGCCATAAGGGAGCAAATGGGTGATTAAAGTGTTGGTTTGTAACCTTGGTGTTGGTGGAGAGAAGATTAGCCAGATAGAGCTGGAAACATAGTAAATCAAGAAAAAGGTAGAACTATCGATCTGGAGTATTTGTGCTCCTTTCTTCAAGTGTAACTGCTTTTCTTGTTCTTTTCGTGACCTTTTTCTCTCTCTTCTTTGCCAGGGTTGAGCACATGGTGCTGCCCATGTTACAACTATTAGAACTGAATATTTGCTGACCAGCATATATTATGAATAAAATAAACCATGCACCTTTGTTGCCTTTATCATTGGTGCACCAGAGATATACTCTGCTGCAGCTAAGCCTGAGTTTTGGCTCAGTATCCTCAGATGAATACTATAAGCATCTTGGGTACTCTGGCCTAAGGCAGTGAGGAGACAAGGGAATTAGCATATTTAAAAAAATAGTTGCTGGTGAGTTGGAGGGAAGGTTATTTTGTCCAGCACTGGGATAAACCACTTGATGGCCTACCTTAATCCGCATTTAACAGCCAGCTGAAGTCACTGATAACACGAGTTTTCAGAATACACGAGTGTTTAGATGTAAGAGGTATTAAGAAAGTCAACCAAGAATTTATAAAGGACCAATAAAAGACTTCACAAGTTCTGTTTATCCGTCTTATCTCTGTCCTTTTATATAGTATTTTGTATATGAAAATGATTGGACTTCACTCATGTTTTAAATTTTATAAATCTGAAAAGATAGAATAGTTTAATGAGTTGGAAATAATGTCTCATATGTAATACATACTCATTATCAGCTGAGCACCTGAACCTTTATTAAATTGTAAACTTTTAAGAGAAAATAAGGTGAAATTTAATTTGTAGCTCTGTTGTTACAGTGAAAGTGTTAGTCGCCCAATTGTGTCTGACTCTTGGTGACCCCATGGACTGTAGCTGGCCAGACTCCTCATTCTGTGGAGTTCTCCAGGCAAGAATACTGGAGTGGGTTGCCATGCCCGTCTCCAGGGAGTTGTCCCCACCCAGGGGTCGAACCCAGCTCTCCTGCATTGCAGGCTGATTCTTTACCATTTGAGAAAGCTCTATATACACTCTGAGCTTTTCCATTTTTTAAAGTAAGGCAATGGAAAAATCAGTAAACATGACAGTTGTTACACAGCCAGTTTGGTGGGACAGTTAGGCAGGCCAAATAGTTGAGACAAAGGGCAGGAAAAGGTGCATCAAGATTAAAAAAAATACATATTTTGTAGTTATCTGTATCACCAGATACCATTGTTAAAGTTCTAGCCTTAGTATTTGCCAAACAGCTATAGAAGCAGCAGAAGAGGCCAAAGGAGGCTGGGAATCACAGTATACAAGTGCTGGCCTACAGGTTTTCCCTAAACCATTTTATACAATGTTTATAACAACCCTGTGAGGTAAGAGTACTCAGAAGTGTCAAAGAACTTGCCCCAAGATAATGTGAACTAGAACATTAGAAGCTCTGAAATTGAATCCAGATACATCTGATCCTAGAGCCTTGATTTTGGCTGAACATATGTAGGAGAATTTTTGACTTATCTGCATGTCTGGTTGAAGAGCATAATCCAGGATGATTTACAAATTACAATTGACTGTCCTGAAATTTGAGCTTTACTGGTGGCTCAGAATCCACCTGCCCATGCAGGAGACTTGGGTTCGCTCACTGGGTCGGGATGACCCACTAGAGAAGGAAATACTTATGTGAGGGCCCCAAAGAAGTCTTCATTATGCTAGTAATGAGTTCACGTAATTTAAATGACCAAACTCTTCAAGCATATCCTTTTTTTCTTTTTGCCTGATTTTGGCCCCTGACATCCTTCGTAGTCTCTGCTTAATCATTTCCTGGGATTCTGTTTCATAGTAGCTGCTCAAAGAGACCTCCTGAGAAAAGACTGACAGGCAATTGCAGACCTCAGTATTCCCCCACTCATATTTCTACCCTTGCCCAAATCATTTGACTTGAAAATTTCATTTTAATTTTTTATTATTTATTCCCTTACTAATACTTATTCAACTATAAAATGGCTAATTTCTTAATTATAAGTCTTATCCTTAATATTATGGAGTAGAACAATCAAGAGATTCAGTTTGGGATAAAAGAGTTTCACTGGCTGTGTAATTTCCTGATCCTTTTCCTTTTCTCACATAATGGTTTGGATCGGCAACCCATTATATACACAGTTTGAATGATACGAAGGAAAAAAACAGTACTCATAGACATTTACTCATTTTAGAGTACAACTGTTACTTGGAACATTTGACTTAACCTGTTTAAAGAGATGAGCTTTTATCCTTTTATTGACTCAGGCTCTAATGTATTTACTTGATGCAATTCTACTCACCTGATTTACTGGTTTATTTTAAGAACCAGATGTAAGTTCAGAAGAATCTATCTCTACTGTAGAGGAACAAGAGAATGAAACTCCACCTGCTACATCTAGTGAGACAGAGCAGCCAAAGGGGCAACCTGAGAATGAAGAGAAGGAAGAAAACAAGCCTTCTGAGGAAACCAAAAAGGAGTAAGGACTTAAGCCTTCTTGCTTTTTATAATTGAAGACTATATAAAGGAATATGGATCAGATTTTTTTTTAAGTGGTATAATGTTAATTTATGCTGGATACATGATATTTAGATTTAATTTTGGGGGAATTATCTTTTGAAATAGGCTTATGATGTAGTTGTATGGCCTATTAGAATTTGTAGTAGTTAGAACAATGGTTTGACTAATGTATAATTCATTCTTCTTGGCTTCAGAACGCGGTTTTCAGTAAGAAATGTAGTGTGACTTTAAAAGTCTGACCTGGGAGATACTTCATCATTTTATTTCTCCCTCTGTGCCAGGCGTGAGTTATTTTTACATGTTTATGTTAGCGTTAATCTATACCAGGACATTGCTAGAGTGACCTAAAACTGTATATATTTGATGAAGTATTCAGTTGGAGGGTGACTTTGAGAATCTGAAAGCAGAATTTGCTCTCAATAACCTGTACAGTGTAATGGTGATTCTTTTTTAATTAAAATTATTTTTTGCAGGACAGCTGGTAGCATTTTCTTTTCATAATTGGTGAGAACAGTGAGGAATTACTTTTAAAATAAAAGAATGCCTTAGAAATAACTATACCTTTTAGGTGGAATTCTAATCCTTCATTCCAGTATCATAAGTACTTTTGATGTTTGTGGAATTTTTAGCAGCTACCCTGTATTTTAGGTGCATGGGATGTTTTTATTATTACTTAGAGTAAAATTTGTATAATGCTCTGTGATTCACAAAACTTTGTATAAACATAATCTCATAATTTCTTGAAGCACCTTGTGAAGTATTTTGTATCATGTTTCTCTTTTAAGATGGGGAGACTGAGGCTCAGGTCACTTGCTAAGATCACATAACTAGTAAATGTTAGAGCTAAGACTCAAACTCAGGTTTTCTGACTTCAGAGCTTGAGTTCTTCGCACTGTGCTGAATTGCGTCTGTTGTAGCTGTTACTGGAATGCATTTTTAAATGCTCATTTCTTTTATGTACTGGCCCTTCGTGCTAGTTCTGGTTTATATAACTTCTCTCTCCTGTGTGCACCTGAGAGAACACACCTTTTTGGCTCATTTAAAGTGCCCAGTTTTTAAAAAATGTTTTATTTTGTAAAATGCTTACTTTACGTATCACTTCAGTGTGGAAATGAATTAAAACATTGATTTTTATTTCTCACCAGTCTTTTCTTCTTTCTGACTTTATACTTCTTTCTGAAGAGTTTATCTTGCATAATAATAATTCTTTGTTTTAAAGTGAGAAAGATCAGTCTAAAGAAAAGGAGAAGAAAGTGAAAAAAACAATACCTTCCTGGGCTACCCTTTCTGCCAGCCAGCTAGCCAGGGCCCAGAAACAAACACCGATGGCTTCCTCCCCACGTCCCAAGATGGATGCAATCCTAACTGAGGCCATTAAGGCAAGTTTTTATTTCAAGCAGTTCATCATAGATTTATTCTGTTTGTGTCTTGCGTATTTGAAAATGGCATACTCCTGTGCGGACATCAGAAACCTTGCTCTGCTTCCTAAAAGAGACTAAATGGAAGAGAGCCGTTGCTAAGTTCATGTTTTTATAATATCACGTTTGATGAGCACTGTTAATTTTTTTAACAACTCAGATTTGCTATAGCAAGTATTTTTAGCTTTTAGTTTTTTTTTTTTAACTGAGTTTAAGTGTAGTTTTTATTTGAAGGTTAAACATGTTAATTCATTCAGCACACCATTATGGACTAGTTTCTCTGTATCAGGTAATCCTACTAGTGATACAGCATAGAATAAGAGAAACAGAGTCCTCACCTTTATGAAATCTAATTATTACTCAGAGTAACATCGAGAAAATTTTTATTTTAAAAACGTATACTATCTTTACAGTTTCCCCAGTGGCTCAGCGCTAAAGAATCCACCTGCAGTGCAGGAGATGGGGGTTCGATCCCTAGGTCAGGAAGATACCCTGGAGAAGGAAATGGCAACCCAATCCAGTATTCTTGCCTGGGAAATCCCATGGAAAGGAGCCTGGCAGGCACAGTCCAAGGGGTTGCAAAAGAATTGGCCACAACTGAGCGAGTAAACAGCAGTAGCATACTATCCTTAGGTTCATTTTCAGAGCTTACGTCTAACGTTAGTAGGTGGTTATCTTTCACACCTGAAAACTTCTAGAAACTTTTAGAAAACTTACAGGAAACTTTTAGAAACCTCAATACTTGGTTTCATCACCTAGTCATTCCAAAATACTTGGAAAAACTATCCTCCTTCCATAGCTTTATCACTTTCCTATAATTCATTGACTTTCATTAGCTTGTGTGATCATCAGATACCGTTTTCCTATTTTAAGGGAATCTTCTCATCTGACCTTGCCTTTTTGTGCATGAATTCTTCTGGCTAATTTTGCTGTGTTTATTTTACGTGATCACATGACAAGAGTAGTTAAAACAGAGGCCATAGACTCTCTGATTTTCTTTTGCTAGGATCTGAATCAGAATTGGAGAGAGAAGGCTTTAGTTGAACTTAACAGAAAGAGATATAGGTAGGAAAGCGGAGCCTACTGGTCATGCCTAGAATTTGAGAAGACAGCACTGCCATAGAAACTGGGAAAGAGTTTACCTTCCACCCTCTCCCTGCATTCCTTCAAGATTACTCTCAACTCATTAAGAAAACTTTCTTGGTTTAGATAGCTTGACTATAGTGAGAACTCTGTTTTTTTTGTAGCCTTTTTGTAAGGATTTCACTTTGTGATTGGGTTTCCCTGGTAGCTCAGCGGGTGAAAAATCTGCCTCCAATTCAGGAGACCCCAATTCAATTCCTGGGTCAGAAAGATCCTCTGGAGAAGGGAAAGGCTACCCACTCCAGTATTCTTGGGCTTCCCTGGTGGCGCAGAAGGTAAAGAATCAGCCTGCAATTTGGGAGACCTGGTTCAATCCCTGGGTTGGGAAGGTCCCCTGGAGGGAGGGCATGGCAACCCACTCCAATATTCTTGCCTGGAGAATCCCGCCCCAGGGGATAAGCAGAGGAGGCTAGCAGTCCATGGGGTAGCAAAGAGTCAGACAGGATTGAGCGACTTTCACTTACTGAGCAGGCTGAGCTGTGATTACTCAGCTTAGGTTTGAAGCAGGATTATAGTGAAGGTGAAGAAGAGGCTAAAATTTTAAAATAATAAAACAGTTAAACAGTATATGTAGTTCTAAAGAATAGTTTAAATATGATTATGCGTATTTATACAAATGAAAGATAGATGTTGGGTTGACCAAAATGTTCATTTGTGTTTCTCTGTAAGATCTTATCCAGTGGATCATGTGTATTCCATGCAGTGTAACAAATTATAATTTCAGATCACTGATACCTTTTTCTGAATTAAATCATTATTAAATAGATGGTATCTATTTTCACCTTATTATCAGTTTGGTAGAGCAGGGGGTTGTTGTAGCCTTAATGTTCTTTTCTGCTTGATATTCTTTACTTTGTGTTCTCTTGTAAGATCAGGAGTAAACTTAAATCGGTTGTAATAGGTTGGAGACATTTGCTTGAAGTAAATGATCCTTATTAACACAGTCCATATTAACCTGTTTTGTGTTGTATAGTCTTTTGTGGTCCGTTTGTCTGTGACATTTTTCTTTACTGTCAGTATATAAGCTTTCACCCAAGTCTTTATCCAATAACAATTACTAAATCCTATGGTCAATTTATAGGTAACAGCTACACAAAATTGGTGGGCAACAGATACTGCATGGGTATTGCAAAATGTAAAGCATTTGAAGAAAAATTGCTACCTTTGTGGCCTAATGACCTGCTTGAATCTTCCATGGACATTAGTCAGATGAAATATAGAGAAATAGGATGGGAAAGGAAGAGGGCACTTGAAATAGCAGTTGAACGCTCTCATTGTTGTCCAAAACTCCCCTGAAAGCTTTGCATTTGTAAACCCAGTTTTACGCCATTTATTCAGATTGTCTTTGCTTATATTATCTGCTAGCATTGACACAAAGCCTGCAGAGAAATACTGGTTTTGGTGAGCCAAAGTCTGTAAAATGGGCCAAGTCTGTGAACTGCACACTGTAGAGTGTCCTGGTCTCCTTACTGTCAGGCTGAGGATGTCTTCTAGGTGCAGAATAGTATTAGAGTGGGAGAAGCTTTTTCATTAACACAGAACATTGTTCACATGTTGTATCTTCTCTTTGGCTCTTTTTAACGATTTAAAATTGTTGCAGAAATATTGCTAATTCTGTATTTCTCCACAGTCATGATGAACTGAAGTTACCAGAAATATTATTCACTCTTTGTTGCCATTTTATCATCCATTATCAAGTTCACTTCCAAAATAATTTATTTTGAAAACATACATGTCAGAAAACACATGAAAAACAGCTATTTTAAATTAATGTGTATGGTTTAATAATCTGTTTCCTAGGCATGCTTCCAGAAGAGCGGTGCCTCCGTGGTTGCTATTCGAAAATACATCATCCATAAGTACCCTTCTTTGGAGCTGGAGAGAAGGGGCTACCTCCTCAAACAGGCACTGAAAAGAGAATTAAATAGAGGTGTTATCAAACAGGTATTAAATGGTTATTTATAATAAGCATATATTAGCTATAAATCCATGTATAGTAACATTTAGGCTTTTTGTGCTTTGTGAGTTCGTTAAAATAAGTTAACATAATGATGAAGGGCTTATGCTTAACCTGGTTTTACAAAGTCACTGGTGCCAATTAGCTTTAGTAAGTATTCTAAAGAACAGAAGCAATATGATAGTGTAAATTTTTTCTAGCTGCCTGTACAATTTTTTTTTAAGTATTTATTTATTTGGCTGTACCACATCTTAGTTGTGACATGTAGGATCTTTAGTTGAGGCATGTGGGATCCAGTTCTTTGACCAGGAATTAAGCCTGGATCCCCTGCACTGGGAGCACAGAGTCTCAGCCTCCAGACCACAAGGGAAAACCCCTGCCTGTACTTTTAATTGGCTTTCCTTTGGGGGCTGCTTGTGCTTAAGATTATGTAGTGCTCAAGGTGAGAAGTGGGGTTGAGCTGGCCTGTTGTTGCAGCACCAAAAAAGATCATAGTTCTTGTCTTAGGTTTGTTAGTTTTAAAACCTAACTTCTGTGACTAGACTGGCGATCATCATAAATTAGCTTTGTAAATAGGTTTACCTTAACTTACTAGTATCTAAATCTGTTAAAGCTTTTGGAAGCATCAGAACTTGAGTAAATTGAGAATAATACTAAAACCAATATTGATTTCAGGCATCAATCCATATTAGTTTGGATAGTACATCAAAACACTACTTAGAGCTTTGAGGATGCTTTGTGTATCATAATGAATATAGGCAATATTTACAGTAATTTTAAATCGAGTTTAATCTGTAAAAATATAAGTCACTGTTATGTACCTGAAACTGTACAATACAATATTGTAAATCATCTCTACCTCAGTTTTTTGTTTTTTGTTTTTTTTAAACTCCACATTGCTTAAGATCATGACACTAATGCCAGAATGAGCTTTCTTGTCTACACATTCTTCAGAAGTCCAGAGGGATGAAGTAACTCCTGAGGTCCCGTGGTAGCAGCAAAGATGGTTCTGAGGATCTAATTCACTGCAGCCCCAGAGTCCTGTTGCCTTTTTTCTGAACCTTTCTGCATGGTTTGATTAATACAGAGTTCTGTGCCGCTCAGCCATTTAAAGTCTTAGGAACTTTCAATGAGTCCTTAATTTCACAAATACATTACTGAGTTGCCTCCTGTGTACCAGGTGCTTGGCGGTCCATCAGTGAGGAAAACAGTTTCCTGCTGTGGAGCCTATATTCCAGCTTTCTCAAATGTTGTAAATCTAACGTTTAAATAGCCTTTAAAGTAACCATTGCATAAAAACAATTATCTAACCAATATAATTAGAACCAGAGACCTGTATCATAGTGTATGTCAGCAGAGTTTATGAGCTAGCTTCATGTTTATCTTCATGAAGATATAGTTTGTGACCTATTTTGCCTCATAGGCTGGCCCTCAGTTTGATGCTTCAACAAGTTTATAGACTGAAAGCATTTGATTGCTGTATTCCTAGTGGTGTCGGTAAAACCAAAGTGGAAGACTCAGGTTAACCTGAAGTTCTATGACAGTGATTTGTAAACTATGGAAACATGATAAGACTTGCACGTATTATCATGTGCAGTGTCTAAAATTAGATAACTTTTCCCTTATGCAGTAATAATCTCTAATGGACAAACTGTGGGAAGCATTGTGGCCTGAGATTAACTAGGCTCTGAACTTTTGCCAAGGAACTGTCTTCCTTGGTAGAGGTTTTCTCATTTTCCCAGAAGATTGTGTCCCTTCCATGGAACTTTTTTTTTGGAAAGCTTGTAGTAGACTGTTTAACCTGCTATCACAATAGCATTTTTCATTCTTCCCCAACTTCGTAGATGAGGAAACAAAAGCTGAGAGGGTTTGTGAGTTGTCTAGTATTGAATAGCTAGATGATACCATAAAGAGTGTTCAATCCCAAGTCTTCTGACTCATCCACTCTTTTTTCTCTGAAGAGTTTAACAGCACTTTACATTAGTTCTTACATCACCATGCCCTGTAATTTAAAGTTACCAATATGAGTACCAGAATCATTTAAAGTAAAAATACTGGTTATTGCAACTAAAGTTAATTTATTTTAGGTAAAAGGAAAAGGTGCTTCTGGGAGTTTTGTTGTGGTCCAGAAATCGAGAAAACCACCTCAGAAATCCAGAAACAGAAAGGTAAGAAGTCTGTACCAGTTTGCCGGAGCGCAGTAACACTGTTGGTGCTTCTAAACGGTGCAGTGTTCCTGAGTGTTGCTGTGCATTAGGCAGGGGCTGCGTTTCTGTGAAGCCCTGGAGAGGCTGTAATCATTTGCTCCTATCGTTTAGCCAGAAGCTGTGCGTCTAACTGCCCTATATTGAGTCATGGGCAGCTGTATGAGTTACAGCTTTTTGCTTTTTTGTGAAATACCTTTAAACTAGAAGAGGCATACAAGTACTTTTTTACCCAACATTAGATCCTAAAAGTACCGCACCTCGAGGCGGTTTTTCTTTAGTGCAGGTACTACCTTCCTAGCCTTCCCCCAGACACATGCATTCATTTACGGAAAGTTGTATGGAAGGTATACAATAACTGTGAGATATGCAGTATTCCCTCTGAGTCAGTGATTGAAATCATGACTGTTCCTCTACATCTTTGTTTTTCAGTTTTATATGTATTTTTAACTGTCCCAGTTTGAAATTTTTACCTCAAAGAAATGGCCACGCCAGTGGCATTACACCACAATGCTGTGATTTGTTTGAATGTGCTAAAAAGGGTTAGTTTTTCTTTTGGCTAGTTGATTTGGCAGTCAGCTAGGGAAAGCCCTTGTGTTGAATATAGAAGCAATAGAACAGAAACCTGTAATGATGATCATTTCTGATATTACATTTCAGAACAGGAGCTCTGCAGTGGATCCAGAACCACAAGTAAAACTGGAGGATATCCTCCCACTGGCCTTTACTCGCCTTTGTGAACCTAAAGAAGCTTCCTACAGTCTCATCAGGAAATATGTGTCTCAGTATTATCCCAAACTTAGAGTGGACATCAGGTAAAAGCCAGAGGCCTGGGCTTTAAAGCACACATGTCTGTGTTACTTCCTTAGCCCCTTTTTCATGAGAAAGGAGAGAGATTAAATATTCATTTAAGATTACTTCTAGGTGAGCTAGGAATAAAACCTTTTATTGTGGGTTTCTTTTTTTGTCCCATGATATTTTCCTTTTCATATCTCCATATGTAGTTTCTTTTTGAAACTCAAGCCACATGTTGACCTTCATAAGACTACCATAGAGTAACTTTTCATGGTCAACTGCTAGAATATTCAGCATTAAACCATGTCCTTTCAGCTGCTTATTATTAAATTTTTTCAGTTTTTTATTGTGATAAAATACACATAATATGTAAAGTGCACCTTGTTAGCCATTTTTAAGAGCACAGTGTTTAGTGCTCTTACGCACTTCAGTAATGTGCTACCATTGCGCCACCCATCTCCAGCATTCTTTCAGTCTTATAAAGCTGTAACTGTACCCACTGAACAAGAACCCCCTGTTCCCCCTTATCCCGCACCCCTGGCCACCACCATTCTACTTTCTGTCTCTATGGTTTTTGACTACTGTAGGTACCTACCTCATACAAATAGAATCATACAGTAATTTTGTAACTGGCTTATTTCACTTAGCATAATGTTCTTTAAAGTTCAGCTATATTGTTGCATGTGTCAGAATTTCCTTTCTTTTTAAGAATGAATATTTGTGTGTGTGTGTGTGTACACACACACACTCCACATTTTGTCTACCCATTCATCTGTCATTGGACATTTGGGTTGCTTTCATATTTTAACCATTGTGAAATAATGCTGCTGTTAACCTTGGTGTATTAATATCTCTTTGAGACACCGTTTTCAAATACCCAGAAGTGGAATATCTGGATGATATGATAATCCTACTTTTAATTTTGTGAAGAACCACCACACCATTCTCCACAGTGACTATTACCATTTTACATTCCACCATCAGTCAGGCCACAGGAGTTTTGATTTCTCCATATCCTCACCAACACTTATTTTCCGGTGTTTGTTTGTTTGTTTGTTTTTGTTTTTTGACAGTAGCCATGCTGACGGGAATGAACTGGTTGGTAGCTCATTTATTTTCTATTTAGAGTTATAACCGAGAATATAGGAGAATTCAGGCTTCTGTAGCACTTCTACATAGAAATAGCGTAATATCTTCATCATTCAAACATTTAAGATAAAACTCTGAGAGAATTTTTATGGTAGTTCATTTGTTAAAAAACTGCCACTGTAATGTCACCACTGTTTGGAAAATTTAATAACTCCAAATCTTTTAAAAAATTTTTATTGGGGTGTAATTGATTTGCAGTGTTGTGTTCGTTTCAGGTGTACAGCAAACATAATCTGTTACGTTGTTCTGCTAAGTCATGTCCAACTCTTTGCAACCCCATGGACTGTAGCACGCCAGAGTCCTTCACTGTCTGTGGGAGTTTGCTCAGATTGATGTCTCTTGAGTCAGTGATACTATCTAACCATCTTATCCTCTGACGCCCCCTTGTCCTCTTCAATCTTTCCCAACATCAGGGTCTTTTCCAGTGAGTTGGCTCTTTGCATCAGGTGGCCAAAGTATTGGAGCTTCAGTGTTAGCATCAATCCTTCCAATGAATATTCAGGACTGATTTCCTTTAGAACTGACTGGTTTGATCTCCTAGCTGTCCAAGGAACTGTCAAGAGTCTTCTCCAGCACGTTTGAAAGCATCTATTCTTTGGCGCTTAGCCTTCTTTATGGTCAAACTCTCACATTTGTACATGACTAATGGAAAAACCATAGGTTTGACTAGACGGACCTTTGTCAACAAAGTAATGTCTCTGCTTTTTAACATGCTGTCTAGATTTGTCATAGCTTTCCTTCCAAGGAGCAAGTGTCTTTGAATTTTATGGCTGCAGTCACCACAGTGATTTTGGAGCCCAAGAAAATGTCACTGTTTCCAATTTCTCCCCTTCTGTTTGCCATGTAGGCCATTACAAAGAGTTCTCTGTGGTACACAACAGATCCTTATTAGTTATCTATTTTATACATAGTAGTGTGTATATCGGAGAAGGCGATGGCACCCCACTCCAGTACTCTTGCCTGGAAAATCCCATGGACAGAGGAGCCTGGTGGGCTGCAGTCCGTGGGGTCGCTAAGAGTCGGACACGACTGAGCGACTTCACTTTCACTTTTCAGTTTCATGCACTGGAGAAGGAAATGGCAACCCACTCCAGTGTTCTTGCCTGGAGAATCCCAGGGACGGGGGAGCCTGGTGGGCTGGCATCTATGGGGTCGCACAGAGTTGGACACGACTGAAGCAACTTAGCAGCAACAGCAGTGTGTATGTGTCAATCCCATGCTTCCAATTTATGCCCCCCCACTATAAATTTATTTTCTAATCTTAACTGTTTCAGTTTTGTAGATAAGTTGATTTGTAACCTTTTTTTTTAATTCCACATATAAGTGATAACCATATATTTGTCTTTGTCTTACTTCACTCAGTATGAGAATCTAGGTCCATCCATATTGCTGCAAATGGTGTTATTTTGTTCTTTTTTATGGCTGAAGAATATCTCATTGTATATATGTACCACATCTTTATCCATTCCTCTGTTGCTAGACCTTTAGGTTGCTTCCATGTCTTGGCTATTGTGAATAGTGCTGTAGTGAACATTGAGGTAGACGTGTCTTTTCCAGTTACTTTATTCTGCAGATACATCCCCAGAAGTGGGATTGCTTGATTATATGGTAGCTCTGTTTTCAGTTTTTTAAGGACCCTCCATACTGTTCTCTATAGAGGCTGTATCAGCTTACATTCCCAGCAGCAGTGTAGGGGGGTTCCTTTTTCTCCACACCCTCTCCAGCATTTACTGTTTGTAGTTTTTTTGATGATGCCCATTCTGACCAGTGTAAGGTGTTAACTCATTGTAGTTTTGATTTTCATTTCTCTAATAATCAATAATGTTGAGCATTTTTTCATGTGCTTTTTAACCACCTATATATCTTCTTTGGAGGAATGTCTATTTAGATCTTCAGTTCATTTTTTTTTTTTTTTTTAATTTTTTTTTTTTTATATTGAACTGCATGAGCTGTTTGTGTATTTTGGAGATTAATCCCTTGTCAGTTGCTTTCTTTGCAAATATTTTTTCCCATTCTGAGGGTTTTCTTCCCATTTTGTTTATGGTTTCCTTTGCTGTGCGAAAGCTTTTAAGTTTAATTAGGTACCATTTATTTTTGTTTTTATTTTCATTATTGGACTGATTATTTAGATTGTCACATGTCCTTGTGGATTCGTGCAGACACATTAATTTGTTTAAATTTGTAATTCACCGGGTTTATGTTTTGAATGTTTGTGTAAGGTCTTTGTTACGTTGACTTCTGGGAAATTGTGTTTATAATCCAGAGCCCTTTCTGTAGACAGTCTTTGTACTGGATGCACATTGTCCTGCTGTAGTTTAGGACCAGTGTTTGTACCTTGGATCACTGAGGTATAGAATTAGAATTGTTGGGGTTTCAGCTCAGAAGCCACACGTTCAGAAAAGCGCTCAGTGGTCTTCAGAGTGGCCGGTTAGTCTTTCTCTGTCTGTCTTCCTTCACTCAATATGAGAATCTCTAGGACCATCCATAAAGTACCAAAGAAATGGGACTCAGAGAAGTAATAAGTTCGTAGTCCTTGACATACTTACTTGCTGGTCAAGTCTCTGTACCAGCATTTGACCCAGTTGATGGCTCCCATCTACATGAAACACTTCCTTCACTTGCTTTTCAGAACACTGCATCTTTCTGATTTTTCCTCTCATTCTTTGTCAGTCTCCTAAGAATTCCAGATTTCCCACCTGCCTCCTTAGTGTCTGAGTGTCCCAGGGTTAGACCTTAGGCTTCCTGTCATTCTTAGAACCCTGATTATGCCCCTCAGATACAACTTCGGGTCTGATAGACATTGTATGATGCCTCAGAGTGGATAATTCTTTTCATTCTCAAAGCTTTAAATACCACCTGTACAATACTAGTGTACATAGATACATAAGTGTATGTATGTTTGTGCATTACACAAACATTCATGTACATAGATACACTAGTGTACATAGTGTACAGTAGATACATAAATCTGGCCCGCATTTATTTATACAAATACCTATTGGCTGTCACCACTTGTATGTCTGACTGGATGTGTCCAAAACCAGACTCACGATCATCCCCCTCTTCCCCAGTTCTGTCCCTCCTCTGCCACCAGAAAGGCCCTGCACTTCCCGTACCTCCTGCATCTCAGTTAATGGCAATAGCATCTTTCCAGCTTCTGAAGTCAAAAACCTTGGGTGTATACTGGTCTCTAAACAGTTATTTTGACTTTGTTTTTAAAATATATACATAAACAGACCTCTTTTCATTACCTCCACTATTGTCAATCTTTTCTAAGCCCACCATCATCTCTTACCTGTGTTAGAGCAATAACCTGCTTTTCCTATTACTCCTTCCCTTTCAGTCTGTTGTTAACATAGCTATGAGAGTGAGACTTTTTTAAGTGTAAGTTAGGTGATACCATCTTGCTACTCAAACCTTCCAGTGGCTTCTCAACTGCCTCCCAGTTAGATAGTTTAAAGGTGGAGTCTTTAAGATGGCCCATGCTACATTTGCAACGCATCTCCGACCTAATCTCCTACTCCTCGTCTCTGCTACTGGCTTCAGAGACTTCATACTTGCTGTTCCCTTTGCCTGGGTGGTTTTCTGCCATAATCCACTTTATTCTTTATCTTCCTTTAAGTGTTTACTCTGAAAACTTGGAGTAAGACTCCACATGCTTGCATTGACTATCTTACTATTTTTAAACATTTTATTTTGGAAGTTTTCAAATATACACATAAATGTAGAGAGAACATAATCATGATACTAACATAATTCTGAACATTCCTTAAACATTATCCGGTACCCAGACCATGTTCAAATGTCCTCAGTTGTCTATCTCCAAAATGACTTTTTTTATGGTTTATTTTTTCAAGTCAACTCAATATCCACACATGGTCTACCCATTGCATTTGGTCGATGGGACCACTCAGCTTACGTTTGCAACCTTTCCCTCCTCTCCCAGAGTGGAGAGCTCCACCTCTGCCTTAGTTTCTCCGTAGCACTCATCCCATGCTACTGTGCTGTGTGTTCATTCTTTTTGTGAAGGAATGGCGTGCTCACCCCCATTAAGATGTCAGACTCCTGAAGCCAGGGCTTTTAGATGGTTGACCTCTGTTTTCCCCAAGCCTAGCTCAGAGTACATGCTCAGTAAATGTAAGTCGAATGAGTGAGCTGATACGGGCCCTTTACCTGGCCATTTCACTCAAGGAATGTATGCCCTGGAGCATATTAAATGAGACATGAATTTCTGCTACCATGTATTGGAGGTTGTAGAGCATTGTGGTAAAGAGCACAGACTTTGGAACCAGACACCTTTGTTTAAATCCTGAGTCTGTCATTTTCTAGCTTTATATCTCTGAAAAAGTTATTCCTTTGTGTTTTGGTTTCCTCATTGATAAACAGGAACCTTCAAACATGTTAACCACTTAGAATAGCTAATGTTAGTATTATTAGTCTAAATCCCAACATAGGACTTCTCAGATAGCTCAGTGGTATAGAATCTGCCTGCCAGTGCAGGAGACACAGGTTTGATTCCTGGGTCAGGAGGATCCCTTGTAGGAGGAAATGGCAGCCCACTCCAGCTTTCTTACCTGGACAATCCCATGGACAGACGAACCTGGCAGGCTACAGTCCTTGAGGTTGGAAAGAGTCGGACGTGACTGAGCAACTGAACACACACACAAATTCCAACATAATTCTTACGGTATGAGCATCACACCATACTAAATATGATTCTTACGTTTAAAGTGACTTAAGGTGACTTAAACATGTAAGTCACCTCGTTTTTTTTAACAATGATTT
This sequence comes from Bos indicus, assembly GCF_029378745.1. NCBI lineage: Eukaryota > Metazoa > Chordata > Mammalia > Artiodactyla > Bovidae > Bos > Bos indicus. The sequence goes on from NC_091761.1 coordinate 131,626,256, forward strand.
TTTTTGAAACCCTACAGAAAAACTCGGTATGTTAGCTTTACATGGGCTTTGGGTTGGCCTCTGAGAAGGTGTTTTTCAAAGGTAATTCAGCTGGTGGGTCAGAGGTTAAAGCGTCTGCCTGCAATGAGGGAGACATGGGTTCGATACCTGGGTTGGGAAGATCCCCTGGAGAAGGAGATGGCAACCCACTCCAGTATTCTTGCTGGAGAATCCCATGGACGGAGGAGCCTGGTGGGCTACAGTCCACGGAGTCGCAAAGAGTCAGACATGACTGAGCGACTTCACTCACTCACTCATTCGTCCATATGACATTAGAAATCTTAATATCTAATCCTGTGTGTGGTGTAACTTTGTCATATTCATTTTTAGAAAATTGATCTAACAGATTGATAGAACTGTCTTGTTTACAGGATTCCTGACACTCAGAATGTCTCTCCCTTAACTTCCATTCACTCTGTGCATTGCTTTCTTTTTTTATTTCTAAGTGTAGACTTGTTTAATCATCTTATTTTAAAAAATCAAAAAACCAAACAAAACCTTGATATAAACAGCTCCTTAAATTTGTACAGGGCTTTTGAAAACACTTTTGGGGATTTCCCTGGAGGTCCAGTGGTTAAGACTCTGGGCTCCCACAGCAAGCACAGGGCATAGGTTTGATCCCTGGTCAGGGAACTAAGATTTGACATGCCTCATGGCACGTCCAAATAATTTAAATAAATAAAAGTGAGCACTTCTTTAAAAAATGTTAAAAAAAAAAAAAAAGACTACTTCTGTTTACATTGTTTTCTGTAATTTTCAAAATAGACTTAAGAAATATGTATTCCTACCTCAATTTTGCTGATAAAAGTCTTAGCCTGGGTTACCTGGCTGTGCACTGGTGAAAGCAGAACTGTATTTCATTTTTTGGTTATAACCTTGCTTTTTCCACTCTTCTGGACAGTCATTAACATACTGAAAGTGCAGGCCTAGCATAGTAAAAATGCAGAATCTGGAATCAGACTGCCTGTTTATAATCTGGTTCTTGCACTGCCTGACTGTGTGATCCTGAAGAAGTGACTTAATTTTTCTGTCACTTAACTTCTCCCCTTCAGTAAAGTATGAGCAGTTTAGTTCAGTTGCTCAGTCGTGTCCAGCTCTGCGACCCATGGACTGCAGCATGCAAGGCCTCCCTGTCCATTACCAACTCCTAGAGCTTGCTCAAACTCATGTCCATCAAGTCAGTGATGCCATCCAGCCATCTCATTCTCTGTTGTCCCTGTCTCCTCCTGCCTTCAGTCTTTCCCAGCATCAGGGTCTTTTCCAATGAGTCAGTTCTTGCATCTGGTGGCCAAAGTATTGGGAGTTTCAGTATCAGTCCTTCCAGTGGATATTCTGGATTGATGTCCTTTAGGATGGACTGGTTTGATCTCCTTTCAGTCCAAGGGACTCTCAAGAGTCTTCTCCAACACCACAGTTCAAAAGCATCGATTCTTCAGAGCTCAGCTTTCTTTATGGTCCAGCTCTCTCACATACCTACGTGACTACTGGGAAAGCCATGGCTTTGACTAACTGAATGGACCTTTGTCAGCAAAGTAATGTCTCTTGCTTTTTAATATGCTGTCTAGGTTGGTCATAGCTTTTCTTCCGAGGAGCAAGCGTCTTTTACTACATGGCATGGCTCATAGTGTCATTCAGTTAGACAGGCTGTCGTCCGTGTGATGAGTTTGGTTAGTTTTCTGTAAAGTGTGGGCAGCAGCAGTACCTGTTTCTTCTGGTGGTGGTTGTCTCTTGTTTATTCTACACGTGTAAAACATTTAGAGCAACACTCAGCACCGTCATATGTACAAAATGTTGTCATATATATATATCCTGTAGAATTTTTTGGAAAAGGGAGTTGTGCCTGGCAGTTAACAGTAAGTTACAGAGATGGGACTTGAATGGCCCCCATCCAGTTGTGTCCCATCCCATTGAGATGGCTCTAGAAGAACGTGTAGAATTTAGATCAGATGATGGAGTGGTGAAGGCATTCTTAAAGGAGCTTCATGAGAAAATTTGGAGGCAAGAATTGGCTTTCTGTTTTGGGAACGGAAAGAATCCTGTGTCTGATTGGCAGTAGACTAACAAGAGGTGGGACCAGGCCTTGAAAGACTTTGAAGCTGACGCCTGTCAGCTGAGTAACGTAATAAAAGAGGCCTTTATAGATTGATGACCCAACAGTGGTGTGCACTATGGGAGCAAAGCAGAGCGCCACCCAGCAGGGAGGCCACAGCCGCTCGTACTAAGCTTACAGCAGTGATGAGAGAGAAAGGGCCTGACAAGTTTGAAGCACTTACTGTAAGTATGGTATACCTGAAGGTAGGAGTGAGTGAGAACTCTTGAGATTTCTAAAGGCCCAGGGTAAGGTATATATCAGATTAACGATTGGTATTGCTGAGGAAACAAAATGTTAAGGGAACCAGTTTAACTGATAACTCATTTCCTAGAGCATTTGAACCTTGGTTAAGAAGATTCTTCTCAGATGAGTTATTTAATTTGATAGAAGAGTCTAGGGTTTCAGTGTTGTACTCAAGCTATGTAATCCTCTGTTGGAATCTAACTTACAGAGCAACTAATAGAAAAATCATTTGACAGTTAAATCATTCCTTTGATTGTGTTCCCAAAGCTCTGTGCACATACTTCAACCCTGACCCGTATAATTCTTCGCCATAATTATTATGTTTTCATCATCTCTTAAATTCTTTAGTGACTGGATCTAAGTGTTAAATCCTGCATAACCATAATAAATACTCAGTAAATATTTATGGGATGAATGACTTTGAGTATGTTTTGGGTTATGACATAAATCATATTTGTCCTGAATGGAACAGCACTGGCTTAGAAATATTTTGATTGTGATTTGGTGGGGAGGGAGTTTATTTGGAGTGTCACAGTGTACATGATTTCTTAGTTTCTACTTTTTTTTTTTTTGGCCAAACTGCACAGCATGTTTGATCTTAGTTCCCCGACCAGGGATTGAACCTGTGCTCCCTGCATTGGAAGCTGGAGTCTTAAATCACTGGACCATCAAGAAAGCCCCATGGTTTCTCCTCTTTAGCATCCTATTAATTAGCACATGAGATCTCCTCTACTCTTCCTCTGCAGTCATATGGATAATGTAATCAGTAATTCGAGTGTCAGCTCAGCCTGTAATGTTTATTGATGAAAGATTTAAAACTCCTTCTCTAATGAGAAGTATTGGCGCTCAGTAAAGGACGTCAAGTGGTAGGAGTCCGACCCTCAGTGGGCTGCCGAGGTGTTGGTCTCAGTTTAACTTACCAAGTAATCAGTCTCAAATAAGTCTCACGATTTTCTGCTGGTTGAGTGCTATTCTGGTAATTCTGCGGAGGTGTGGCAAAACACATCACTAACCTTTTGGGTTTCAATTAACTGTTTCTTCGGATGTCCTGTCATTAGCCTGGGTTGTAGCTTTCCATTTTGTCCTGTCATGTACTGCAGACCCTTTTAAGCCCTAAGTTAACCTGACTGATTTCTCCCTGCACCTGAGATTCTCCACCCACCACTCAGACCATTGCCCCTTGACAGAGCAGCTTTTGCTTCAACATTTTATTCTTACGTTCTTAATGAAATTCAGTTTCCTCATGTTTGCCATTTGATTTTGATGACCTGGGTTTTTGTGTGTGGGTGTGTGTGCGCGCGTTTTTAAACGACAGCGCTTTAAAGGCAGAGATACTATGCTTTAAAAAAAAACCTATTTTCTTTCTCAGAGAATTATATTTTATTAGGCTGACTTTAGATAACTGGATTGCAGAAAATGACTCCAGTTTTGTTGATGTGTGTATACATGGGTATGTGTGTGTGTGCACATGTATTTTAGATCTAGGAGTTTTGCCTCAAGAGAATGTCAGAATTAGATGGGACTATAAAGATACCCTTTCTTTGCTTGATTACAAAGTTGTGTTGCTATTGTCTGACTAAACTGAACTGATGGTAATAAAGAGATTTTTGGAGTACCCTGACAAGTGGGAAATTGGTTCTATAGGCTTGGTTTTAGAGAAGTAGCTCTCAAAAGTTTTGCTTCCACTATATACTACATAGTTCTGTATGGTACCTGGTTCTGTAATAATTTAGCTTCTTGCTTGAAGAAAAAAAGAATACCACTTATTAAGAGTGCCAACAACTTATTGTTTTATTGTCCATTTTAACAAAGTACTACACGTGTAATAGGAATAGAACTTTAGTTGTTTAGAATGACCCTGGATCTGTTTTTTCCTCAAATCTTTGCTTCATTGATGTATTAATCGCTATTTTCTGTTTTCTCTGCAGGCCTCAGCTGTTGAAGAATGCTCTGCAGAGAGCAGTAGAGAGGGGCCAGTTAGAACAAATAACTGGCAAAGGTGCTTCTGGAACATTCCAGGTTAGAAGCTCAAAGGGTTGGTTGTAGAGAAGTAGTTCTCAAAAGTTTTGGTTTCAGGACCTCCTTATACTCTAATTTATTGAGGACCCCAAGAGCTTATGTTTATGTGGGCTATACATATTAATATTTACCCTATTAGAAATTATATAACTGAGGACCTTTTTAGATATCTATTCTTTTTAAAAGTAATAAACCCATTACATGTTGACATAACACTTTTTATGAAAACTGCGTTTCCCGTATTGAGAAGAAGGTTATTATTTGTTATCATTTTTACGAAAATCTTTACTGTCAGCTTAATAGAAGACAGCTGGCATCTGTTTTTAATATATTTGGGGTTACGTGTGTATGAAGAAAATCCAGCTCACACCAAGTACTTAAATGTGGAGTAATTAGGATAATTTTCAGAAGTCAATACTATTCTTTGATAGTGTACCAATACTCAACAAATGATGGTTTTTTTGTAATAGCTTCATTGAAGTATGATTTGTATAAGATATAATCATTTTACATACAATTTGATTCAGTAAAATTTAGTAAATTTACAGTGTTGTACACCTATTACTGCAGTCCAGTTTTAGAGCATTTCCATCACCCCAAAAAACTCCTGTGCCCATTTGCATCACTCTCTGTTCCCATCCCTATCCAGTCTACTCATCTCTCCTTCCTGTGTAGATTTACCTTCCTGTACCTTTCACACAGATAGAATCATGCAATATGTGCTCTTTTGTGTCTGACTTCTTTCACTTAGCATAATACTTTTTTGTTTTATCCGTGTTGCAGCAGAAGTCAATACTTTCATTCCTTTCATTGGCAAATAGTATTCCGTAATCTGACATATTTTATTTATCTATTCACAAGTTGAGTTGTTCTACTTTTTAGCTCTTGTGATTAATATTGCCTGTGAACATTTATGTCCAGATCTTTGTGTGGGTATATGTTTTTATTTCCCTTGTGGTAAAGTAGGAGTGTGGACTGCCTGGATTACATGGTAAATTTACTTTAAGAAACTGCCAAAGTGGCTGCATCATTTTTCATTCCTACCAGCAGTGTGTGTATAAGAGTTCCAGTTTGTTATCTTTGCCAACTCTCTTACTGTCTTTTTAAAATTATACCCATACTGGTAGATACAAAGTGGTTTCTCATTGTAGTTTTAGTTTGCATTTCCCTAAGACTGTTGATGTTGACCATTTTTTCTTGGACTTATTGGACATTTATCTATCTTCTTTGGTAAAATGTCTCTTCACATCCTTTGCTTATTTTTAGAATTGAGCTATTTATGTTATTATGAGTTATAAGAGTTATATGTGAAAGTCAAAGTGTTGGTCACCCAGTTGTGTCCAGCTCTTTGTGACCCCATGGACTGTAGCCTGCCAGGCTCCTCTGTCCATGGGAGTGGGTTGCCATTCCCTTCTCCAGGGGATCGTCCCAACCCAGGGATTGAACTCAGGTCTCCTGCATTGCAAGCAGATTCTTACCCTCTGAGAGACCAGGGAAGCCCCATTTAAGCCCCTATATAAGAATTATATAACTAGATACAAGTTCCTCTTCAGATACATGATTTGCAAATATTTTCTCCTACTCTGTGACCCATGGTTTCACTTTCTTAAGTTAATGGTGTCTTTTGAAGCACAAAAGTGTTTAATTTTGGTAAAATCCAGTTGATCGTTTTTCTAACTTGCTTGTTTGTTAATGACTTATCTAATAAATCATTGCCTGGCTTGAAATCAAGATTTACTCTTATCTTTTGAGAGTTTATGGTTTTAACTCTTACGTGTAGAGCTGTGACCCATTTATGATATGTGATGAGAATATAAATTCATGTTTCTGCTTGTGGACATCCAGTTGTCCCAACACCGCTTATTGAAAAGACTGTCCCTTCCTTGTTGAATTGCCTTGGCACTCTTATCAAAACGTAATTGACCCATGAGTGTAAGGGTTTTATTCTGGACTCTTCAGTTCTGTTCCATTGATCTATATGTGAATCTTCATGTCAGGATCACACTATCTTGATGACTAGTTTTATAGTAAGTTTTGAAATTGGGAAATATAAATCCTCTCTTAACCTTTTCTTTTTCAAAATTGCTTTGACTGCTCTGGGTCTTGTGCATTTCTGTATGGTTTTTACAATTCATTCATCACAAAAGTCCACCTGAGGTTTTGGTAGAAATTACATTGAACCTATAGATCAATCCAGAAGGAATCACTGCCTTTACAATGTTGAGTTTTCCAATGCAGTGACAAGCATTGTCTCATCGTTTATTTAGATCTTTAACTTCTCTCAGCAGTGCTTTGTAGTTTTCAGTGTATAGATCTTAAATTTCTTTTGTTAAATTTATTCCTAAATATTTTGTTCATTTTCCATGCTATTGTGAATGGACCTTTATTTTCATTTTTCAGAGTGCTCACTGCTGTCCAGTAGAAATAGATTTGGTTTATCTATTGTTCTTGTATCCTGCAATCTGCTGAACTCATTTACTAGTTTAGAATTTTTTGTAGGTTGCTTGGGACTTTGGGGGTGGATTCCTTAGAATTTTCTACATATAGGATAATGTCATCTGCAAACGAAGACCATTTTACTTATTCCTTTCCAATCTGGATGTCTTTTTTTTTTCCCCCTCCATGCCTGTGCACTGGATAGAACATCTGCTACAGTGATGAGAACAGATGTCTTTGTCTTGTTACCCATCTTAAAGGGAAAACATTCATTTTTTCACCATTAAAGCTGTAGATTTTTCATAAATGCCTGTTATCAGATTGAGAAAGTTCTGTTACTAATTTGTTGGAAGTTTATGATGAACGGTGGTTGGATTTCTCACATACTGTTCTAAAACTCTTGAGATGATCATATGCTTTTTGCCCTTAATTCTGTTAATATAGTATATTATGTTAATTGATCTTGTGATATTTCTTAAATTACAGTAAAGTTGCCATGTGAAGCCTGAAACCATATTAGTGAGCTCCTTGTACTCTGTAACCTTAAATTCTTTGGTCTGTTGTCAGTAATCCCTACCGCGTTAGGCATTACTGACAATCTGTCTTGAACTTTGAGTGCAGTTTTTGAACTTTGAGTGTAATTTTATAACACAGTCGTTTGAAAAATAGTTCACTGAATCATGCAAATTTTTAAAATGTTGACGTATTTCATCAAAAATAACAAAAATTATTATATTCATTAATATCACCTACTGGTCTCAATTAAGTATTGGGAAATTATTGTGCTCATATTGGTAGGTGTAGATTTTCCACAATTAATCTCTTGAAAAGTTAAATTTATCATTTGGTTAACAAATACTCTTAGTTGTTTTCCTTGAGTCGATAGGCTTACCTAATTCATTTTCAAGAAAATGTCTACCAGATACCCAAGTCTGGATGACCATAGATTATCTATTAATTGTTCCTTCAAGTAAAAAGGATATTCCATGAAAAATGGAGCTAATTCAGCTCAGAACTCAATCAGTAGGTGATTTTCCTTGAGACTGTCACCATCCCTCCACATGCAGCTGGCATGCCTTATACATTGTTCTCATTTTGCCCCATAGAGTATCAAAAAGACATGTGTTGGAGTTGAGATTTAATAAAATCATTTTTATATCAAAGACATTCCTATGTGAAGCTAGCTTTTATTTTTCTTAAGTGAAGTGAAAGTGAAGTCGCTCAGTTGTGTCTGACTCTTTGCGACCCCGTGGACTGTAGCCCACCAGGGATTCTCCAGGCAAGAATACTGGAGTGGGTTGCCATTTCCTTAAGTATATAGTAGTAAAAAACGCACTAACTACTGGTACATTTCTGCGCCTCCACCATGATTTGTAGTAAAGTAACAGCAGTTTTACTCATTGTTTTTCCACCATCAGTGCAAATGTCATCACAGTGAAAAAGACAAACCCATCTTAGTATTATTATGAAAACCATTTTAGCCTTGCAGATCCTCTGAAAGGGTCTCAGGAACCCTTTGGGGGTTTTGGACCTTTCTTTTGAGAATCAGTATTATAGACCATACCTCAGTTTGTTCTTTAACCTTTTTGCTCACTGGTGCCACCTTTGTTAGCTCTGGTGCCTTTTGTCCTTGAAATATGCTATATAATTTTCTGTTATACCCCAGATATTTTTCAGACTTTTTGCTGTCTTCCTTACAAGATTAAAAAGACTATTATTTTTGTAAATACTCATATTTTTCAAGTTCAGAAAAAAGGAAGTAGTCTCAGAAGTGTTAATTTGTCAGGGACATAATCAGTTAACCTCCTTTTTGGAGTAGAGCTGTCATTCTCTTTGGGTTAGGTTGGCTTTTGCTATTTTCAGTTGGATGGAGGGATAGATAGAAGGAGAAAATATCCACAAGAGGGTTGGGACTCCTCAGTTAGATTGAATACCTAATGAGTGGGAAGAGAAAGTCCCTAACCTGACAATTTATTGTAAAACGTATCTGTGCTAATGCAGGAACTCCGACCCACCTGGTGCAGAGGAGTCTTGTCTTGAGCTGCTTTGGGAGAGTGTTGTCTTGATGCTTTTCTCTTCCTCCTTGGAAAACAGCTGAAGAAATCAGGGGAGAAACCCCTGCTTGGTGGAAGCCTGATGGAATATGCAATCTTGTCTGCCATTGCTGCCATGAATGAGCCGAAGACCTGTTCCACCACCGCTCTGAAGAAGTATGTCCTGGAGAACCACCCAGGGACCAATTCTAACTATCAAAGTAAGACTCAGAGTTGAGCACGTTCAGTGGGGACCCAGGGAAGGTGGGGGAAGTTATCTTGTGGGAATATCCTTAGACATCATGCTGTTAATGAAAGAGCATTAACTACTGATTGAAAACCAAGAGGGAACAACTTTATAAATTTACTATTTACAAAAAGACAAACAAAAATAATCAAGACTTACCCTTAATTTATAGTGTCTGCTTAGGATTAGAATTTGATTTCACTTCACTATAAAGGTTTTTTATGCTAATAGAGATAAATTTCTAGGTTCAAAACACCTCTCAAGTGGGACTTCCCAGCAGTACAGTGGTTAAGATTTCGAGCTTCCAATGCAGGGGATGTGGTTTTCCCACAGTCCATTGGCATGGCCAAAAAAAAACGAAATTTCAAGTATAGTATATTTTTACCTTCTTCTGAATGTTTACCAAAATATCTAACGTCAGCCTGAAACCAAACCAGTGGGTTAAAATACTACTTACGTAATTTGTTATTGACTTAACCCCTGTACAGAAGATACTTTTTAGGGACATATTTGCCCTGTCAGGTGATGATTGAGGTTAGAAACCTTGCTGTACCAGCATTATCATTTACGGATTAGTGAGAGATATTTCCTCACTAAAGTAGGAGAGTAGGCTCAGTGGTGTAGGGTGAGGAACATGGAAATGAAGTAACAGAAAATGCAAACTAGAATATATTGTTCTAAATGAAACACTTAACTTCAAGGTCTTAATGTTGACTTTTAACATATGCAGTATGTATTTTTTAATGTTATGAAGGAATGCTTTATGATTTTGTGTAAAAGGTGAGGACTGGTGAGGCCTTTCGGAGCCGTGATACTGTTTTGTAACTATTTGCTGATTCATGTGATATGTGGTTTAATTTTATAGACATTCCCCTAAGTGCTTATCAGTACTTACAGGCACTCAGTAATATTTAAATGGTTAGAAATGGAGATTGAGTTTTAAGTCAACAGTTAGCCCATTTATGTGCAACTGTAGGGCAGGCCATTAGTCTCTAGGCTACTGTTTCACTTTGCAGTGAGGAATTTGACACAATGGTCTCTGAAGTCTCATCCCATTATAAATAATTCTTGCCAAATTTATGGGCACTTAATAGTAATTTAGTAAATCAGTTAATAATCCCTTTGACCACGAAGGATTCATGTAGCATGTGAAAGTTGTCAGTCATGTCCGACTCTTTGCAGTCCCATGGACTGTACAGTCCGTGGAATTCTTCAGGCCAGAATACTGGATGTGACAGGATAATAAATGTACATAATAAATTAATGTATAATTGTAGTTGAGAGAATTATCAAATCCAAATAAACAAATACTTTCTTCATTTCTGAATTTTTGTCCAGTGCATTTGTTGAAGAAAACCCTGCAGAGATGTGAAAAGAATGGGTGGATGGAACAAATCTCTGGTAAAGGATTCAGTGGCACCTTCCAGCTCTGTTTTCCCTATTATCCCAGGTAAGCACCCAACTGATAATGTGAAGTAGTGGTCATTGCAACTTTTAAAAATCTGACTCCAGATTACAGGTGCAGCTTCACTTATTTGCCCTTACTACCATTACGCTGAGCTGAATGTACTTGAAAATAAAGACTTCTTCAGGCAGTATTGTTTTAGAGCAGAAGGTCTTCATACAATAACAGGGCATTGATTTGGCCTATCCTGCTGGAGCCATTGTTAGCCACGTGTTCCTGAAATCAAGCAGCGAGTTCCTTAAGATCTTTGGCCAGTCATTAGCATGTTCATTCCTGCTAATAAGCAGTAAAGTACATGATGATGACAGGAAGATTATTAGAGGATTATTTAATTGTCCAGTACCAAGTAGGGGGAGCATTGGCTACTTCTAAGAATCCTAATCTGCCTTCTTCTTACTATAGAGACAGGACATTTTTTTGAAAACTTGTCTGTTAAACATGCCTTATTTTTTCATTGAACTAGAAAATTTTTTGAGCACCTCCTATGGACCAGGCTTTTTTTGGTGTGCCCAGGCTGTTGCCTTTTTGTACTTTGACTTGCAGTCAAGTGCCACGACAGTTAACACCAAAACCTGTTTTGGCAGGCATACAGTGTGCAGCTTTCTTACATTGCTCTTTGTGCATAAACATGCTGAGTCAGGTTCTACACCCTCCTGTGCAGGAGCTGCGTGCATGGAGCTCAGTCATATCCGACTCTTTGTGGCCCCATGGACTGTAGCCTGCCAGGGTCCTCTGTCCATGGGATTTCCCAGGTCAGAACACTGGAGTGAGTTGCCATTTCCTTCCCTAGGTGCATAAACATAAGTGTACAGTATTTGAATTTTTCAAATGTTTAGCTTTAAATATAATTCTTAAAATCATGTACATGCAGTGTTATGATTTAAAGATTTATTAATCAGTGGTACCAAGTTTTCTATCATTAAGGACAAAGAAAAGTTAGAAAATCCTTGCTGAATTTCACAAAAACTTTGAAGAAATTCAGGCTTTATGAGGTCTTGTATCATAAGGGCAAAAAATATATACTGCTGTGTAGACTGTTCACTGCTGTATGCACCATTCACTGCTGTATATTCAATGGCTGATACAGTGCCGAACACACATCAGGAGTTTAAATAACTTCACTAAATAAGTGATTGTCAATTTTATTAAATGGAAGGAAGTAGAGAATGAGTTATGTTTGAGGCTTTTATAGATTTGTCATAACTTCATTTGAGTGTTCAAAATAGGTTAAATTGTGACCTGGTATTTGTAACCTAACCTGACTTAATTGGGGAGTGTGGGAGGAAGTGGGTAATGTCCAAGAAAGAGCATATCTAGGTTCACATCCTTTTTCTTGTCCCGATGGGACTTCTCTTTATCTAATATTTTTTCTTACTAGCCCAGGAGTTCTGTTTCCAAAGAAGGAGCCAGATGATTCTAAAGATGAGGATGAGGATGAAGATGAAGATGACTCATCAGAGGAAGACTCTGAAGATGAAGAGCCACCACCGAAGAGAAGGTGCGAGAGTGTGGGAAACACTTCTTAGAACTGAGAATGGCCATGAGGGGAGAGGCTGTGAGAATCGTGTCAGCAACTCTGCATCCTTCTCAAGTGCTCTGAGTGACGTTTGAACTTACCCTCTCCTGAGAATTTAGAGGCTCTGAACTTGTGAAACACTGTGAATGTTTAATTACTCTTTGGTCAAACCTGTGTGTGTGTGTAGTGTGTAGTTTGGTTATTTAAGAAAAATAATTCCATGTTTTTCTGGGAAAAACATGTAGACTTCCGGAATTGGTTGAATTTTTAGGTGAATTCACAATTTTAGGTGAAAGGTTATAACCCATATATTTTTCTTAATGTAGGTGATTTTACCTGTGCTGTTTCTTTTCTGGCAAAGTATCTCGTCATCACGGTGAAGTGAATCTCTCAAGTATAAGTGATTGCCTTCTCTCTTTGGTTCTCACAGGTTGCAGAAGAAAACCCCAGTCAAGTCACCAGGGAAGGCTGCAGCCATGAAGCAAAGAGGGTCCAAGCTGGCACCCAAAGTCCCAGCTGCCCAGCGAGGGAAAACGAGGCCCCTCCCCAAGAAAGCCCCTCCTAAAGCGAAAAGTCCTGCCAAGAAAGCCAGACCCTCACCCTCAGTCATCAAGAAACCTAGTGGTAGCTCTTCCAAGAAGCCTGCAGCCAGTGTGAGAAAGGAAGTGAAATTGCCTGGCAAGGGCAAATCTACCATGAAGAAATCATTCAAAGCAAAAAAGTAAATTTTATAGGAAAAAAGGGTATCATGGTGGAATTCAAAATCTTATTTTCTAAGGTCAGTGTGCATTTGTTTTAGTTTTGATGCTTTTAAAATTACATTTTTTTTTTCCTCCCCTATCAACATTATGGGGAGGGAATATAAATAAACCAGTTTAGCCATTTGTTAGCTTTAGGTGCTGTTCTTGGTGCCTGCCCCTCCCCTCTCCCAGTCATTTTAATTTCTGCCATAATTGTGGACTTTTCCTGAATTTTATAGTCTGTTCTTGTCCTTTTTTCTCCCTCCACCCTAGCCCTCTTTCTGTTTCAATGGTCAGCTTTGGCTTTTTTTTTTTTTTTTTCCTTCCAGTTTTATCTAAACAGTTGCAAAGATTTTTATATTTGTTAGAAACCATCAAGAATGGGATGATGGTCAGGTGCTGGATGTAGAAAGGAGGCAGTATAGCACTGACTGAATCGTAAAGCCTCCTGCCTAGAGGCTTCACTTATAGCTGTAGTAACTAATCTTATTTATAAAACCACTCCGCTAAACCTCTCTCTCTCCAGCTATAAACACAGAGATGTCTTAGCTTTGGGAACAGGCCAAAAGCACCCTGATCCCATTAGATGCTGAGGATCCATGACCCCTTTGGGCCGCTTTCCCACTGCTCCATCTCCAGGTATTTTTCAGTGGCCCCTGAGTGCCGCATCCCCACAGCAGCAAGCACAAGGCCTCTCCACCACTTGGGTTCTGGCTGAGGGGGAGATACAGGAGCACACTGAATTTGTGATTTCTGGTGTCACCTGTGTTACCAAAAATTAAAACAAAGTCTTGATCAGATAGCTTAATATATTTTTAATATTTGGAGCATGGATTGTCACTTCCTCTTTCCCTTTTTTTATAAGGAAATGTTGGAGAGTTACACCATTGCTAATGTAGAAACATGAAATGAAAAACATAAAATTTGCTAAAATATTTCAAATTCATCTGTGGATTTTTCCCCTCTTTTCTTTCCACAGCACTTTTGATAACAAACAAGTGGCTTCCTTTTTTGAGTTATTTAAAAAGAGAAAAGAAAACAAATGAAGCCTGACTACCTAACCCTTCCTTGTTTGTATTTGTTTTAGTATCGTGAAGTTGTGTTAAATAGTATTAGCTTCCTAAGAAATATTGATTTCCGGTTATCATTTATCCTCCCTGTGGCACTTGACATTTTAATTGTCTTAAATTTTTTGGTGTATGTCTTCTGGCCTGAGTGCTGCCAGAGGCAAAATATGTTTGTTTCATCCATTCCATTTGCATTGTCTCCTGGGATCCCGTCTGCAGCCTGAGGCGTGGCTGAGAATTGGACTTGAGAAGACTGGCTTGAGTTAGATCCAGAATCATGTGTGATCCCATCATGAGTTTATTGGAATTTGTGTTGCATGTAAGGCAATCTTTTCCTGTTGTAAATCTTCCTTTTTTTATGTACATATATTTTGAAAAATATGAATAAACATGGAATTTTAAAAGCTGCTGAACTGTAGCTTATATTTAAAAGTTTCTAGAATTCCTCAGAAGTAGTGTTTTACTCACTTTGAGCCTTCTCAGCTCCTTGTACTAGCTGTCATCCATTTTCCTTTTTAAATACAAGCTCCAACAAGCTCCAGTTTATTTGTGTTTTCGAATTTTTAAAAAGATGGTGAATGTTTTTAGTACATTGAACCTGATTATTCAGTGCATAAGGGATTTTTAAAAATCACTTTGTATTTTATCAAGGTCCTTGTTTTCAAGGTCATAAATTACAGGTTTTCATGTTTAGTGTTCAGATATGTCCTTGAATTAGAAAAAAAAGACAGCATTGCAAAAAGATTGATAAATCCTAGACCTTCTTCCAGAAAGTAATCTAATTTTCTGTTATGCTATTTAGCAGGTAATAATTTTTTTTTAATATTTTTATTTTAAATCATTTATTTATTTGAGTTGTAGTTGCAACATGTGGGATCTAGTTCCCCTACCAGGGATCAAACCTGGGCCCTCTGGATTGAGAGCTCAAGAGTCTTAGCCACTGAACCACCAGGGAAGTCCAATAATTCTTAATATTATAGTTGTCAGATACCTGTGCTAAGAATTCTCTACTGTTCTGGAATCGGAAGTGAGGATTTCGGTTGGTTTCTGTGTTTTGTTGTAAAGAGATTGCCTGAACGGTCATGTGGTGGCTATATCGTGTATCAGGCACTCCGGCGTAGAGTGCGAGATTGAGATTGTTTCAGGTCCCTTTCCACCCTGACATTCTGTTAAATTCACAGAATTCAGGTGAAGACAGAACTGTCCTTGATTTTAGTGTCAGGTAAAGGGAAAAGACAAAAGGGCCATCGCACTCTTCCAGGGAAAATCCCCAGCTGTCAAAGATAGGCACCTTCCTGATGTTGAGATAAAGGGGTGTTTGGGTTTTTTCCCTTCAGGCATTCTTAAGGAGCAGAATGCACGATTTTTGCTTCCATGTTACAGAAAGGTAAACAGCAAACCAAACTCAAGAGATAACCCAACAATTCCTGGCCTGGATCAGTGGCTTCAGTACTATCAGTGGCTTTTAGTGAGCTCAGCTACAGTGTTTGACATGTCCTTAAACCACCTACAAACAGCCTTTGATAGGTGAATCTCAGAAGGTGCTAGGCGAGAGAGTGAGTGCTGGCTTCTTAAAGCTCAAATGAGGAGAGACACCACTTCAGAGAAGGGTGGAGACTTTTTTTAAAAATTGTAACAGAAGCTTTAAACACAAGGAGAGCTCCATCCTAACTATCCACAGAGATTTAACTAAAGGAAGCCTGATCTGTCATGTCTATTGGCTATAACTGATGGGAAATTACATGAAAACAAGGGCTAGGTAATATGCCTGTACCTTGGACATTTTTTTTCCGTCATTCCTCTTTTGTAAAATTTTGTCAGCCTAGTCTAGGCTTGTTAACCTACCCTTATACCTTCTTTAAAGAACCTAAGAAGTTATTCTTGCTCAAGCTGAGGTACTTTGCCATCCTAAACTGTCGGGGAAAGAGGGTAAGCCAGCTTTATTCATGAACTGCTGTACTTCGCTAACTAAACACCAGCTAAAAGAAACTTTAATCCAAAAACTTACAATTATAGTTGAAGCTTTTCATTTTTGGAACCTGATAAATCATATTTCTTTTTCTTTGGGTCAAGCAAAAATTCGAATTTTATTCATGAAGAGAAATTCTATTTATTTTTTTTAAGAAGTAGGTTTTTTTCTTAATATCTATTAATTTTATGTATTATTTAGCTGTGCCAGGTCTGAGTCGCGGTATGCAGGCCTTCGACGCTTGATGCAGTACACAGGATCTTGAGTTGTAGCGTGTGAACTCTCAGCTGCTGCATGTGGGATCTAGTTCCCTGACCAGGGATTGGACCTAGGCCCACTGCATTGGCAGCATGGAGTCTTAGCCACTGGACCGCCAGGGAAGTCCCAGAAATTCTGTTCTTAATTGTGTAAAGATCATTAATTATTTTCCCCAGAGGTTCTGACTGACATTTCTGTTCCCAACGTGTAGGGTTGCCTTTGCATTTTTGCAGTAGGACAGACGGTCAGTCACTTCTGCAGAGCTGAAGCCTGAGAACTGGAACTGTTGGAGCTCTGGGCCTGGGCCTGCTTGGCGGACACACGCTCTGAAGCCAGTAAAGAGGCTGAATGGCACCCCGCTACTGCACTGGTTTTGTTGTCTAAGAAACTGATCCTTGCCGGTTGTATTACTATATTCTTGCCTTCTGACTGTCATTTTCCACAAGATTCTTAACCTCAATGGCTTTTTTTTTTTTTTTTTTCAGTTGCAGGACGTTTCTGCCTTGGCTACTTAAATGTATTAACTTAGTTTTAACTTTCTGTTAATAGTTCTCAACAACTGGTATGTCAAAGGAGGTTTCTAAAGGTAACCTTCACGAGCTGTTTCCTCCAAAAATGGCAGCTCTTTCTCTTGATACTGTATGTAAATGTGTAATTAACACCATTGCTGTGGAACCTGTGCTGATTAGCAGAGTCCTTTCTCTTTGGTGCCTTGAATATGTTTGACAGTGTGTCATTATTTGACTTATTACTTAACGTAATAATAGTGATAATCATTCTGTTCAGCTCAGTCACTCAGTCGTGTCCGACTCTGCGACCCCATGAACTGCAGCACGCCAGGCCTCCCCTGTCCATCACCAACTTCTGGAGTTCACCCAAACTCATGTCCATCGCATTGGTGATGCCATCCAACCACCTCATCCTCTGTTGTCCCCTTCTCCCGCCTTCAATCTTTCCCAGCATCAGGGTCTTTTCTAGTGAGTCAGCTGTTGACATCAGCTTCAGCATCAGTCCTTCCAATGAATTTTCAGGACTGATTTCCTTTAGAATTGACTGGTTGGATCTCCTTGCAGTCCAAGGGACTCTCAAGAGTCTTCGCCAACACCACAGTTCAAAAACATCAGTTCTTCGGTGCTCAGCTTTCTTTATAGTCCAACTCTCACATCCATACATGACTACTGAAAAAACCATAGCCTTGACTAGAGGGATGTTTGTTGGTAAAGTAAGGTCTCTGCTTTTTAATATGCTGTCTAGGTTAGTCATAGCTTTTCTTCCAAGGAGCAAGCGTCTTTTAATTTCATGGCTGCAGTCACCATCTGCAGTGATTTTGGAGCCCCAAAACATAAAGTCTGTCACTGTTTCCATTGTTTCCTCATCTATCTCCCATGAAGTGATGGGACCACATGCCATGATCTTAGTTTTCTGAATGTTGAGCTTTAAGCCAACTTTTTCACTCTTTCAGTTTCATCAAGAGGCTCTTTAGTTCCTCTTCACTTTCTGCCATAAGGGTGGTGTCATCTGAATATCTGAGGTTATTGGTATCTCTCCCGGCAGTCTTGATGCCAGCTTGTGCTTCCTTCAGCCCAGCATTTCTCATAATGTACTCTGCATATAAGTTAAATAAGCAGGGTGACAATATACAGCCTTGACGTACTACTCCTTTTCCTATTTGGAACCAGTCTCTTGTTCCATGTCCAGTTCTAACTATTGCTTCTTGACCTGCATACAGATTTCTCAGGTGACAATCATAGCTAACACTAACTGAATTTTTTCTACGTGTCAGGCTCCATACGTACATTAACTTCATTTAACCCTAGCAATCCTATGAGATGGTCACTGTTTATTATTCCCATTTTACAGAAGAGAAATCTGGCACAGGGTGAGGTTCACAAACTTACCCGAGGACATAGTAAGAGGCAAAGCCAGAACTACACCCAGGCCCTCTGAGTGCAGAGTCATCTCCAGCTGCTCTTCTCCACCGTCTCTCTCTGACCATTGTTCAAACTTCTGAACTCTCCCCTTAACTTACAGCCCAATGAATGCAGGGGATTTAGAAATGAGATGAAATTATTAAATTTGCCAAGTAGGAGTCTGTGTGACTTTTAAGTTTGGTAACTATTCAAATTAGGTCTTGGATTACTGGGAGATTTTAGCTGGGCTGTCCTAAGGAGGTTTCTGGTTGTCTTTGTTTTTCTCCTAGGACGTTGCAAGCACTTGGTCACGCTCAGATCCTAGCCATGGGGCTCTGGTCCTCACAGTTTACTTATTCCAGGCAGATTCTACTGACACTTAGGAGAGCTTTTCCTCCAAGAACCACAGCTTCTATCAGAACTTTTTTTTTTTAATTAGAACTTTTACGTTGCTTAGTGAGCAGTGCTCTCACCCTTTACAAACTATGAACTTGTGTTCTATGGGGCCTACCAAGAGAAATTCCAGAAAGGGGATTGTCTGACAACTGCATTTTTTGGACACGATACCATCTTAGTAATCATGAACTGGAATATTAGAAATTCTTGCTCTTGATTCTGGAAGAAACATTACTCATCCAGTCTCTCTCGTTATCGTCTGCTTTGTTCGCCCAACTCCAACAGGTCCTCTTCCCTAAAACCCAGAGTTACACAACATCCTTGCTCATCCATTTTACTGTTTGAGAGCTTTTGCTCTGATGAAATTCTCATGTCAAACCTAAATCCCTTACGTTGTTTGCATAACTTAAATTTGCTGGTTCAATTTGTAGAATAGACGTTAATTTCAAATTGGGATTGACTCCTGGTTAGAGTGTGTCATTCAGCCTAGCATCCTAAGAACATTCATAGCTGTGGTCTTTGGGGGCTGTGTCATTTAGCAGCTGTGAGACCTTGGCCAAGACAAGCCTCATGAGCTTAATTTCCTCCCATAAAATAGAGGGGTTCAGATGCACAATTCTTGCTGTTTTATTAGAATAGCCACCCAAAGGCAGTGTGAGATTATCAAGTATCAAAGACGGAACATATTCACCTAGGTTATTAAGACGTTTTAGGATTTTAGGAGACTGATTTTTTTTTTTAATCAATGAGACAAAATCCAGTGTCACGAGTTCAGCTCTGTTGCTTACGATTTATTGTAGGCTCCTGTTGTTAGACTTGTTAATCACACTATCTCAGATCCTTACAAATACGTTCTCAAAGTATGTGAAATTATGCCCAACTTTCAGAAACAGATTTTGGTAAACCTCTCCTGATTAAACAAGTGACAACTGTGGAAGTAGACACAAACCGAGGCGTAGCAGACTTGACCAGTCACCTTGCCGTCACACCTTCCCTAGCAGGTTATACACTGACAGCTCAGGAAGCAAGATGTCTGGCAACAAGTTGCCAGATGGACACGCCATAAACGGCAGTGATGAACAGGTTTGTTTTTTTTTTTCCCAATCAGGTTTTCAAACCACTGCTGCTGCTGCTAAGTCACTTTAGTCGTGTCCGACTCTGTGTGACTCCATAGACATCAGCCCACGAGGCTCCCCCATCCCTGGGATTCTCCAGGCAAGAACACTGGAGTGGGTTGCCATTTCCTTCTCCAATGCAGGAAAGTGAAAAGTGAGAGCGAAGTCACTCAGTCGTGTCCGACTCTTAGCGACCCCATGGACTGCAGCCCACCAGGCTCCTTCGTCCATGGGATTTTCCAGGCAAGAGTACTGGAGTGGGTTGCCATTGCCTTCTCCATTCAAACCACTAGGAGCTTGTTAAAGAAAAGAACAAGAAAAACATGTACAGCTTTTGAGTTACCAGGGCTGCATGCAGGTAATGCCAGGGAGCAGAAGAGAAGGGCAGCCTGCTGGGTAGGAGAAGGAAGTCCTTCCTAGGCCAGGGTCAGCATCAGCTGCCACCTGGGCCTAAGCTGGGGCCTCAGCTGGCTGTGGCTGGAGAGGAGACTGCAGGGGAGACTGCAGCTGGTCACTGCAGTCTTCTCAAAGATCTCTGCTGAATATTCTTACCAGTTTGTTTTCAGCATAGCCCGGGTTTTGGCGAGTATTCGATATTACCTGCTTTCTTTGCTTTCTGAAGTACATCCCTCAATTCTGGTCTGTGACGAGAGTTCTCACAAGTGTTTCTGGGGAGGGGTCCTCTTTAGACTTGTACTTCTCAGGTGGAAAAGTACTTGGAACTATTCCTTGTTCTCTGCTTCTCAAATGGGGTACAGGTAGCAACAAGATTAAATACTTACTTCTGGGGCATTTGTTTTATCTCCAGTGAATTGGAGGGAGTGCTTTATGTTACTGGTAATAAGTGGAAGGAAGTACAAAGTCCATAATAGTCACTGAAGATACAGGATTACCTAGAAATAAAGCAGCAGCGGCACTAAGGCTCTACCAGGTGGTCCCCAGGGAGTGCCCGGTCCCTCTTCTCCAAAAACACGAAAGCACCACCCTAACCGTGGCTGAGAGGGTGAGTGGAGGTGCCTGCAGCCTGTGCCCCTTTGGAAGTAAAAGAGTGCAACCTCAGGCCAGCCGCGGAAACTTCTAGTTCTCAACTGGAAAGGAGAGAGTTGAACTAGATAACATTTCTCTGATCCTGGAACCTGCACAATCCCTGCCACCCAGAAAACACCAGAAGGAGGAATCTGGCCATAGAGTGCTGTGGTCTGGATCACTCTGTGATTGGATGAAAAGGAGTCTTATTTTAATCACTATTAGTCTGCTCGAGCCATAACAAAACACCACAGCCCAGGTCACATAAACAACAGCTATTTAATTTGTCAGTTGTGGAGTCTCCAAGTCCAGAATCAAAGCGTCAGCAGGTTAGTTCCTTTCGCCGAGAGGGAAGGATCTGTTGGCGGGCCCCCTCCTTGGCTGGTGGAGGGCTGTCTCCACCCTGCCAGCACATTGTCTTTCCTCTCTGTCCAAATACCCTCTTTTTAAAAGGACACCAGTCATATGGGATCAGTGCCCACCCTGATAACCTCTCTTTATTTTTTTTGAGGAGAGGCGGGTGTTTAGTTCCATGACTAGGGATTGAACCTGCACCCCCTGCATTGGAAGCACAGACCACTGGACCACCAGGGAAGTCCCCTAATAACCTCATTTTAATGTAATTACCTCTTTATACACCCTAGCTCTAAATCCGGTCATACTCTTGGGTACCAGGTGTTAGCACTTCAACATGTTAACTTGGAGAGAGGGGACACGATTCAGCCCATGACATCTCAGAATTTAAAAAAAGAAAATAAAAGTTATAGGTCATTAGGGGGAGGCACAGTTAAGTTGCAGGGACAGACATTGGGAGACACCTGAGAGAAGGAAAGCAAGGTGCGCAAGGCTGAAAGTAGCTGCTAGTGTGGGGAGGTATTACTGAGGAAACATGGAAACACGCGCTGTAAAAACCAGGTGCGTGTGAGATGCTGTGCCAAGGCCTGTTCCGAGCTCACCATCTTGGCTCCCATCTCAGTCCTGCTGTTGGAGACGGGCTTGCAAATGATGTGATGTTACTTCCCACACACATCAGCTAGCAACTCCAGTACCAGATTTCTGGGATTTTTAGTGAAAAGAGAAGATTGTGATGGCAAGCTCACACCTGGTGAGGCTTAGTCATTGTCACTGACTCATCAGGAAATGCCAAGACAGGGCTGTGTGCCCTCACACGTTCAGGGATCGCAACCCCACCACCTTGCCTTCTTTGTCATCCCTTCCCCTGTTTTGTATAGATGATTTCTCTGGTCTTGCTGCAAAAGTGAGTCATTTATCCGACGGTTGAGGTTCTCTACCTGATGACTCCCAAGACTTGTGCTGTCGTGAATGTAGGATTGGATTCCTGGGGCAGATAATTACGCGGTGGTGGCCATTTCATGCTGCCCTGAACGGACGTAGCTTGGCTCACCCAGGAGATGGCTGGCTCCCGCTGACACTTGTTTTCCTTGATGTAAACCTCTGAGCTGATAGACCTATTGTAGCTTCACTGAGGCTACATGCATGATAGAAGATCAGAGCTTCTGTGCTTTGGGTGGAGCTAGGTCCACTGAACTTGGTAACCTGAAGACCAGCTCAGATGGGCAGTTACATTACTCTGATACACAAAAATGAAGAAGTGAACTTCCAGTCCATAAAATGCGTTTAGTTTTGAAACGTATTCCTGAGTGAAGGAATAAGTGAAGACCAATAAGAAGAGGATCCTTGGTGGTCACAAACTCAGGAGTCAATGTCACACACATTTCCCACACGTGTATCTTCCCAGATCTGACTTTTGTGGTAAATCTCTGTATCCCTGGGACCTACCACAGCGCCTGCCACTCAGACCTTGACCCTCTGTCCCCTTCTGAGCAAGATTTAGAAGGCAAAACTCCCCCTCTGGCTTTATTGGCTTCACCATCTGAACTTAATTCCTTGGTCTTTTTTTCATTTTGACCTAAAACAAATTCCTGTCACTTTTTTTTTTTTTTTTTAATTGTAGGCATCAGGATGAATTGTGTGACTCCGGAACTCGTCAGAGTCAGTAATTAATAGTTTTGGTTCCTGAAGGGTCTCGAAATGGGAACTGTGGTCTAGTAATTGGCAAGGTCTCTATTTAAAATTTACGTGCCTTTTAAGAAAGCTTGTAAGAATTAACCTGTCATCCCTCGTGTACCCTGAGTTTCATAAATTGGGATTTCTGGAAAGCAGGACCAAACTGTAAACCATCTTGATCCTTCTCATCAGTGGGCTCAAGGCTGTCATGTGACCTCCATGAAGTGTTTTCCAGAGCACTTAGCATCTGCCCTTCGGTCACATGGAAAAGCAACTCAAGAGTAACAGCACTAATATCCACTGAGCACTTCACTCACTGTGGGTCAGGGAGGGTGCTGAGCAATTTGCCCACATTAACACATGGGATGAGATGGTTGGATGGCATCACCGACCCAATGGACATGAGTTTGAGTAAACCCCGGGAGTTGGTGATGGACAGGGAGGCCTGGCGTGCAGCAGTCCACGGGGTCGCAAAGAGTCGGACATGACTGAGCGACTGAACTGAACACGTGGGAATCATCACTTCCCTAGGAGTCAGGTGTTAGTAAAACTTCCAGATGAGGTGCTAGAAGATTAAAGTGATTCAGGTCCCACATCTGTGCAATCAGAGGAAGTGTCCATATTTGGGACCAAGTCTCTAAGCACCACACCTCACCACTGCCCTTCTTGGAAAGGCATCCGGAAGCTTTGGGGAGATGAAGCGATGCCCAGCAGGCCCGCAGGGCTCACGCCTGCCTCCTCCCCCACTCCCCTAAGGCACTCAGACCTCAGCGGTGCCCACCCACCTCCCTCAGGGTGCCCGCCTGCCTTTGCTGCCCCTTCTTTCCTGCCGTGTGGCAGCTACTGGCGTTACCTCTGCAGAATTCAGATGTCATACATTCCAAAGACTGGGCTCAACTGGGCTTGCTATTTATTTCTGTGGCACATACAAGGTCTGTTGAAGAAGGAAATAGCAACCCACTCCAATATTCTTGCCTGGAGAACCTCATGGACAGAGGAGCCCGGTGGGCTGTCCCAGAACAGACACAACGGAAGCGACTTAGCAGAGGGTCTGTGCTGACACTCGGCTGGATTTGCTCACCCCATTTCGGTGGATTTCCATGTAACCCAAAGGACAGGGTCATGCGCCCCACCCCACCCCCCACCTCGGCCCCGTAGAGCTAACTGCCCAGATTTCTCAGAGCCGACTGCGCAAGCTCAGTTAAATCTCTTACAAGGAACGGCCCAGGACGGCCGGCAGAAACAGGGCGAGGAAAGGCCTGCGCCACACCTCCCACCTCTCTGGGGCTGAGGGAATCAGGGCTGAGACTGGCCGGGGGGCCCCAGAGGCCGGATCCTGACGTCTTTTTCATTCACTCATCAAGACGACAAGCCCCGAACGCCTACTGCTGGCCAGGCGCACTAGGGAGAGAGGCGCCTCCGGGTCGGGGCCAAGGGCCCTCTAGTAAGAGGGGTTAGTCAGGCTGATGGGCCAGAGTGGCGAGCGCTTTAAGGAGGTGAGGTCACCGGTGGTGGTCAGGGAAGGCTTCTTGGAGGAGGTGCTGCCGCAGCCGCCACCGAGATGACGAGAAGGGAGAAAAAACTATAGCCGGGGATGGCGGGGGGTGGGGTGGGGTGGAGTTGGGGGGTGGAGGGTGAGAGGAGGGAGGGGAAAGCCGCCCCAGGAGTGGGGAACCATCGGCGGGGCCCCCAGCACTCAGGTTCCCCCACCCGCCCGGAAGGAGGCATCCTGGGCGGCCGTGAGCGCCCCCCCCGGCTCTCGCTTTAAAGGCGGAGCGCCCGGGCGCGAGACGGAGGGGGCGGAGCCAGGGCCCCTCGCGGCCTCTGATTGGGCGGCGCGGGCGTGCGGAACGGTCCGCGGGCGCCGATTGGGCGGGCGAGGCCGAGGGCCGGGCGTTGCGGGAGCCGCTCGCCGCGGCCACGTGGGGGCTGCGCTGGGAGTCGGAGGAGGCAGGGGAGGGGTGCGCGGTGCAGGCTCGCGGTCGCGGCGCCGAGCGGCAGGGACGGGACACCGAGCCCGCGGTGAGTGAGCACCCGGGGAGCCGGGCGGGGGCTGGGACTGGCGGATCGGCGGGAGCGAGACTCGGTCCCGGGGCGTGGAGATTGGAGTGCGTGGGTGGCTGGGGGGGGGGGGGGCGCGTGTCGGATAGGGAGACGCCTGTCTGTCCCTTTCGCTCATCACCGTCATCATCTGTCACTTCCACCATCACCGTCCATCACCTCCACCATCCCCTTGGCTAGCGTCCTGCCTCGCTCGCCCCTCTGTCGGGGAGCGGGGAGTGAGCAAGACTTTCTCCGCCCCCGGGGCCGGCCGGGGACCCTGGGCATTACAGTGATAGGGATAATTCCCCACGCTGCGGAGCGCTCTGTACCGCCGCGCATCTGGTTTCGGCCCCACTGAAAATCCTGAAAACAGCACTTTGCTCTTCATGTCGTCTGCGCGGGGAGACGAGACTGTATTTGTTGGCACCTCCCCCCCTCCCCCTCCCCGACACAGACGCACGCAGATCCTAGGTCCTCTTCGCTCTGCCGTATTTTCCTCCAAGTCGCTTCAGCCCCGCTGAAATGTTGATTTCCAGTATCCACCCCCGCCCCTCCTCAGGCCCCCTTGCTGAGGGCTGGGACTTTGTTTTGTTCACCTGGAACGTAGCGCTTGGAAATGTTCTCAGAAGGAACAGATAGATGAACAACTCCAGAAGGCAGCTGCTATCATTAAGCCCACTCTCTGTTTGAGGACATGGAAGCTGATGTTGGTTACATCAGCCAACCTCGTGGGGACCCCACCGTCCACGGTCTTGACCTTAGTCTCTCCCACCCTGTGGCCCAGGGCAAGCAGGGATGGCACGGGGCGGGGGGCTTGTCCTGGGGGCAGGGGGCTGTCCTGGGGCTAGGGAGGGGGCTCTTCTGTGCTGTGCAGCCAAAGACAGTGTGGTGAGACTGGAGTGCCTCTGGCAGTCCCAGGCTGTCTGGCCCGGGAGGCAGGCAGCAGGATAAAGCAGCTGATCACATCCACCCCCAGCACCATTGCTGTTGCTTCCTCACCTCACTGTCCCTGGGTAGGCTGGGACCCACCAAACTCAGGAGGTGGACACCTGCTTTCTTGGGGGTGGACACTGCCATGGCGGGGGTGAGGGGGCAGGGAGGGGGGAAGAGCCCTATAGACCCACGATGGGTTCCCACCTCCCCTTTTGCTGTGTGACTTTGGGCAGGTGGCTTCATCCTCTGAGCCACCATTTGCTAAGCACTGAGTCTGCAGGCTGAGGGGTCTCCTGTGATGCTGGAAGGTGGGCCCTCCTTAGGACGCCACTTGGCTGCAGTACAGCGCAGTAGAGGCCCCCGTCCTTGCCCCTCGAGGTAGCCAACCCATCCGGTGCCCGGTCTCTAAGCGGGACCTGGAAAACATCAGAGGAGCAAGAAAAGGGCCCCAGCCTTGTTCCAAATGTGTCCCCTTAGGATGATTCTGGCCCAGAGCCAGGCTCTTGTGCAAAACCTAAGAAAAACAGATCTGATGAAAGGGATCCGTGCATGTCTGTGCCTGGAATAGGTCAGCGGGTCTGTTTCCAGGGTTCGGTGAGCCTCTCCCCTCCCTGGTCCCTGGGCAGTCTGGGGCTGAAAGGTACCGTACCCCTCGGGTGTAGGAGGGAGAAACTTCCAGTTTTCCAAGGTGGGGGGAAGAAGGATCAGGTGATGTGGGGGTGAAGTGGGACCCATAAGAGGGCCCAGTGGCCTGGTTTCCCCCCTGCACCCCCACAGCCTACACCCCAGGGTGTCCCCAAGAAAGCTGCAGCTCTGGATGTAGGGAGGAGGCTGTTTGCAGCCTCAGACATGGCTGGCTGGTGCCTCCTTCCAGTGTCTACCCCCACCTTCTGAGGGCTGCTGCAGCGGTCAGGCTGGGTGTGAGCTGTGAGACATGCTCCCTGCTCCCCACCTCTCCCTCCTCCTATCTCTCCCTTATCTCTCTTTCCATTGTCTTTCTTCTCACTCCTCTGTTCTTGCTGCTGCTGCTTCTTCAGTCACTAAGTCAAGTCCTACTCTTTGCAACCCCATGGACTGCAGCACACCAGGCTTCCCTGTCCTTCACTATCTCCTGGAGTTTGCTCAAAGTCATGTCCATTGAGTCGGTGATGCCATCCAAAAATCTCATCCTCTGTCATCCCCTTCTGCTCCCACCTTCAATCTTTCCCAGCATCAGGGTCTTTTCTAGTGAGTCAGCTGTTGACATCAGCTTCAGCATCAGTCCTTCCAATGAATTTTCAGGACTGATCTCCTTTAGGATGGACTGGTTGGATCTCCTTGCAGTCCAAGGGACTCTCAAGAGTCTTCTCCAACACCACAGTTTGAAAGCAGCAGTTCTTCGGCTCTCAGCCTTCTTTATAGTCCAACTCTCACATCCGTACATAACTACTGGAAAACCATAGCTTTGACTAGACGGACCTTTGCTGGTAAAGTAACGTCTCTGCTTTTCAATACGCTGTCTGGGTGTGCCAGTCTTTTCATCCTGTTCCTTCCCTCTCTCTCTTTTGCCCCATTTGGTTTGGTTTTGGTCTCTGCCGCCTTTGTTCCCCCCCCCACCCCTGCCTACGGGCACCAGGCATCCCAGCCCAGGATGTGTTGAAGGTCGAGTTCCCTGGAAGCCCCATCTCCGTGCCTGGAACCAGGGCCACATAGCTTCTGTGCGTTACACCCTAACCTTGCTGTATTTGAAAGTAAAATGACAGTAGGTAATGGTCATGATGTGAAAAAGAATTAGGATCAAAAAGTGAAGAGAGGTGAGAGGGCCCAGGAAAGCAGGAGGGCAGAACCAGGAAGCCCTGGAGGGGACTGTGCAGCCTCCCTTTAAGGGCTCACTGCTGCCCTTTCATGCTGCTAGTGCCCCAAGCTGGCCTGAGCCTGGGGCTGACGGTCAGGGGCAAGGCTGAGGTAGGGGCCATTCCCGGGCTCTTGGCGATCTCCCAAACCCCTCTTGTCCAGGACTCCTGCCGGTGCTCGAGCACACCCGAGGTGCACCCATCTCCTGCCCAGCGCCTTGGCTGACCCCTGCTTTCTCCTGGCAGGAATCACGGCCCCCAGGCACGTCTGCCCTCCCGGGCCGGGTGGTCTTCTCTCAGGTGTGGCCTGCTGCAAGGAGGATACTGACAGTAATCAGACCTCACTGTCCCCTGAGTTCCCCTTCTGAGGGGCTCCCCCATTCCCCCGTACTTTGGCCCCCTGCCGTGGAGAGCCAACTCACTGGAAAAGACCCTGATGCTGGGAAAGACTGAAGGCAGGAGAAGGGGGCGACAGAGGATGAGATGGTTGGATGGCATCACTGACTCAATGGACATGAGTTTGAGCAAACTCCGGGAGTTGGTGATGGACAGGGAGGCCTGGCGTGCTGCAGTCCATGGGGTTGCAAAGAGTCGGACACGACTGAGCGACTGAGCAACAACGACCACATTCCCCACGAGACCGCACTTGCTGGTCACAGCTCTGAGCCTGGCGGGCATCGTGCGCGGCTCTGTGCCCCCATTCAGCTCTCACCAGTGCCGCACGTTACCCCACATTTGGGGTTGAGGAAATGGGGGCTCAGTGAGGTGAAGCAGCTTTTGCAACATCACACAGGATTTGGACCCGGGTCTCTCTGATCCCAAATGCACGGATTCTGAGTAGCCTGGTAAGACGCAGCCCTCCAGGATGGGGGACGGACGCGGATGTCTAAAATTGGCCCGAGGGAAGCCTGAGGGAGCCGAGTCCTGGGGCCGAGGCAGAGGCACTCAGTCCTTCCGTTTCGTGATGCGTGTGTTGTTGCTGCTGTTTTTTCATCTCTGTTGTGGCCGCGCTGGGTCTTCATTCTTCATTCCCGAGAGCCGGCTCCGTGGCGGGGCGTCAGCTTCTCCAGTTGCCACATGCAGGCTCCGCGGTGGCAGGATGCGTTCATACCACATTCACCGAACACCAGCTGTGCCCTGAGCTCTGAGGGGGCAGCACGCCCCCTCCCTGCCCCTGAGAACAGTCTGGAAGGCAGCGTCCCTCCTCTCCTCCGCTGGGAGGTCCGGGAGATCCAGGAAAGACTAGCGCCGGGGTTGGGCCAGGTCCGCCCTCCCTCCCCTCTGACTCAGCACCAGTACCGGCTCTGGTTGGGGTGGGCGCTTTGGGCAGGGGCTGGGGTCAGGCTGGGCAGAAGGAGCCAGGGTCCCGTGACGCAGCCTTGGCCCCTCGTTCAGGGGCCACCGCTGCCCCGTGGACTCCCGGCCTCCTGCCTGGCACCTGCTGTAGCTCCCCGCCGCCCATAGGGCAGTGCCTCAGTCCCCTTGTGTGACGTTTTGGGCTGACCCCACCCCGGGTGCTGCTCTGGTAAGTTCTGCCTCGGGGCCCCAGCTGCCCAGCTGCTCCGGGCCTTCGCAGACCCTGTTCAGGCCGCTGTCACACGCCTCCTCTTGGGTGGTACCTCCCAGGGTCCCCCTCTCCTGGCACTCTGCACAAGCTGGCTACATGTCCGCTCCCCCTTCCTCCAACCTCACGCCTCAGCAAGGCCTTCTCGGCCGTGGTCACCCCCCGCTGCCCTTTGGCCTCCTCTCTGCTTTATCACCGTCTGTGTTAGTCCCTGTCGTGTCCGACTCTTTGCGACCCCATGGACTGTAGTCCGTGGAATTCTCCAGCCCAGAATACTGGAGTGGGTAGCCTTGCCCTTCTCCAGGGGATCTTCCCACCCCAGGGTTCGAACACAGGTCTCCTGCATTGCAGGTGGATTCTTTACCAGCTGAGCCACCAGGAAAACCCCTTGTCACCATTTGACCTGTTCCGTATCTTACTGACGGCTTAGTTGAGTGTCGGCTCTACAGGGGCAGGCGGAAGTTTGTCGTTTTGCCCGGGGTGTGTGTCCCCCGTGTCTCAGCACACAGGATGCTTCCTGGCACACACAGCAGGCGCTCAGGCAGGGTTTGCTGGATGCCATACATGGAGGGGAGCCTCTGACGGGTGCTCCGAGGCTGTGCACCAGCCTTGGGCGCCAGCCCTCCTCACCCTGCCCTTTGCAGCCTCCTCTCCATCCAAGCGGGAAGCCAGCCGCCCTGGGGACCATGCAGAAGGCAGGGGCCGGGGGCCGGAGGGCCTCCGACTGCGGCCCTGCCCCTCAGCGGCCCCGGTGCATCACCAAGTTTGCCCAGGTGGGTAGGGTGGGCCCCCTGGGGGAACTGTGAGGTGGGGCAGGGCCGGCCCTGGGGGTGGGGAGGAGCCATGGGCCCAGGGCTGCTTCCAGCCCAGCTCTGGAGTGTGTGAGCACGAATGAGGCCTTGGGGCCTCGGGGGGTGGAGCCTGGCCCCCGGGGATGCCTTCTGCCACCCACCAGCCTCCCCCACAGCGCAGTGTGTGTGAGGAGGGTCACGTGGAGAGCGGGGATGGGGCCAGGGGCCTGACTCCCCCACCCCTGCCCCCAAGCAGTACGTGGGCTCCTTCCCCGTGGACGACCTGGACCCCCAGGAGAGCGTGTGGCTGGTCCAGCAGCAGCTGTGGGCACTGAAGGTATGGGGCTGGGGCAGGGGGCACTTCCCCGCTGGGCTCAGAGACCTAGAGTATCGGGCTGGGAATGACTTCTGAGCCCCTCGGGTCTACCCCAGCCCCGCATTCAGAAAGATGGAGCAAGTGAGGCCCAGGGAAGGGTGGGACCAAAGCCATTCTGGGAGGCAGCTGCCCTTGGGACTACACGCAGGCTCCTGGAGCCACATTCCTCATGCCCCGGGGCTCCCTTCCCCTGGGCAGTCATGACCTGGGGCCCACGGGTGGGAGATATGGGGGGCGGTCATCACGGGCCGCAGGGTTCATCTGCCAGGAGCCATGCACGCTGCGCCAGCCCCCTGGGGGCTCCCCGTCCAGTGCTCTGCCCCTTGGCAGCTGCGGGGGCAGGCTGACCAGCCCAGAGGTCAGAGGCCAGGCTGGGCCTGCCCGGGCAGTGACGACGACCCCCACCACCTCTCTCCCACCCAGGACTGTCCCCGACGCCGGGCTGTCATCCTGAAATTCAGCCTTCAGGGCCTCAAGATCTACAGCGGGGAGGGTGAGGTAGGAGCCCTGGGGTGCAGATGAGGACCCCGCAGGTGTCCTCCTCCCTGGGGACACGCCTGCACCCAGTCCTGCAGCCTCCCTGGTTTCTCAGCCTGTCCTGGGCCTTTGGACGTCCTCTCTCCAAGGGCCCTCCAAGGCAGCTCGGCGGAGTTTCTCCCCAGCCCACCCCACCCCTACCTCCAGCCCTAGAATCTCCAGGGACCAGATCCTAGCTTGAGCGTCAGGCCCAGCCGACCCCATGAGGTCTGGGCCAGTCCCCAGGCTGGGTCAGGGGCCTGTGGCCAGCCTCTCATGACTGGGGAAAAGGGCCAGGGAGGCTGGAGGCCGGCTGGGAGCCCCTGTTTGGTCACCCAAACGGGGTGAAAAACCACCCCAAAAAAAAGAACTCTAACCACGTGCCAGACTGGGTGCCCCATGACTTGGCGCCACTCACCTAAGATGTGGTGCCAACACATCCAGAGCTGGCATGGTGGGGGCCCTAGGGTCAGGACCTGTGCCAACTGCCCGAGGTCTCACTGACCCTCCAACAGCCCCGTCAGAGGAGTCCTGTCCCTCCTTCACACCGATCCCAGCAAGGGCTCAGAGACCTGTACTCAGCCGCCCAAGGCACCAGAGAGGGAGTAGCACAGCCCGGATTCAAACCCTGGTCACCTGACTCCAGAGACCAGGAGTGCAAGCCCAGGGCTGGCCCCCGCTGCCTGTCCCTGTGACCCTGCAGGCCGTGAACGCTCTGCCCCTGGGCTCCATGACTCAGCACGACCACCCCGGTCAGCTGGCTGGCAGCCCAGGGCAGGGGCCCCAAGCTCAAGGTCCGTGTAAAGGATGAGGGTGCCCCTGGGAAGTGCAGTTTGGGCAGGCCTGGAAGCAGGGCAGAGTTCTTCATCGAAGGAGCTGGGTGGGCCCCCAGCTGGGCACCCAGGCTGGAGGGCAGACCCGGGAGGCTGCCGGCTGGGGCATGGTGCCCGCGGGGCTGTGCGTGCTGGCCAGTATCTGCGGGCCACACGGTGGGTCTGATGGAGGCCGCGGGCCTGCTGCCTCCCAGGTGCTCCTGATGGCGCACGCCCTGAGGCGCATCCTCTATGCCACCTGGTGCCCGGCCGACTGCCAGTTTGCCTTCATGGCCCGAAACCCCAGGAGCCCAGCCAGCAAGCTCTTCTGCCACCTCTTTGTGGGCAGCCAGCCTGGAGAGGTACCCGGGGCCCAGGGCAGGGGCCCAGGCCTGGGGCTGGGGGGGTGGTGTGCTGTGGGTCCACGTGGGTCCCAGGGACCGAGGCTGTGGCTGGCTCAGCGAGCTGGCCTGAGCACCCCTGCCCCCCGGCTCGCCACCATGGCTCCTTCTGTGGCTCTGCCCTTGGAGGAACCCCCCAAAGTGAGTCAGTGGACTCAGCATGCCCCAGGCTGGGAGATGGGCACCAGGCCGGGAGGCTCACACTGCCAGGCCTTTGCCCTTGCTGTTCTGTCTGCCTCCATGCCCATCCCCCTCACCCTGGCAAATTCCAGCTTGCCCTTTGGGGCTCAGCCACCTTGAATCCTCCAGACCACCCGGCCTTCTGCCATCCTGTGACCTGAACCGCACTCTGCCATCTGTCTGCCCCTCACTGCAGTCACTGGAACTCTTTGAGCGCAGAGGCTGGGTCCGGGTCTTGAACTGTTCTGTTGCTTGCCCCTGTGGGGAGAGAGGATGGATGGGTGGATCCTAAACGTCAAAGTCAGTGTGACCGCTGTTAACAGTGGATCCGCGGCGGCTGGCCATTTGGGCAGCAGGGCCTGGGCTTGGTTCCAGGCAGCAGGCCTCTGCCGTCACCCGTGTGTCGAGCTCTGTGTGGCTACTGGGGTGACTGGTGGCCGAGCCGTGACCCTTGAACTTTTGGAGCTCACAGTTCCATGTCGGGGCTGGATGATGCATGTGTGATGGATCGAATGTGCAGGGCCTCTCCTGGGGGAGGTTTCCCGTGGTCCATGTCATTACAGGGGCACAGAGATGCCATGTTGTACCCAGGGGTCACCCAGCAGTTTCTATCTGACAGAGCCAGGATCAGATCCCAGGTCCTGCGACTTCAGGGCCTGGACTCTGAGCCACACCTCTAAGAGGATATAGGTGGGGTTAGTAACTGAGGGCTAGCAGTGCATTTAGCCCATGCATTCCCAGCTCCAAGCATGATGCCTGGAACAAGGTAGATGCTCCCTGTTTGTTAAATGAATCAAGGAAGATGGGAGGGGAGGCTGCATGGTGGTGAGGTTTGAGGGGATAAGTATTCGTTTTCTCAGGAAGAATAGGGAAGACCACCTCAAGGCAGGCACCCCTGGCCCATGGGTTGATGCCCAGGGACCCCCCAGGAGCCCCGCAGCTGAGCATGCCTCCCTCTCCCTCCCCAGGTTCAGATCCTTCACCTGCTGCTCTGCCGCTCCTTCCAGCTCGCTTACCTCCTCCAGCACCCAGAGGAGCGGGCGCGGCCCGAGCCCTGCCCGGAGCCTGTGGGGGACGCTCCCCTGAAGCCCGTGCCCGGCCCCGGGGGCCCCCCTGGCCTAGTACGGGAACCCTTCGGCCGGGATCAGCTCTCACAGAACGTTAACGCACTGGTCTCCTTCCGGCGGCTGCCAGCAGAGGGGTCTGGGGGCAGCGGGGTATGCAGCACCCCAGCCAGGGAGTGGGCAGGGGACCGGGGGACCAGGGCGAGGGTTTGGAGGTAGAGGGGGGCGGGTGCCGGATTTCCGTGGGAGGGGTTATGGTCGGGCCTGAGTCTGGGCGCCCCTGCGGGGCCCTCCCTAGAAGGAGCTGCTGGAGTCGGCGAGCCGCGGGGGCACCCGCCACTTGCGCCTGGGGAACCCGTACTGCTCGCCCACGCTGGTGCGCAAGAAGGCCATCCGCAGCAAGGTGCTCCGCTCCGGGGCCTACCGCGCCTGCACCTATGAGACGCAGCTGCAGCTGTCCGCCCGCGAGGCCCGTGAGTTGCCGGGCACGCGTGCACCGGCGTGGGTTGGACGAGGGTGGGCCTGAGCGGCAGGGTCTGCGGGCTGTGACTGTAGACGCCTGTGAGTGCCAGGCCTCTGCGCTCGAGGATGTGTTCGAGGCTGAGCGCCCAGGTGCTGTTTGTTGGCGGAGGCGCGGCTGAAGTGCTGTAACTGGCGAGTGAGTGTGCGTAGGCGTGTGCCTGGGTGTGCCTGTGTCTTTGGGGAAGCACGATGTCTGCAGGCTGGGCGGAGAGTGGGGGGCTTGGTAAAGAGACAAGCCTGGGCGGTGCTGAAGCCTGTGGGCGTGAAACGGGAATGGGCGCGGGAGAGGACGACCTCCCTCCCTCTGATCGGTCTAGTTCCTGCCGCGTGGGAGGCCTGGCCCCGGGGGCCCGGGGGCCCCTCGTGCCTGGTAGAGAGCGAGGGAAGCCTGACGGAGAACATCTGGGCCTTTGCTGGCATCTCCAGGTAGGAGTGGTGCCCAGCCCTTTGGGAGGGGCGGGAAACTAGGCTGTGAGCTCCCCGGGGCCCGAGACGTGCATCCCTGCCCTTGGACAGAGGGCTCCCCGACCTTAGGCCAGAGACTTCCCCACCCTGGGCCTCAATTTTCCGTAAAATGGGGATAATAAAAGGACCTTCGGGGCTTCCCTGGTGGTCCAGTGGTTAAGACTTCCGCGCTGCTGGTGCAGGGGGCGTGGATTCGATCCTGAGGGGGAACTAGGATCCCACATACTGTGCAGTGCAGCCAAAAGATGAAAAACTAAAATAAAACAAACAGACCTTCAGTGCAGGGCTGTGGAAGGGATCAAATAAGGTTATTCAGGTGAAGCCTGTCACAGGGCACGGCCTTCCCAAATGCCCGCTCTTTAAAACTCTCTCCCTAGTGGGTCAACGGTTAGGGTAGCCCTTGGAAACCTTTCTGAGAGGCAGTCAGAAAGCATCCTTTCATGGAAGGTGTACTCTAGGCAGGCACTGTGTTTCCGACGCTGTGGATCCGTTAGGCTGTTCAGCAGACCGAGGCTGGGTCCCGACAAGGGGGCCCGCCCTCAGCCTCTGGCCTCGGCCCTCCCAGGACCAGCGCCCTCGCCCTGCTGCGGAGAGACGTGCTTGGGGCCTTCCTGCTGTGGCCTGAGCCGGGCGCCAGTGGCCAGTGGTGCCTGTCGGTGAGGACGCAGTGTGGCGTTGTGCCCCACCAGGTCTTTCGGAACCACGTGGGCCGCTACTGCGTGGAGGTGAGAGGGCTCCCAGCCCGGCCCCTCGCCGTCAGGCCCCGCCCCCTTCGCCCCTCACCCAGGCCCCTCATTGACTCCTTTTGGCCCCACCCCCTATTTAACACTCCGTCCAGCTCTTGAGTCATTGGTCCTTCGGGCTCTGGCCCCACTTCTACTCTGCGGGCTCCACTCTAAGGCCCCTCTCTCACCAGAGTAGGGTATTTCAAGTACAGTCGTGGGCTTCCTAGGTGGTGCTGGTAGTAAAGAACCTGCCTGTCAATGCAGGAGATAGAGGAGATGCAGGTTCCATCCCTGGGTCGGAAAGATCCCCCTGGAGGAGGAGATGGCAACCCACTCCAGTATTCTTGCCTGGAGAATCCCATGGACAGAGGAGCAGGGCGGGCTATAGTCCATGGGGTCTTAAAGAGTCAGACACGACTGAAGCGACTTAACACAGTGGAATCTTGGGCTAGGGGCACGCCTCGAATTTTTACATCAATCACAGCTTTTTAAAGTCATGCTTTCCCACACCCTAACTCGTCTTTTAGCAGAGGAGGAAACTGACTCAGAGAGGGTAGAGGCTTGCGTTTAAGTTCACACAGCCTCTAGGTCTGCAGTCCTGGCCTGATCACACGTTTCCAGGGACTGGGGTGGGCTGCTGCTGCTAAGTCGCTTCAGTCGTGTCCAACTCTGTGCTACCCCATAGACGGCAGCCCACCAGGCTCCCCCGTCCCCGGGATTCTCCAGGCAAGAACACTGGAGTGGGTTGCCATTTCCTTCTCCAATGCATGAAAGTGAAAAGTGAAAGTGAAGTCACTCAGTCGTGTCTGACTCTGTGCGACCCCATGGACTGCTGCCTACCAGGCTCCTCCGTCCATGGGATTTTCCAGGCAAGAGTACTGGAGTGGCAGGCGCGGCTTTTTGAATGTTCGGCCTTATTTGCACGCTAAGCGCCTCGGTCTTGTCCATGCCTCGGGTGGGGGGGTGAGGGGGGTTGGAGGGGGTGTGGAGTGAAAGGGGTGTGGTTCTGCTGGGAGCAGCAGTACAGTGTCCTTTCTGAAGTGAGGCAGCATCCAGGGTGGTGGGGTAGTTGGAGGTGTGATCCGTGGGGAAAGCGGGGCTAGAACTGAAGCCCCTGCCCTGCCCCCTCCCCAGCACCTGCCGGCCGAGTTCCCCAGCCTGGAAGCCCTGGTGGAGCACCACGCGGGAACGGAGAGGAGCCTCTTCTGCTCCCTCGACATGGGCCGCTTGAACCCCGGCTATGAGGAGCAAGACTGCGGGCCCGAGGGCCGGCCTCCTCGGACGCTCCGGCCCCTTGGCCACGCCAAGTCCGAGGCAGAGCTGCAGGGTCTGGGCTAGGAGGCGGGGCCCCACGCCCACAGGCCCCGCCGTACCCTGGCTCCCAGCCTCAGCGGGCCGCTCGGCTCTGGCCTCTTCCACCCTTCTGGGCACCAGTTCCATCTAGTCACTGCCCCTGGGACCAGTCTTCCATCACTTCCCTGCCTGTGGGGGTCCCTGAGAGTGGGGATCGCCAGGGGCTTCTCCCCAGGACATGGGCCGTCAGGATCGCGAGTGCTGCAGACCGAGTTCCAGGCTTCCAAGAACTTGCCGGGTGACTCGATGCTTGCCTTCCCTGGGTCTCACCTTGCTCCTGGGTGGGGAGCTTTCCCAGGTGGGCAGGAAGGTTGTTCCAGTGCAGGTGGGGCCCTCTCCTAAGGAGGCCAGGCCTTGGGGCCCTGACTGGGCGTCCCCAGAGAGCTCCAGACCAAGGCAGCCAGACGCCTGAGGGAGAGGTGTGTGGGCAGGCAGGAGAGAAAGGTGTGGGGCCAAGTCACCCTCTCCGTGAGAGAAACAGGGACGACATGGTGGAGCTTGGGGGCGACATCCCGGCAGACAGAGCACAGCCTGTTTCCCACGTCCTTTGAGATGAGAGGAGTCCGCCCTTGAGTTCTGAAGGGAGCGGGGTTAAGAGGCTGCAGAGAGGAGCCAAGTCACCCAGATCGCAGCTGGACAGCTGAGTGTAGAAAGCAGTGCGAGCAGGCTGATGGGGCAGAGGATCCCAGAGAACCTCAGATTAGGACGGCTGCTCTGTCTGCTCAGAACCACAGAGTTGGGCTTCCTGCTCACACAGAAGTGTTGCAGACTCATCCCTTCCTGTACACCCTCCGAAAACCACCAAGACACCAGCCCCACCACCACCCAGGCTCACTCCCTTTGGCCATTTGATTCCGAGGGGCCAGCAGTGAGCTACAGGCCTACGGGGCTGACCGGGCCCTGATCCTCTCATCCTGCAGGCCACACTGAGTCTGGGTTTGGTGGCTGCCTGGGAAGTTGTCGTCCCCCACCACCCCCCCCCGCGCCGGCCACAATGATGGCATTTCCCTTAATGGGCATCTGTCAGGGACCACATCACTAGGCCAGCCCTCACTAGGGGTGAGGGTGAGGGAGGAGCCATCTAAAGGCAGAACCGCCATGGGCCCTGCCAGAGGACACTTGGCCTCGGCTGGCACAGGGGAGTCCATCCAGGGAAATGACCCTGTGGCGACCGACAGCTCTAGGCATCTCCCTTTATAAATAAACTGGACAGACAAACATGAGTCTCCCAAACTAGGGAGCAAGTTCATGGTGGACGAACTTCTACTGAGGCAGAGGCCTAGTCGTGAGTCTGGGGGCTGCCTTCTCCCCTCTCTGGGGACAGGATGTGACTGTGTAGTGCCTTGAAAGTAATACACTTGTGTTTCTTGGAAAAACGAGCAGCCCCAACGGAATAAAAAGAATGAGGAGCCTCAGAAGTTCAGGCCTGGTGATCCCAGTTTACAACCTCTGGCTCAGGAAAGGGTCTTGGTTGGGGCCTTTTCACAAGAGATAGGAGGAAGCTGTCCTTTAGGGGCTCATTTCACTGGAACCCTGGTGGCTCAGAGGTTAAAGCATCTGCCTCCAATGTGGGAGACCCGGGTTCGATCCCTGGGTCGGGAAGATCCCCTGGAGAAGGAAATGGTAACCCACTCCAGTATTCTTGCCTGGAGAAGCCCAAGGACGGAGAAGCCTGGTCCACGGGGTTGCAAAGAGTCAGACACGACTGAGCGACTTCACTTTCTTTTCTTTTCACTGGAACCACAGCGGTGGTTTTGTACTGAATATGAGTGGGAACCCGGACTCATGTTACAGCCCTTACTACCAAAAGCCATCTCCTCCCTGGGCAAAGCCCTGTTCCCTCATAAGCCCCAGCCTCCTATTTCCCTGGCAAGGAGAGGGTGGTGGGCCCAGGATTACCGCGCCAGAGTCGCGCACATTTAAGAAGCCCAGCTAACTGGTCTTACCTCTGTGAGGGACGGATTTTGTTGCATGAGTTGTCTGTGCAGACAGGGTGTCGGGAGCGTCCCCACAGTACTTAAACATGCTTGCACACAGCACTCATGGGTCACACGGTGCGAACAAGGCTAGGTTTCTGACCCACGTGTGCAGACACCTCCGCGTCTTCATCACAGACCGCAGTCTCCTCTGTTGAACCAGCGCCACCTGGGTAGCCCAGCTCTCCTTACTGTGCGGACTTGAAACAAATAAAGTGCATTCCTTCAGGTTGTCGAGTACAGACTTTTCCTTTGAAAGGTGAGGGCTTTGTCCAGTTGGCCTGCTTTGCTTTCGTTTCTCACCCATCCCTTCCGCTGAATGATGAACCAGACAGAGATCCTGTCCTCAGGGGCTCAGGAGGTCTTGAAGGAGTTGTGTGGGTAGCTTCAAACAATGACTCCTGCTTAGAACCTTCGGTGGGTATTTCCTATAGGGAAGAGACTCGAGTCCTTATGTTCTGGCCATCGGATGATCCTTCTGCTCCCGCAACATGCCACAGGGCCTTTGCACAGGCCTCCTTGCCCTCCTCTCCTTCAACTGATGAACTCCTCAACCTTACCATCTCTCACTCTCAGGAAGCCTGCCCTGACTGCCCCCTGGCCCCCTGCCCAGGCTGGGTGAGGTATCCTGGCCAACTATTCAGTACATCTGGTCCTTTGGTTTGTTAATACTCTTTTATTTGTGGGATTTTTGTTTGTGGAGTATTTGTTTCAAATGTCAGCCTCCCCCACTAGACCATAGGTGCACTGCAGGGCAGGGGCTGGGCTATCTCCCAGCGTCTATTGCCGTGCCTGGCCCATAGCAGATAATTTCTATGCAAACAGGAGTCTAGAGGAGGTGGGGTTGGAGTGGGGCTCTTCTAGAGGAATTTGTGCTGGGGTCGGGGTGGGGTGGGGAGAGAGGCCAGGCAGCCTCTCCAGCCAAAGGACTTTGGCTCTCAAAATTTTTTGTTTTCTATCTTCAGCTTGAGTCTTAATACAGAGGGCAGCATTAGAGGGAAGCTTTGCTCTGGCATCGCCCGGTGTTGGGGTGCAGGGGGCGCTGTGACAGGCTCTGGGGCAGCCTTTCCGAGTCAATACAGGGATGTGGATAAAGGGCAGCAAGGTCCCTGTCGCCTTTGTCGGTAAGTCTCTAACCCCCGAGGGAGACCACTCCTCTGATGTCTCCTGGTGGGGGCTCCCCTGGGCCACCTCTAGCAAGGTGGTTAACCTCTCAGAACTGGGGCTGTGCGGACTGGAAAAGAACGGCTGTGCAGCGTCTAGTGAAGGCTATGGTTTTTCCAGTGGTCACGTATGGATGTGCTAGCTGGACTATAAAGAAAGCTGAGCGCCGAAGAATTGATGCTTTTGAACTGTGGTGTTGGAGAAGACTCTTGAGAGTCCCTTGAACTGCAAGGAGATCCAACCAGTCTGTCCTAAAGGAGATCAGTCCTGAATATTCATTGGCAGGACGGATGCTGAAGCCGAAACTCCAATACTTTGGCCACCTGATGCAAAGAGCTGACTCAGCATCAGGGAAAGACTGAAGGCGGGAGGAGAAGGGGACGACAGAGGATGAGATGGTCGGATGGCATCGCCGACTCAAAGGACATGAGTTTGAGCAAACTCCGGGAGTTGGTGATGGACAGGGAAGCCTGGCGTGCTGCAGTCCCTGGGGTCGCAAAGAGTCGGACACGACTGAGCGATTGAACTGAACTGGGCAGCCCCTGGCACTGAGTCAGCAGACGCGTGGACAAAGTCAGCGCGGGTCCCCCACGAGGGCGCACCAGCCTTCAGCACGATCGCTGGGAACGTCAGCACGAGCGCTGGGAACGTCAGCACGTGCGGCTTCCTCCGGTGCGCGGGGCGCAGGCGTCGGGGAGCCGCGCGCTGTGACGCCCCCGGCGTTGCCCAGCAACCGCGGACGCCGCGGCGACGTGCGCGCGAGCGAGCGGGCGGTTGGGGTGGCTCCGGGGGCCCGGGTCCTGCGGCGGCGCCTACAGCGCGGATCCGCCATTGCCCCCCGCCCCCCGCCCTCGCCCGGGCCGGACCTCAGGGAGACGGGCGAGCCCGGCGCGGGAGGAGGCGGCGGCTCCGGCTCCGCTCCTTCGGCTCCCCCGCCGCCCAGCTTCCTCCTCGTCTCCGGGCGCCCCCCGAGGAGCCCGGTCCCCGCCGCCGCGCGGGCGCTGGCCCCGCCCCCTGGCCCGGGCTGCTGGGGGGTCCCGTGCGGGCCGCCCCTGGGGGACCCCCGCCGCCGCGGCGGCGCCATGGCCTCGGAGTCGGTGAAGGTGGTGGTGCGCTGCCGCCCCATGAACCAGCGGGAGCGGGAGCTCAACTGCCATCCGGTAGTGACAGTGGACTCCGCTCGCGGCCAGTGCTTCATCCAGAACCCGGGCGCCGCGGACCAGCCCCCCAAACAGTTCACCTTTGACGGCGCCTACTACATGGACCACTTCACCGAGCAGATCTACAACGAGATAGCCTACCCGCTGGTGGAGGTGAGGGCCCCCGCTTCCCCAGGAGACCCTCTGGGCAGGACCTGGGGCCCCTCGGAAGGCTCCTGAGGGCCGGCGCTGCCCCCCCAGGCCGGGCGGGAAGGCTCTTCTGGAGGGGCCGCAGGTGGACAGCGGCAGGCTGAAGACTTCCGTCCCCTCAGGAGACAGCTGGAAGCCACCCGCAATGTCTGTCTGGGTCCCCCACTGCCCCTGGTGCCAAGGCTGGTTCTCACCCCATCCTTCCGCCGTTCCCCACAGGAACTCCAGCCCCCGCGACCACTTGCCTCCCACCCTCACCCAGGCAGCCTCAGGACTCCTCTGAAAACTCCGATCACTTCCCCAGCCTCCCAAGAGCCCCGGGTCCTCCTCAGCCTCCCCCTTCTCCTCTCGCCTCTGCTCTGCCCTGGCCCCCGCTTTCTGCCCTCAGCACCCAGAGTCTTCTCCGTCATCGCCCCCGCTCCAGCTTCCTGAGAGGCCCGTCAGGCTACAAGCTTATATATATGTGTGTGTGTGGAGGGAGGAATCTCAATTCTGCAGAGAGAAGGCTTTGACCAGGCCTTGGACTCGGAGGAGCGAAACCCTCGACGTTTGGTCTGACTTACCTTCCTCCCTGGCGCTGGAAGAATGGGGAGGCAACAGCAGTTCTCACCCCTTCACGGGGCTTTTGCTTGTCTTCACCCTCTCATGCTAAGGAGCTTCTTGGAGCTGCAGGGCAGGGAGGCTGCCATATCACAGAGGGGAGGCTGAGGCCCGGAGGGAGGAAACTGCTGAGCTCCCACAGAGAGTTTCTGAGGAGACGGGGCTACACCTGGTGTTTTCTGGCCAAGGGTTCTTTCCTCGCTATTGCCATCTTCCCAGTTGGACGGCAAATTCGCTAGTGAAGTGAGATGTCAGGATGTGAGGTGTTGTTCCAGGCAAAAAGAAAAGTTGAAGAATTGCTGCCTGTACCCCACTGCCCATGAGGATACCTGGGGCTCTGGGGAGTCTGGCAGCGGAGAAACTAGTTTGACTTCTCTAACCCAGTGTTTCTGAAAGGCGTTTTCCCTGGAGCCTTTCTGCTTTGGCCAGTAGGCCAGCTAACATTCCCCAGCGCACCTCCTTGGGCTATGGTCAGAACCCCTTGTGGGGGTTGAAGTGTTCCAGACCCCAGAGCCCCCCAGCAGTGGGGGTGTGACTGGAGGTGATGCCCAGGGGAAGAGGGCAAATCTCCCCAGACATTGGTCCTGGGCCCCAGGGGTGGCCAGGCTCCCCTGCCATCCTGGACTCTGAGGATCTAAGGGACCAGAATGGGTGGCCTGCTCCCGCCCCCACCCCGGGGTCCTTGAATGTCCACCTGGTGGCAGGCGCTCACTCTTCCTGGAGTAGCCCGCTCCCCCCTTTGCTTCTTAACTCCTGGAAGACCCTTCTGCACAGTGAATCAGAGCCAGACTCCCTGACACTTTCAGCTCTCTGCCCTGCCTCTGTCCCGGGGCACCCAGAACACCTCTGCTTCCTGGTCCAGGGTCGGTCCCTGAGAGATGGGAAGATTCTGAGATTGAGTTCTCCTTGGCCTTGGCTTCTCCAGGGTCTCAGCCTGCTCATACATCCCCCTCCTCACCCTGGAAATAATTCCCCTGAGCACGCCTCCCTTGTCGGGGTCCCCAAGAAGCCCACGCCCAGAGGGGGAACACCTCAGATCTCCCCTCCAGCCCCCACTCCTGTCGCGAGTGCACTGCTACAGGGATGTCTGCCTCTGGGCATCCCACGGAGCCTCAGGCTCAGCAGGACATACGTTCATTTTCATTAATTCACTCAGCTAACAAAGAGCATCTCCATACCAGGCCCCATCCAAGGCATGGAGCAATAATAACAGCACCTTCCCTCAGCTCGCTCACAATTGGGTGGAGGAGCAGCTAACCTAGTAGCTGCAAGCCAGGGTGATGAGTGGGAAGAGAAGCCATGGGGACTTTGGCAGAACAAAGAAGACTAGCAAACCTGGGCTTGGAGGGGATGGGCAGGCAGGGAGGACTTCCTGGAAGCAGTGAGGTATAAACTGAGGCCAGAAGGATGAGAGGGTCAGCCAGGCAAGAAGGTGGAGGAGAGGGCCTTTCAGGTGGAGACCAAACCATTTGATCTTTGCCAGACCCCGTGGACATACGTAAAACTGGGATTATCATTCCTGATGAGGAAACTGAAGCCTTGAGCATCCTAGAATGAGTTAGGGGTGATTTTGACTGCAGAGCTAGGTCCCCAGGCTCCATCCTGTGAATCGTACACAAAGCACAGTGAGGAGCAACTGCAAAGGGCAAGCTGTGTGTGTCTTAGGCAAGGCAGCTGTGTGTCTGTCCTGCTGGGCTCTGACCACCTCCAGGGGGCCTCTTGCCCAGGTCCTTCCCTGCAGATCCTACTGCACGAAGCCCCCAGCGCTTCAGACTGACCCTTCCTGCCCTCTCCTCCTTCCCCTCCCTTTGCCTTGCCTTCTCTCCCACCTAAATCCAGACCTGATTTCTCTGTCACTGGGTGACCTCTTCCACCCCAGACCCATCTTTCAGCCAACTCAGCACAACCTACCCTGAACTCATCCCCTCCATGCCCAGCCTTCTGCTTGGCCTCTGGTCCCTTTCCCACCCAGTCGCTATTCCCTGTCTCCATCCTCCTGCTTCACACCCATGGCCTCAGAGTCACCTCTGATGAGCCTCTGCCCAACCCACCCAGGGGCCTGGTGTTATGGACGGACCAAGGACAGGCCTGGTTTCCAGAGACATCGACGCGGTAGAATTTGGCTCCTTGATGGAACACAGTGCTGTTTGTTCGGGAGAGGATAGGGAGCATGAGGCAATTTAGCACAGATGCTAAGTAGAAAAAATCTGACCTCTAATAGCAGCCTCACGGGAATTATTGCAGAGGATGACACCAAGTTATAAAGACGGTCAACTAACAGTTTGATTTCATGAAAATCATCCAGTAAACAGTAATATGGGGAACTTGGCAAAGCCTGGGAGGACAGAGTGGCGACACTCAGGACCCGCTCCACGCGTGTGTGTCCCTGGCAGGTCTGGCGTATCACTTAATGGGTGAAGCATTTTTGAAACTTTATGTTTTGCCTTAAGAATGCAGGTAAAGTTGTCTTCCACTTCACTCCACAGTAGCGTGGTTCTGCAGAACTTCCTGCAGTGGTGGAAATGTTCTGGATCTGAGCTGTCCAATTAGGGACCGCCAGCCATACATGGCAAGTGAGCACTTGACGTGAGGTTAGTGCTTTTGAGGAACTGAATCTTAGTTTTATTTAATCGTAAGTTAAATTTAAGTAACTGCATGTGGCCAGTGGCTACCTCCGGGGATGGCACAGCTCTCGAGCCAGCCTTTCCAATATAAATGTAACATGAGCCACAGACAAAATTTAAAGTTTTCTAGTAGCCACGTTTTAAAAGGGCTTCCATGGTAGCTCAGCTGGTAAAGAATCTTCCTGCATTGCAGGAGACCCCGGTTTAATTCCTGGGTCGGGAAGATCCTCTGGGGAAGGGATAGGCTATCCACTCCAATATTCTTGGGCTTCCCTGGTGGCTCAGATGGTAAAGAATCTGCTCACAATATGAGAGACCTGGGTTCGATCTCTGGGTGGGGAAGATCCCCCAGGGGAGAGCAGGGCAACCCACTCCGGTTCTCTTGCCTGGATAATCCACATGGACAGAGGAGCCTGGCAGGCTACAGTCCATGGATGGGGTCACAAAGAGTCGGACATGACTGAGTGACTAAGCACAGCACATTTTAAAAAGTGAAAGGAAACAAGGAAAATTAATTTTAATGATACATTTTATTTGGCCCAGTAGAATCCCAAATATCTTTTCAAGAAAGCCTGACAATAGATATTATCATGGCATAATAGCTATCAGAGATATCTTACATTCTTTCTTCACTGTAAGCCTTCGAAATCAGGTGTGTGTTTCACACTTACAGTGGGTCTCAATTTAGGTGCTGAAGTGTCAACAGTTCAAATGAAATGAAACACAAAAAGTAAATTCGTGTTTAATGGGAAACCATTTTACACTGCTTTGGTTTTTAAAT
Source organism: Bos indicus (assembly GCF_029378745.1). Lineage (NCBI taxonomy): Eukaryota > Metazoa > Chordata > Mammalia > Artiodactyla > Bovidae > Bos > Bos indicus. The sequence continues at coordinate 131,670,926 of NC_091761.1, forward strand.
GGAAAATTTTACATTTTTAAAATTTTAAACAATATTTTAAAGTTTTAGCCTTCTTCAGTGGCATGAAGCACCCTTCTGGTGTGCCTGGTGGCTGCCCTACCGCACTGCGCATGTGAAATATTTACTTTGGTATTGAACCCCTCCTCCAGGCCTGGGTGGCATTGGTAGTCCAGGCACTGCCGCATGTTGTCCCTGGGCTCCCGGTGCCCCCGCCTCTGGCCATCTGGTTGGGTGACTGGTCTGCCATCGCTTCTGCTCCCCCCACCACCCCACCCAGGGCCGTCTGATGAGCTGTGGATCGTGACTTCCGGTCTTCCTTCCCCCGCAGCCCCTGGGGACCCCGAGCCCTGCAGTGGTCTGCAGGACGGGTCTTTGCAGATGCCAGCTGGGCCCTCGGGGCCTGGGCACAGCTCTCTGGGCCCACATTCTGGCACAGGAGTCCCCCTCCCCATGCTAAGTTCTAGAATTTGTGGTCTCATGAGCTGGGTGAGGGAGGACAGGGAGTGCGGTGTCTTCATTGTTTGGGGCTTGGTCCCCAACCGGAACACGGTCCCCCCGCAGAGAAGAGAGACGTAACCTATGCAGTGAACAATGGCCTCGGTGAACGAGGGTCGCCCTGGGGGAATGCCACCACCCTGGTTTGCCGCCTCCTCCTTCCCAGCTTCGTCTCCATCCCCCTCGCCCCAGGTCTGCCTGCTCTCAGCCTCCCGCCTGGCCCCTCACGGCTTTGCTCCAGCCGTCACCTCAGCCCTGAAAGCCTTCCTCCTCCTCTCACCTGTTGAAATCCAAGCCATCCTTTCTGTTCCCCTGTTCTCCGCCCTCGCCCACCTGCCCGGAAAGTTTGCCTGGCTCTTCCCGCACTTTCCGTCTCTCCCTCTCCTCCCCCAGCCTGAACTCCATCATTGCACGCCCCTGCATCTCATAGAAGGACCATCCCCACACGTTCCAGCAGACACTTGGGTAGCACCTTCCTCCGTGTGCAGGGGGCACCTACCTCCGTGTGCAGGGGGCACCTACCTCCATGTGCCAGCACTTCGAGTGCCAGGGCAGGAAATCATTCCCAAGCACAGCTCTCAGCGGGCTTCCCTGGTGGCTCAGCGCTAAAGAATCCGCCTGCCAGTGCAGGAGACCTGGGTTCGATCCCTGGGTCAAGAAGATCCCCTGGAGAAATAAATGGCAACCCACTCCAGTACTCTCGCCTGGAGAATCATGTACAGAAGAGCCTGGCGGGCTGCAGTCCACGGTGTCAGAAAGAGTCGGACACGACCGAGCGACGAAGCAGCAGCAGCCCCACCTCTCGGTGCTGTTCTGACCCTTTGGCACCGGTGAGGACACCGAGGCCCCGCGCCCCTGGATGAGAACAGGCCAAGGGCACAGGCAGCAGAGGATGGCACCAGGCTCTTAGCCAGACACAAGGACGGTCTCCTACCCCACCAGTGGAGCCGCCTCCATCTCTGCACGGCCCACCCCACCCGGCGCCACCATGGTGGGAGAACTGGGCAGGGGGTGGGCGGTGCGCCCGTCCCTGCGTCAGGAGGTAGCCCTGAGCGCGGGCGTGCTGGGCCAGCTGAGCGCCCGGCTGTGTTCCCCCTCGCAGGGCGTCACTGAGGGCTACAACGGCACCATCTTTGCCTACGGCCAGACGGGCAGCGGGAAGTCCTTCACCATGCAGGGCCTGCCAGACCCGGCCTGCCAGAGAGGCATCATCCCCCGGGCCTTCGAGCACATTTTCGAGAGTGTCCAGGTAATGGGCCTGGTGGATGGCAGGGGCGGGGCTGGGCGCCCCAGGCATTACCATGAACAATCCTGGAGCACTTCTGACCTGGGATGTGGGATGTGGTCAGAGCCGGCCTAGCCGCGGCCCAGATGGGCAGAGGCAGGCTCTAGTTTCTGAAGCAGTGATGCGAGAACTTAAAGCTGAGAAAATTCTACCAGTTCTACGTTTTTCTCCAGCCATTTTTGGAGTTTTAACATTTCATGTGACATTTCATGTGGATATGATGACCCAGAGCGCTGGCCCGAGACATGGCTGTAAATAATCAGAGCTTCCCCTTTGCATGGTCCAGGTGCTGCAGACCAAGCACTGTGCAGAACACTTAGCATAATTATCTCGCTACGACCCTAGCCCAGGAGGTAGCTGTTACCCTCATTTTTGATATAGGGAAACCAAGACCGGGAGCCCTTATGGGCTGGGCTCAGACCAGTGATCCCGGTGTCCAGATGGCAGGTGAGCCATGCCCTGCTGCCCACTCATGAAGGCTCAGAGATTCCTGCATCTGAGAAATGACAAAGCAGGGACTAGTCAGCTGCAGAGCCCGCTGTATTGCACCTGGGACTCATTCTGATGACCGGCAAGCAACTGGAAGAGCTGCCAGGGATTGGCCCAGGGCGGGTGCTGGATCCGGGCCTTAAACCCACAGTCTCCTCTCTCTACCTTCACAGTGGGGGGCCCTCTCCTGGCTCCTTTCCCACGAGGCCTGTAGAGTGCAGAGGGAGCGTGAGTCCTTAGCAGCATGAAATGATGCCACTCTGAGACGCTTGAGGGCCCAGCCAGCCAGAGAGGAGGGGACCGCTTGCCAGGCAGGCAGGGCCAGGTGAGGTCAGGGACACCTCCCCCCTTGACGTCCCGCCTCCTGCCGCCGTGTCTTGCCATGATGTCTCCGCGTGACGACCAGGCAGCGGGTGTTCAGGTGTCTCTGTTCTTCCCGGCCGCTCCCTGCAGTGTGCAGAGAACACCAAGTTCCTGGTCCGGGCCTCCTACCTGGAGATCTACAATGAAGATGTCCGGGACCTGCTGGGCACAGACGCCAAGCAGAAGCTGGAGGTGTGTTGGGTGCAGCCCTGGCTGGGGTGGGCAAGGGGGTCCTGGAGGAGATATAGGGAAGGGTGCCCAGGGCTCGCTAGTCTGCCCAGCCCTGCCAAGATGGGCAAAGCAGGCCTGACCCCTTGGGGAGCCCAGCGAGACCAAGTCACCTGCCAGGACTGGACAGCCGGGTGGTTAGCAAGGCTGGGCCAGGTCTGGGACCTCTGGGCAAGGCTAGGCCATGTCTCCTATCTGAGACTCTAAATGCCAGACGGGCCCGGTCCAGTTCCAGGAGGAGCCTGAGGAGGGGAGACCAACCCAGATCTGTGGCCAGCATGCCAGTGACTGCTCCCAGACTCTGGGTCTTCTTATCTGAGCACTGGACCTTCCCACCGAGAGGCCCACAGCCAGCGGTGGAGGTTGACCTACCTTCCCCAGTCCAGAGTCAGCATGCCTGCGCTGGGGAGTGTCAGTCCTTAATGAGCATCAGTCTTGGGAGGTTGCTATGGAGATCCCCATCCTGTAGATGGGGAAAGGAGGCTGGGAAAGAGACGGGGACTTGCCTGAGGCCAGTGGGTTAGGAAGCTCCAGAGTCAGGGTTGGACATTTTGTGTGGCTCAAACTGCCTGAATCTCCCTGGGGCACAGGCCTTGACAGCCGGTGTGGGGTGGGGGCAGAAGCAGATAAGGGGCTGCTGATAAGGTCCAGAAGCAGTTAAGGTCCAGTCCTCTGGACCCTCCCCAGCATCCAGACTGAACCGGACATGGCGACCTGGTTCCCGCCCCACCCCCATCCACGTGGGACAGGGCTGCTTCCCTGCTCAGCTCCAGAGCCCCCCACTTGCCTCTAGACACCCCACCACCACCCCCTCCCCGCACTTGTCCTGGCTTCATTTGGAGGGGCCGTGAGTTCCTCTGACCTGCAACCATTAAATGCCCCACCCGAACACATCTGACCCCCAAGGAGCAGCTGTTTTGGAAAAAAAACAATTTTGGGGGTACACTTTTTTGTTTGTACTGATCACATGGTGGAAAAAATAAAATTAGAGCCAGAAAGACCCTTGCTGCTGCTGCTGCTAAGTCGCTTCAGTCGTGTCCGACTCTGTGCGACCCCATAGACGGCAGCCCACCAGGCTCCCCCGTCCCTGGGATTCTCCAGGCAAGAACACTGGCGTGGGTTGCCATTTCCTTCTCCAGTGCATGAAAGTGAAAAGTGAAAGTGAAGTCACTCAGAGAGCTTCTAAATCCACAATCCTTTCGTGGTGGAGATGAGGAAACTGAGTCCCAGGGAGGGGAAGGGACTTGGCCAAGGTCACACAGCAAGTTGCTAGTAATGGTATTGGTACCAGAGCGTGCGGGATCTGAGTGGTCAGGTGCTTTTTCTTCCCAGACTTTTTGGGGTGGGCAGTATAGGAAACCTGGGGGCCATGAGAAGCCAGCAACGGGGTTCCATTCGAGGGAGGGATGTCCATGAGTCGATGCATCCATTCAGCAGATGGCTGACCTGAGAAATGCCAGCGCGCAGACCACGGCAGGTCCACCTCCTGTGTACCAGCTCCCCCAGTCCCTGTCCAGACCAGGACCTGCCCCAGCCCCCTCCTCCTCAGCTCCTCGAAGACACAGCGCTTTGCCCTTTCTGTACAGGAGCCTCCAGCCACCCGCTGCGGTCTTTCCACTGTCTTCTCTCTCCTGGAGCTTGAGCAGCCGAGTCATCACTCAGCCCCCAGACAGGGAAATGGGGACAGCAGCAGGAGGTCCGCTCCCCTTTCTCCCCACCCTGGACGCTAGGATGGGCTAGGCTAACCAGGACCTGGCGGGGGTGGTGCCCGGGCTGGCAGCTACATGCACTAGGCTAACCAGGACCTGGTGGGGGGGGTGCCCGGGCTGGCAGCTACAGGCACTTGGTCCAGCTGGCCTCCAGGTCTCCAGCCTGGTAAGCCGGGCTGCCTGGAGGTGGAGGGTCGCCTATAACTGATGTGTTCGGAGACACCTGCCTTGGGTGCACCGGACTCTCCCGGGAGGTGCAGCCGGGTTCTTGTGTCAGCCTGACCATAGCCTCAGGAGGAGCTGCTGTTTCTATCCTTGATTACAGGAGAGGAGCCTAAGACTCCTCGTTGCCTAGGTGCGAACCGGCCCCAGGGCACAGTCAGTAAAGGACAGAGGTGGAATTTGCCCCCAGGTGGCCAGCGGGCTCTGCGGCACAGCGCAGGGCCCAATAATTCTGGTCATTAGAGGAGGTTGGATTGGCTGGGGTCAGCAAGGGATCTGGGGAAGCAGATTATACCCCCTCCCCCCAACTACCACGAACCGCCCTCAGAGAACCCTGCTTAGCACTGGGTAGCGAAGGAGGTGTCTGAGGGGCTGCAGGCATCCGGCCAGTGTGGCTGGACCCCCCTCCTCCACAGGGACGCATCCTGACTCTGGACCGACCTGCGTGGTCCTGCTCCTGTGCACAGCGGGAGCTCCTGCTCACCCACCACATCCCAGCTGGTTGCCATGGCGACCGAGCCCGGCCTGGCATTTGGGAGGAGCAGTTACCAAGGAACGCAGGCCACAGCTGGCGGCTGACACTCTGGAGGAGGGTGGGGGAGGGAACAGCAGGCGCCAGGGGGAGGGCTCAAGAGATGAGGTAGGGCCTAAAAATAGGGGTGGGGGAGACCCTTACGTCAGGGTTATCTCTCTGTGGAGAGCGATGGCCTCACCTCCATATCTGGGTTCACTGAACCCCCTCCAAGCTCCCTCAGAGCTTTCTTTAGATCCACTCTCTTTTTAACCCTCCCAATAGCCCTGTTTATCATCCTCACTTTACAGATGGACTTCCCTGGTGGCTCAGACAGTAAAGCATCTGCCTATAATGAGGGAGACCTGGGTTCAATCCCGGTCGGGAAGATCCCCTGGAGAAGGAAATGGCAACCCACTCCAGTACTCTTGTCTGGAATATCCCATGGATGGAGGAGCCTAGTGGGCTACAGTCCAAAGAGTCAGACACGACTGAGTAACTTCATTTTCACTCTAAAGATGAGACCGAGGCCAAAAGAGGCAAAGTGACTTCCCTAAAAAGTAGCAAGTCAGGACCAAGTGTCTAGCCCGGGCCTGTCTGAGTACAGATGAGAAGCTGCATTCTTCCTGAGGCTGGGAGCAGCCATCCCCTCCCCCGTGCCCACCATGTGCCCTGCTGGCGTCTAGGCTGCAGTGTGGGCACACCTCCCAGGCCTCCCTCCAGCCCTGCTCGGTGGGCTGCGACTCCCGCTTCTGGCCTCTGAGCTCCATCCTCACAGCCACCTCCAAGGTCAAGGTCTGCCCTGTGTCATCCTCCAGGGTACTGCAGTGAAAGTGAAGGTCGTTCACTCGTGTCTGGCTCTTTGTGACCCCGTGGACTATACAGTCCGTGAAATTCTCCAGGCCAGGATCCTGGAGTCAGTAGCCTTTCCCTTCTCCAGTGGATCTTCCTGACCCAGGGATTGAACCCAGGTCTCCCGCACTGCGGGCAGATTCTTCACCCCCTGAGCCACCAGGGAAGCCGCTGCAGACTCTGTCCTAATCCCAGCCTCGTCCACTGCCGCCTCCAGCAAGTCAGTCACTTAGCCTTTCTGTGCCTCGGCGGCTTAACTGTTCCCTGAGACCCGATCCTTCAGTCTGGGTCTGGCTCCTTCTCCAGACGGGGGCTGCCAGGGCAAGCCGGTGCTGGCCACCCTCACTCACCGCCCCACCCGCCCCCTAACTCTGCAGCAGGGGTCCAACCCCACCTGGGACGCTGTAGCTGCCCTGGGGCACAGCACACGAGCCTGCCCTGGCCCAGAGCAGCAGACAGATGACTTCTGTCCCAGTTCATTCTTGCTCCTGCCAGAGTGGTTTGTATTTCCTCTCACACTGGAAAAATATTGAGTTTCACAGCTCTGTGTCAGCAACACAACAGCTTGGCTGCCTGGAGAGCGAGCGGGCAGCAGTCAGATAAATTAATTTACTCACTGCTGTCCTGCTGAGGGCTGGAGGGAGCCACGGGCCAAGCTGAGCTGTGGGCCAGCGGGGACTCTGGGCAGCAGACAGCCCTTCACACGCCGTGGTCCACGGGTTTGGGAACATTCTTGTTGCCCTGGAGCCGCGGCAGAGAGACGCGGGCAGAAGCCATGTTGGCAAGGCAGGCAAGAAGCACTCAGAGCCCTTGGGTGAACGACCACCGGGTCAGCCCCCTGGGGGCTGAATCCCCAGACGGGAAACCGCCTCCACAGCCAGGGCACCAACAGCCGCAGTGAGGCCCACGGCGGCCGTTCGTGGAGCACTGGCCAGGCGCCAGGCACTGCCTGCTGTGCATCGTACGGGCCTTAGTTTACAGTCCCCGCTGCCTCCCTAAGAAATGTCCATTTCACAGATGTGGAAACTGAGGCTCAGGGAGGTGATGTAGCTGGTGCGAGGTCGCACAGAGGAAGTGGCGGGGGTGATCTTGAGGCTGTTCTACCTGGTCTGTGACAGGAATTCGAGGTGCCAACCTGCCCCGCAGGAGGGCAGACGTGGTGGGCACTGACTGGGCCCTTCCCTGGGTTCCCTGGGGAGCCCTGACCCGAGCCTCCTGCCCGCAGCTGAAGGAGCACCCGGAGAAGGGGGTGTACGTGAAGGGGCTGTCCATGCACACGGTGCACAGCGTGGGCCAGTGCGAGCGCATCATGGAGGCGGGCTGGAAGAACCGCTCGGTGGGCTACACCCTGATGAACAAGGACTCCTCTCGCTCCCACTCCATCTTCACCATCAGCATCGAGATCTACGCCGTGGGTGCGTGAGGCCAGGCGGGGTTGGAGGGGGCGGGCCTCCCAAGCCGGGCACCCACTCCTAAGCACCCCAGACCCTTCACCTCTCGGAGCCACCAGGGCCCCAGCTGGGAGGAGATGCTGGGATCGCCCGGAGGAATCGCACGAGGCCCATCCCTGTGCCGGGACCCGTGTTTAAAGGAGAGACAGCGTTACCACCACCAGTAATAGCACCGGCAGTCGCAGTGTGCACTTGCCGCCTGCCTGGCAATGCGTGTGCGTTGGCCCATGTGCTCCTTACACCCCAGGGGGTGGACACATAGCATCCCCATCTTACAGATGAGGAAGCTGAGGTCACACAACTAGAAAGCCTCTGAGCTGGGCCCCTGTCCCAGGGGTCTGTCCCCCAGAGCATGTGCCACCCAGAACTCGTGTTGTGGTTTTTTTTTTCCACCCAGAACTTTAGAGTATTTGTTTATTTTGGCTGCATCGGGTCTTAGCTGCTGCACGCATGCTCTTTGTTGTGGGACCAGCTATCTAGTCGTGGCTCCCAGGCTTGGTTGCCTCACGGCACGTGGGATCTTATTATAACAGTTCCCCAACTGGGATCAAACCTGCGTCCCCTGCCCTGGAAGGCAGATTCCTAACCACTGGACCACCAGGGAAGTCCCCGCCGCCCAGAACTTCTGGATTCTCCTCTTTCTGTGATGTTCTCTACTCCTGAGCCACCTCACTCTTCCTTTTTTTTTTTTTGTTCTTCCTGGAAGTGTTACTGAGAAGGGGAAGAGGAAAGATAGGAAGAAGTACTCGTTTATTTCAGGTCACCTGTGGATGCTGTGCTGAGCCCTTTTCACACTTCATTCTGTTGAAGTCTCACAGCAGAGACCTAAACGCAGGCAGGCATTACCACTCCCACTGACAGGTCAGGAAGAGGAGGCTCTGAGAGATTAGGGACCTGCTGGGTTCAGGGTCCCGCTTAAGTGCTGCAAGTCACTGCTTAACTGCTAAGAGGTGGAGCTGGGACTTGAACCCAGGTTGCTTTGACATCTGGGTTTTCCCCATTCACACTGCAGCTGCCTCCGAGTGTGTGGTTCATTCATCCCAGACAGAACTTCGGAGAGCAGTGGAGCAGGGAGCAGCCTCAGCTCACGTAGGAACGTAGTTCTGGAGAGATCCCGGCCCAAGGTCAAGCCCTGGGTCGCTGGAAGTCCATGCAGCATGATGCCCAGCTGTGGGCTGACCTGGCCCCAGGCTGGACCAGAGTTGCCCCCCGGGGGCAGACATGGGGTCTGGAGTGACGGTCTCATCTTCATGTGATGATGCTGTGGGTGGGGAGCTGGGACTCAGCCAGGTGAGGACAGATGAGGAGGGGAGGGGAGCGCAGCCCTGTCGGGGCTTCTCGGTCTCTGCAGATGAGTTTGCAGGACAAGGCAGGCTGCCTGCAAGCAGGTTTTTTAAAGAATTTTTAAGATGTTTGTTGTTTTCATGATAAAAGAGGTTCAAATAAAGATATTTAGGAGTTAAGAGAAAAGTAGGGAAAATTACAAACACAGCCCACTGTTAACATCTAAGCATGTATTCTTTTGGTCCTTCTTTTCCCTATGAAAATTTTAAACACAAGTGAATCTTAAGTTTCTTCCCCATGCCGTCCTTACGAATGTTCCCACATCATTCCTGCCACGTCTTCCTGACCACGGGCGGTGGGTGGACGGTCCTCCTCTCCCCACCCCTCTGCAAGGTCTTAACGCCCATTCCCAGTTTCTGTGTGTTGTAAACATGCAGCAATGAACATTTTTGTGCACAAAGCCTTTTCTGCTCTTAGAGTCACCTCAGATTCCCTGGAGCAGGCCTCCTGGGATGAGGGTGCAAACCTGTCTAAGGCACCTGGTACCTTCTGCAAAGAGCTGTCCAGAAGGGTGTTTCCAAGTCCTTCCTGCCTGCTGCTGCTAAAAAAAAAAAAAAAATAGCCCAAAGAATCAAGCCCTTTGCATGCCCAAGACTCCACTAGGCATCAGCCAGACCTTTTCTTCACTTCAAGTAGCTGTGTTCCTGGGCAAAGCTGGGACAGTTCTGGTATCAACGAGCAGGAAACCAGGAAGGAAATTCCCTCCTCTGCCCTCATCTCACTCCAAGAGCACTTGCTGTGTGGCAGGCGCGACCCTTGACGGTGGTCTTGGGTTCCCCTGTTACCGAGAGAAAGGCTGAGACGCAGTTAGCTCCCTGAGGCCTGCAGCTCCCAAGGGATGGAACCCAGACTGGATCCCTCTGGTCTTCACAAGCGATGCTCTGGGCCCCTGCTCCCGAGGTACCCGGCACCTGGGTCTGCCTGCCAGCTCAGCCGTGGTCCCTGCGGACCTGGGCGTGTTCTCGGGGCATGAAGGCCCGCTGTGTGCCGCGCCTGGAGTGGGCTCTGTGACAGCGCTGTCCGTTTACCCGTTCCATCAGCCAGCCCAGATGGGGATTTGTCGTCAGCCTCATTTTGTCGGTGTGAGAATCAAAGATCAGGGCAGCATATGGCTCTGCCAAGGTCACACAGCAAGTAGGAGGCAGGGCTTGGATGGGAACTGGGTCCCAGGGTCTCCGAAGCTGATGCTTTTCTGCGTTGAAGGGCGGCAGCTTCCTGGAGACCCAGACCTTTACCCCACGCCCCACCTCCCACCCTCCACCGCCTTTGCCTCACAGGAAACACGAAGGAGCTGTCACAATGGCAGCAAGAAACCCCGGACACACAGGGAAAGCGTGCACCTCCAGCCCCTGCTCCCTGGAGGGTCGGCCCTGGGTTCTGGCCTTAAATCTGCTGCTTAGCAAGCCATGACCTTGGGCGAGTCACACGCTCTTTCTGAGCTTCACTTTGCCCGCCTGTAACATGGGCGCAATCCTAGTGGCCCCCTTAGTGGGGCTCCTCTGAGACCCTTGGTGGGTGGGGAGCACCCAGAGCCTCCTTCCTGCAGGGGGTCGCCGCACCCCAGGCCCCTCACCCCTCTGTCTGGTCTGGTCTGTCTGCAGACGAGCGGGGCAAGGACCACCTCCGCGCGGGCAAGCTGAACCTGGTGGACTTGGCGGGCAGCGAGCGGCAGTCCAAGACGGGCGCCACGGGGGAGCGGCTCAAGGAGGCCACCAAGATCAACCTGTCTCTGTCGGCGCTGGGCAATGTCATCTCGGCCCTGGTGGATGGGCGCTGCAGGCACATCCCCTACCGGGACTCAAAGCTGACCCGGCTGCTCCAGGACTCACTGGGCGGCAACACCAAGACGCTGATGGTGGCCTGCCTGTCGCCCGCCGACGACAACTACGACGAGACGCTCAGCACGCTGCGCTACGCCAACCGCGCCAAGAACATCCGGAACAAGCCGCGCATCAACGAGGACCCAAAGGACGCCCTGCTGCGCGAGTACCAGGAGGAGATCAAGAAACTCAAGGCCATCCTGGCTCAGCAGATGGGCCCCGGCAGCCTGTCAGGTGGGCGGTGCGGCGGCGGGGGCGCCGGCAGGGTGGCTGGAGCCAGGAGCGCTCTGCCCTGTGTCTGCCCGCCTCCGGTTCCCCATCTGAGGGTCGTGGAAGCCATGCCCCACCTCCTCCCAGCTGCGTGTGAGCGTGGATTTTGAACAGCCAGGGAGAACCCTGCCTGGGGACGGCCCCCCGGGGGTGGAGGTATGTGCCCACCAACGCCCCAGGGAGAGGCCAGTCCTTCGGGGCCTGTCCCAGCAGCTGGAGGCTCCATCCCCCTTCCCTGCCTCCAGGCCGCGCATCGGTCCTCCCACCTGTCTGCCTGCTGGCTCAGTGGCAGCTGCAGAGTCGTGATGTTGTGCTGCTGAGCAGCGGGGTGACTGACTGACATCCCCGCCCCCCTTCCCCCGCATCCTGCCTCCACTCCCAGAGGCAGTTTGGCTGTCACCCGGCAGGTGTCAGTCCAGACCTGGAGCCTGGGCCTGCAGAGCCCTCGCTTGTGGCTGAGGGGCTCCAGGGGCATCTCTGTCTAAGAATTCCTGGGAGGAAGGGAGCACCAAAGAACCCGAATCCATGGATCCATTTATCCGCCTCCTCCCTTCCTCTCTGTCCATCATTCTCGGCCTGCACTGATCTTCTCATCCCCTCCTCCGTCTACCCATCCACTCAGCCAGCCAGCCCGCCAGCCCACCCCCGCCCACTCCATCATTTACCCACCACCCTTCTCTCTGCCCACCCCACCCCTTCTCTCCGCCCACCTTATCTACCCTCCTCTCTGCCTGCTCATTCACTCCATCCTGCCATCCGTCCTTGAATCTCTCTTTCCTCTCACCTCCCCCCACCCACTCACACCCCGACTGTGTGTGGCCCTGGGCCTGGCCTGGGGATCCAGACAGAGATGACTCAGATCCAGGTTCTGCCTCATGGTTAACCTAGTCTCCCGGGGGAGGGAAGGGACACTCCCGCAGAGGAGTGTGTGCCCCTCGGGCAGAGAGCTGGACAGGGCACTGCAGGGCAGAAGGGAGCGTGTGGGGCGGGGGGTGGGCCCTCAGGGAAGGCTTCGCAGAGGAGGAGGGGTGCTTGAGTCTAGCAGGTTGAGAATCTCCTTTTAGGATGAGGGTGGTCAGTCTGTGCAGGGAGGCACTAAAGTCTCAGGGGACTTTGGGGACCCACAAGGATTAACAGATCTTCTGGCTGCCTGGGAAGCTGCGTGGTGGGAGGTGCCTGGGAAGCTGGGTGGTGGGAGGTGCCCAGGTGTAGGGACTGGCAGGGGCTGGCAGGGACGAAGTGAAGATGGCCTTGACCACCACGGTGAAGGCTTCCTCTTGGGCAGCCTGCCTTCTCCTCTTCCCCTCCAGCCCCAGGATAGGGGAGGGGACGCTCGATGGAGGAGGGGTGAGAGGCACCGGGAGGGAGTTGGGGCGCTCTGCTGGGCCCCCCCAACTCTGACGCAGCAGCTGCCATGCTTGCAGGCCTCCTGTGGTTACCACGGCAGACTTGGGCGGCTGTGTCCTGTCTCCCTGGATTCGGAGCGTGGAGCCCAAACAAGCTGGGATGATGGTGCCTGGCAGGCAGAGAGCCGAGAGCCAGGCAGTAACCGCTGCCTCACATTCTGGCTCCTTGGGGAAGTGACTTAGACCCCTCCGAGCCTCAGTGTCCTCATCTGTGAAATGGGTCACCCGCCTTGCAATGGCTGTGGGGCAGTTGGGAGGACTGCACGAGATGGTTCATGTGTGGGCTTCGCCCAGAACTTGTCCCGTAAGGCTCCACAGACTGTACCCGATGTTTTGACGTTATAGAGTTGGGCCTCGAGACCAGCCAGAGGTGTCTGACTCGGAGCTCCAGGGGTCCCCATCGCCCGGCATGCCCCGTGAGCCGGCGCCCTCTCAGCCCTGGCCCTCCCTCTGGTCACCAGCATATTTCTCCCTCCCCTTTTTAGCAACACGGGAAACACTGGTCTGTTTTCACCGGCCCTCCATGCTCGCTTGCCCCTAGTTCAGGCAGGCCCTGTGCTCCCAGCCCGCTGAAACTGCCTCCTGGTTTTTTAAAAAAATCATTTATTTATTTATTTTTGGCTGCACGGGGTCTTTGTCGCTGCATGGACTTTTCTCCAGTTGTCCATTCTGTAGTTGTGGTGTGCAGGCTTCTCACTGCAGTGGCTTCTCTTGTGTAGCACAGGCTCCGGGGCACACGGGCTTCAGTAGTTGCGGTGTTAGGGCTCAGCAGTTGTGGCTCACAGGCTCAGTTGCTCTGCGGCATGTGGGATCTTCCCAGACCGAGAATCGAACCCATGCCTCCTGGTGATAAAATCCAGCGATCGGTTCTCCGGAGGCCCCACCTGCCTTCTTCGCATCCGTTGACTCAGACGATCCCCTCCCTCGTCCTTGAAGCCCTTGCTTCCTGGACACCCGCACCCCAGTCCCCCTGCCCCTCCAGCCGCTCCTCCTCAGCTCCCTTGGACGAGTCTCCCCATCTTCCTGACGTCAGGTTGTCCAGGGGCCGGTCCTCCAGCCTCTTCTCTGTCTACACTGGCTCCTCTGGTCTCACGGCTTTACCCACCACCTCCCCGCTCACGAGTCTCACACGTGGACCTCTATCCTGGCTGTGTGATGTGTGCCCAGGTCTTAATTTACCCGGCTGACTGAGTGGTGACACAGAGAGATCAATGTCATTGCAACAAAGTGTTAACATTACTCGGCTACCCCGGCAATGAGCGACAGGCCACGCAGGGCCACGGGGGTGGGGAGGAAGCACCAGGGGAGGTCTGTCTGCAGAGGAGCCAGGGGCAGCCTGAGCCAGAGCTGTGATAGAGGTTTTGGTGGAAAGACACAGCAGGCAAGAGAAAGGGCCCAGGACTGATTAGTTTGAGGAAGCCTGGCGGGATCAGGGCATAATGCTGTCCTTGCTCGCCTGCTGCTGGCCCTAGTTGATTTCAGGCAGAGGAAATACTGGCTTCTGGTGGGAGAGTTAGAAGCAGCCCTGGACTTGACGTTAATTGGTTTGCATATGAAAGGTGGGCTCCTCCAAAAGCTGTTGACCCTGGGAGGACTGTCCCCTCCAGGCCATCAAGCCCCCCAGGGTGTTAAAACATCATTAAAATGAACCTGATCGATACACCGTGTCCTCTGAATTCCAGTCTTGAACATCCTGCCATCTACCTAATCATCACTCCAAACCTAACGTATGGGACACTGAGCCCTGAATCTTCCCCAGTCCTGCAGCTGTCCCCACCCGGCTGGTGGCACCTCTCTCCTTCCAGATGTTCAAGCCAGAAACCTTGGTGTCATCATCCTTGGCTTCTCACTTTTGCCTCTTCTTTTGTTGTATCTACCTTTAGAACAGGATCTAAACCTTTAGCTGATGGCATCACCGACTCTATGGACATGACTTTGAGCAAGCTCCGGTGATGGACAGGGAGGCCTGGCATGCTGCAGTCCATGGGGTCGCAAAGAGTCGGACATACCTGAGTGACTGAACTGAACTGAACCTTTGGAGCAGGTCCAGACTCTGTCCACTGCAACCCCGTGGCCTGAGCCACTAGCATCTCTCACCTGAATTACTGCAGAGCCCCCACCCCAGCAGGCCTCCTGGCTTGTGCTTTTGGTACCCCCAGTACAGTTCTCCACACGGCAGCCAGGGAGCTCCTGTTCAGACGCGAGTCCTGCCCTGCCCAAGCCCTCCAGTGGCCCGGTGGAACCCGGACTTGAAGCCAGAGTCCTCGCCAGGGCCGGCAGGTTCCCCTCTGCCATGCCCTTGGCTCACAGTCTCCCTCGTTCGCTCTGCTCCAGCCTCAGTGGCCTCCCGGCTGTTCCTGCAACAGTCCCGGCCCCCTGCCTGCCACAGGGCCTTTGCACTCACTGCTCCTTCTGTCTGTCCCTGGGATCTCTGCCTGACCCTCTGCCTCATTTCCTTCAGATCACTGCTTTCCGCACACCTTGTCTAAGAGGTCTTTCCTGTCCACAGGATTTAAACTACAGCCCTTCGGCCTGGTCTTCACTTCTCCTCACCCGCCCTGCTTGCTTTCTCTTAGGAAGTATCGCTTTGCCTCTTGCTGGCCTTTCCTCCCCAGATGGAAGTAATGTGTGTGGAGTCCTGTCTGTTGTGTTCAGTGCCAAACCCCCGGGTGCCCAAGAAAGGCTTGTTGGATGAGCACGTTGGCATTTTACATAGAGATGTGCTCAAAATAAGCTCAGTATTGAGGTCTTGTTTGAATGAACACATTGTTGTCATTTTATGGGTTTCTGCTTAATTTCTAGGGGCTTCCCAGGTGGATCAGTGGGAAAAAAATCTGCCTGCCAATGCAGGAGACTTGGGTTTGATCCCCGATCCAGGAAGAACCCCTGGAAAAGGAAATGGCAACCCACTCCAGTATTCTTACCTGAGAAATCCCGTGGACAGAGGAGCCTGGCGGGCTACGGTCCCTGGGCTCGCAAAGAGCCGGCCATGACTCTGAGCACACACACACACGGGCACGCTTAGTTCCGGCAGACCACGCACACCGTGGTCAGAGCCCCTTGTTTCTGCTTTTCTCCCAGCTCTGCTGAACAATCAGGTGCCCCCAAGCCCTGTCCAGATTGAGGAAAAGCCGTTGTCTCCACCTGTGATGCAGCACGCCATGGAGGCTGAGAAGCAGCTGATCCGGGAGGTGAGGGCGCGGGGCGGGCAGGTGGGCCCCGAAGGAGGTGGGGCTCCAGGACTAGACCGCCTCCCCACCGCCCTCCCCTGGGGGCTGGTCCTCCAGCCTCGCTTTTGGAGTTCAGGAAGCTGAGGCTTTTAGAGGTGCTGTGGCTTGCCCAAGGTCACACAGCGAGGTGAATCTGAGCCAGGATTTGAAGCGGGGTTCTCACCTCCAGAGCGCAGTCTGTCCCCCGTGAGTGCTGGTGTGGGGAGAAGGGAGGCGTCTGCTGCGCCGTCCGCTGTCTGTACGTCCTGCTCGAAGGGCTGGCGGTGGAGCGACGGTGGGGAGGGGCCGTCCCTGGTAGTGGGGCTGGCGGGTGCCTCACCGAGGTCAGAGTGGGAGCGCTGGGGGCCAAGAGCGGGGCATCCCGGGTGGGCCGCAGGGAGCCCTCAGTGGCACGTTTGGGCTCCGAGAAAAAGCTGTCACCTTGGGGCCCCTGGGTCCTCCCGCCTGTGTGGGGTCCTCCTGCCCACAGCCGATTGACAGACGCGGAGCTGACCCAGAGGTGCCAACAGGGCCAGACACCCAGCGGCTCCCACCCCTGCCCTTAACTCTGCCCCGACCCTAGGCTCTGTTGGTTTCTGGGGGTTCACATCCCGAGACCCCAGCATGGGGTGGGGTTTGACGTTCAGTGGTCCCTGCAGGCGGCTGGCTCTTCCCTGGTGGGAAAGCCAGCTCTGCAGGGGCTAGGGACGGAGCGTGTCTGCAACTGGGCCTCTGCCACTCAGCTGTGACCTCAGATGGGCTCAGTCCTGGGGCCCCGGGAAGCCCCCGGGCAGGCTGTGGGGGCCTGGGGCCCAGCCTCTGGGAGGCAGACTGGGTGAGGCCTGGGGAGATCTCTGTGCTGTGGGCTGGAGGTCTGGGGGTCATCGACCGAAGAACCCCCAGCTGCCCATGACGGGCAGGGGCTTGTACTGTTCGAGTAGGGGCCTGGATGTAGCCCCCAGTAGCCCCAGTGGGGCCCCCGTGAAGGCTCTGGGGGCTCAGCCGCTCACTCTACCTGTTCCCCTGCTGCCCCTGGGGCAGAGTTGGTGTCAGGCTGGCCCTGGAGCCCTGGGCCCAGCTCCTGGGGGAGTCCTGGGAGGAGGGGGTCTTTGGGGATGTCTGAGCACAAGCCCACAGGATGAGAGCGGTGACACTCTGGGGTTCAGGGAGGGTTTTAGAGTCACACAGGGATGAGTAGACATTGGCCACAAAACAGTATGGGCTGGGGGGGTGACAGGGAGCGGGCTGGGGTTGGGGGTGGGGACGGGGTGTGGGCATGGGGCTGGGATGCAAGCTTCCTGCCTGGGGAAGCTGGGTTGGGCGGGTGGGGTTCCTGGCAGCGTGAGAAGCAGGGCACCGCCGCCCCCTAGTGGTCACAGGGGAGACGAGCTGCCGTTCTGGCCTGGTTGCTGGTGGAGCCAATGCTCAGAGCGTCCTCGGATGGCTTAGTATAAAGAATCTGCTTGCGAACGCAGGAGACGCTAGTTCAATCCCTAGGTCGTGAAGATCCCCTGGAGGAAATGGCAGCCCACTCCAGTATTCTTGCCTGGGAAATCCCATGGACAGGGGAGCTGGGTGGGCTGCAGTCCATGGGGTTGCAGAGAGACATGACTGAGCAACTAGACACGCAGGCATTGCAGCCGGGTTCTTTACCATCTGAGCCACCAGGGAAGCCCTTCCTCATCTCTGGGAGTGGACAAAAAGCAGCTTTTCTGCTGCTGGAAGAGGCTGGGTGGTGTAAAAGGTGCCAGCCGGGACTGTGGGGGTTCCTGGGTTTGCATTCTCTCCACCCCGCCTGCCCATTCAGCCAGCCACAGGCATCTTCTGCACGCCTGCTAGGGGCTGCAGCTGGAGGCGAGGGTGGGGCCAAGGCACGGTGGTGCTGTTTTTAATGCTGGAAGTAGCATGGCAATGTCCTGGTGGTCCCTGGAGCTCTATGCTTCCATCTCTTGGAGGCAGGTGGCTCCTGGTTCAATCCGTGGCCGGGGCCCTAAATCTCCCAAACTGCATCTCCCCCCCCCAAAAAAATAATAATGATTGGAAGTAGCAGAGCATGTTTTAGGGAATGGGAGGAATGATCTGGGACTGAGGGGGCAGTCCGGTGTGGGGGAGGGCAGGAACTGACAGAGTGGAGTCCTCCCGTGGGGGGGTTGGCCATGGATGACTGTCCTCTGCCCCAGGAGGATGCCAGAGGGACTTCCCCGGTGGTCCAGCGGTTGAGACTTCACCTTCCAATGCCTGGGACGCGGGTTTGATCCCTGACTGGGGAGCTGAGATCCCACCTGCCTTGTGGCCAAAAACAAAACAAAACATAAAACAGAAACAATATTGTAACAAATTCAATAAAAACTTTAAAAAGTGGCCCACATCAAAGAAAAAAATCTTAAAAAGAGGATGTTGGGGGAAGGTGACCTCTTCAGGAGTATAATCTGCAAACATACTGAATCGCTTTGCTGTACAGATCAGAAAACATTTTGAAGTCTCTATAACTGTGCGGTGAGGATTAAGTGGTTTGATGTTGGTAAAATTTTTTGTCATCAGTTCAGTCGCTCAGTCGTGTCCAACTCTTTGTGACCCCATGGACTATAGCACGCAAGGCCTCCCTGTCCATCACCAGCTCCCGGAGTTTACTCAAACTCATGTTCGTGGAGTCGGTGATGCCATCCAGCCATCTCCTCCTCTGTCGCCCCTTCTCCCGCTCCTCCTCTGTGAAGGGACAGACGGGGAATGGAGGGAGAGGAGCGTTGAGGGAAGGGAAGATGGAGAGACCGGAAAGGGGCGCTCCCCACTTGGAGGTCCTCCTGTAATTTGGGGGTCACATGTTTACACGTGAGAATGGCGTGTGCGTGTGTGCAGATAAGTGTGTATGTCTCCAGTCAGGTCTTGCTAGGCTGTACATGCCGCTGGGCTGAGGCCTGGGTTGAACTGGGGTTGGGGCTGAAGTGCCAGCCAGGGGACTTCTGCTGGGCGAGCGTGGGTTCGAGGGCAGGAGAAGGCAGGCGGGGTGAGGGCTGCAGGTCTCAGGGGACCGCCAGGAGCTGTGTGTGGTTCTGGGCAAGGTGGGCCCTCCCTGGATCTCGGTGGCAGGTCAGCGGCACCTTGGCTGTGCTGCAGAAACCACTAGGTCTTCATGATGGTCTGTCTCGTCTCCTGCCCTGGGAGCCCAGGCTGGCTGATTGTGTCGTGCTGGGGGTCTGCGCTTGTCCCGTACTTCCCGGGGGTCGGGTGGGCGTGCGCAGGGGCTCCCACCTCTAACCCTGTCCCACCCCCTGGCTCACTGCCGCTGCAGGGCCACCCTGTCCAGAAAGCCGCAGCTCATGGGGTGTTGTGAGTTCACAGAGGCCCAGCCTTCCCCATGGGGCACGCACGAGACGCCTGGACAGTCTGCCCAGCCTTTCTGCTTCACGCACTTGCCGACTCGGTGGCACAGCACTCAGGTGCCCCTCTGTGCCCGGCATCACGGCTACAAGACAGCACGGTGCTTGCCCTCTGGCCAGGGAGCCAGGTGGTTCACCTATAATCAAACAAGGGCAGAGAACGGTGGAACTTCTGATCAAGGCTGAGAAGACGTAAGCAAAGTGCCAGAGTGGTGGTAGGCATCCTCCGAGAGGGCGCTCATGGAAGGCCTCTCTGAGCGGGTGTCGCTGAGCTGAGGCCCGAAGGGCTGAACTTGCTTCAGAGCGAGGGCAGAGGTCCTGAGGCTGGCAGGGGTCGGGGGAGTGGGTGTGTCTAGGAGTGGAAAGGGGCTGGCGTGCCCAAGTGTGACAAAGATGGGGTGGGCCGTCCAGGTCACTGGGGACTGGAGGTCGACTGGAGGAAGTAGATTTTATCCTCAACCGTGGGAAGCCCCTGAAGCATGATCCATGGACACACAGCTGCCCCGTGGAGGACGGTCTTACTCAAGAGTAGAAGTGGGGAACCAGGTCTGGGCAGGAACTGGTGGTGATGGCGAAGATGGATGGCTAAGCAGAGGTATAGTGATTTATTTTGTCTTCGATGGGTTGAGAACCATTTGGTTAAACTGTATTTGTCGATGCAGAAAGGTGTTTGTGATCTATCGCTTTGTGGAAAAATTAGATTATAGACACATATACAGGCTTCCCAAGTGGCGCTAGCAGTAAAGAGCCCACCTGCCAATGCAGGAGGCATAAGAGACGTGGGTTTGATCCCTGGATCGGGAAGATCTCCTGGAGGAGGAAATGGCAACCCACTCCAGTACTCTGGCCTGGAGAATCCCACGGACAGAGAAGTCTGGCGGGCTGCAGTCCATGGGGTCGCAAAAAGCTGGACACGACGGAAGAGATTTAGCGTGCACGCATATGTTATTAGCGTGTTAAAACACGCTTAGACAAGAGTTCAGAAGGGTCTTCCCCAGCCAGGAGTCCCCCCAGCATCGTGGAGATCATCTTAATTCTGTTCCTTGGGCTCAGCTGCGTTTCCTGGATTGTGGGACAGAGGAGGCTTCCCTAAAGCCGCGATTGGAAGCGGTCATAGAGCGCTCCCCTCCGTCCCCCGCTCACCTCTCCAGGAGTACGAGGCGCGCCTGGCCCAGCTGAGGGCCGACTACGAGGCGGAGCAGGAGTCCAGGGCCCGGCTGGAGGAGGACATCACCGCCATGCGCAACTCGTACGACGTGAAGCTGTCCACGCTGGAGCAGAACCTGCGGAAGGAGACAGGTGGGCGGGCCCGCCCGGCAGCAGGGAGCCCAGCCTGCTGCCCCCGCCCCCCGCCGACGGGCCCCAGTTCTGTTTCCTCCTCGCAACCGCCCAGCAAGGCAGGCACCTCCATCACCCTCACTTGACAGTTGAGGAAACTGAGGCCCAGAGAGGGTGAGGAAATTCCCCGAGGTCACACAGCTTTTAAAGCGGAGCCGGGATTTGACTCTAGCAGTCTGATCCCGGGGTCAGCGTTCTCACTCACGGCTCTGCGCTGGGGGCCGAAGGCTGGGTCCCCGCCCAAGGCTGACTTGAGTGGCAACAGATCACCCAAGTTTTATGGGTAAGCCCCTTCCCCCGGTTTCTGCATTTTCTACAGTCTCTCTTCCACTTTAGAGCCCATCTGTCATCAGAGCAACCACACCTCAAAGTAGGCAATCCTTAGCAAGAGATTTTTAACTTCCTGGGAATTTTTGTCTTCTGTTTGGCATTCTAGAATGTTCCATCCCACCGCTATCTTTCAAACACCCTGTGCTGCCAGGTAGCCCAGACTTCCTAGGACTCACTGTGTTAGTCGCTCAGTCGTGTCCGATTCTTTGCGACCCCATGGACTGTAGCCCACCAGGCTCCTCTGTCCATGGGGTTCTCCAGGCCAGAATAGTGGAGTGGGTAGTCATTTCCTTCTCCAGGGGATCTTCCCAACCCAGGGATTGAACCCAGGTCTCCCGCATTGTAGGCAGACACTTTACTATCTGAGCCACCAGGGAAGCCCATAAATACTATAAAATCCACGTTGTAATGATGACGGCGTTCACATCGTTGGTCCCGTTTATGGGGCGTTGCTGTGTGCCAGGTACTGGGTAGGTAGGCACTTCCCCTGCCTGCCCTCGGTGAGTTGGGACTCACTGCTTCCTCACACGGCAGGTGTGCAAGCCGAGGCTGGGAGAGGTTCAGGCTGTGAGCTACGCACAGAGGTCCCCAACCTTTTTGGCACCAGGGGTCTGTTTTGTGGAAGACAGTTCTTCCACGGACGGGGCGGGTGGGTCAGGCGGTGTCGCAGGCGATGGGGTGCGGCAGGTGGAGCTCGCTCGCTGCTCTCCTTCAGCCGTGTGGTCCGGCTCCTGGGTGTCAGGGACCCCTAGGCGGGGGGGGGGGGGGGGAGGTGAACGACCCTAGCAAAGGGGACATCAGGGCTCTCTCGGGGAAGCCCAGGACACGGTGGATGGACCCGAAGGAGCGGGCCCGTGAGCTGGCAGCAGGAGGCCTGTGGTACTTTCCCCCCATCCCAGCTGGCAGGGAGATGCAGCCCCAGAGGAAGACCGAGGAGCAGGTTTTAGCACTTTCTGTCCTGGAGAGTGTTTCCTCCAGCCCACTTTGAGTATCAGGCCTCCGAGGGACTTTACTTGGTCTCGCTAATACTCATCTGCAGCATTCATTTAACTCCCACGGCTCTAGCTTGTCCTGTGGACAAGGGCCTGGAGCTGGTTATGCCAGGAGTGGGCCCTGAGGGTCTTGGGTGTGAAATCTTTGGGTCAGGAGCTCTCTGCTTTTGAGGCAATAATACTGGCAGGACAGCCAGTTTATGTATAAAGAGCAGACCCAAGGCACAGGGGTAAGAGTCCAGCCCCTAATGGCTGGGGCAGTCAGAGAATGGAGACATCATGGAGCTGGTCAGGGAGGACTTCCTGGAAGAGGTGGAAGGAGATAGGACTTGAGTTCTGAGGGGCAGAGATGGAAAGTCAGCGTTTGGGGGCCCAGAGGCTCTGACTTTTAAGCTGGTCTCTTGGAGATGGTGGGCCTGCGGCCAGCTTCCAGGGAAGGGCTGCCTCCCGCCCCCCGCCACCCCAGTCCACCCTGTAAAGAGCTAAAGGAAGGTGTCTCCTGCAGAGGCTGTCCTGAAGGCGGAAGTCCTCTACAAGGCTGAGGTCCTGTCCAGGGCTGAATTTGCCAGCAGTTCGGAGTACTTGCCTCCTTTCGAGTTTAAGATGGCCGAGAGACCCGAGATCTACTCTATGCCTGAGCCCGTGCCCAGTGAGGACTCCTTCAAGGCTCAGGTCTCCTCCGGGTTTGAGGAGCTGCCCAAGATGGCGGCCTCCAAGTCCGAGGCGTCTCTGGGGTCCGATGAGTCTTCCACGCTGAGAGAGAACTCCGTCTGCACGGCCTTCTCTGGGCCAGAGGAGCCCTGCAGCCTGGAGTTCTCCGTGCCTGATTCAGACGCTGGGGGCTGCTACCCACTGCCTGACAACGTGGGCCGGGGCGCCATGGAGCCCCTGTTGGAGGAGGAGCCCCCGCTGATGGCGCTGGAGCTGCTACCCGGCCTGCACGACCCCTACGCCGAGGTGGCGGCCAAGCTGGCCAGGTTCTCCACGGTGTCCAGGCCGGAAGCGCCCCCGGTGGACGTCCCCAAGGTGACCACGCAGGTACCTGACGTCACGCGGGTTGATACGCGGAAGTTCAGGGGAGGGGGTGAGCCCGGCGGGGGCGTGGCTGTGTCTCAGGGGTCCGGGGTCCGGGAAAGGGGAGCTCTGGCTAAGGCTCTGTAAACCAGTGGGAAGGTCAGGATGAGATCCCAGGCGATGCCGGGTGGGCCCTTGTTCTGCTGACACGGGGACACCCGTGGGGGGGGGGGGGCGGCTGCTGGTTGCCATGGTTACACCTCTCCTCAGCCAGCCTGTTCTCCTAGGGGAGGTGGGAGTTCTGTGAGAGTCCTGCTTCCTTTCAGGGGCCGCCCAGGGGTCTAGAGGGGCTGCTTCTCCTCCATCCTGCCCCTTGGTCCAAGGCCTTCTCTCCCTTTTCAACCCTCTGTTTTATGTTTAAAAATCTTTTTTCTTCCCTCCTTTCCTTTCTCTCTCTGTCTAAAGCGTACAGGCCTTTGAATCAGAGAGACCCGGGTTCAGATCCCAGCTCTACCCCTCACTCAGCTGTGTGACCTTGTCCAGCTGTCTCTCTGGGCCTCAGTTTCCTCATCTGTTAAATGGGGATGCTGACACATGCGTCCTGTGAGGTCAGGCAGGTGGCAGGCCTGGAACAGGAGTGCCTCTCCTCTCTGCCTCACCTCCTCTCTCCTCTGTTCTCCCTGCTCCCTGCAGGAGGAGTTGGTGGGGTTGGGGAGCAGGCAGGAAGGGTGGGGCAGGGCCCCAGAGGATGATCCTGACCCAACCCCTGCTTCCCTAACTTGTTCTCCTGCAAGCACCCTTCCCTGACAGATCTGCTGGAGCCCGCTGACCTCGGGTCTGAAGCTGAGGTGGCTGAGGACCTCCCACCCAGGAATGTGAGTACCCTCTGCCCTGAGTGGTGGTGGTGGGGACCTCCAGGGGCCTGATTCTTGCTGGGATGCTCTCGCTTGTCTCCTCACTCTCTGGCCTCAGTTTCCTCACCCATAAAATGGGGACAATACCCCCGGCCCTCCCCCAGCACAAAGCAGCATGCAAATCTGAGGAGTCCTCACCTCTATTTATTGATTTTTTACCGAGAGGCCACTGTTCCAGGGTGATGTTCAGCCTTTGCTCAGCAGTGGAGCCCTGGTGTAAAGCACAGAGGCCCAGCGTGTGTGGTGGATGAGGGCCACAGAGCGGAGCTGGAGGCCCCGAGGCGCTGGCAGGGAACCCCCCAGGCGGCGGGGGGCCGTGTTGAGCTCTGCTGCTCTCAGACCCCACCTTTCCCCACCCCCACTTCTGCTTCAGAAAGCACAACCATCCGAGGGAAGCGGGAGGAAGACTTTAAATCTGCCCACATTTGTGGAGAGAGGAAGCGACCTGCTGGCCTCTGGGCCTGATCACTGGGTAGGAGCCAGCCTGCAGCTTCTCAGCAGAGGGTATCTGGGGAGGTCGGGGGTCCCCCTGGGCAGCAAGTGACCTTGAGATGTGGGACTCAAGCAGGGAGAAGGAGCCGGGGCGGCAGGGGAAAGAGCACGGAGCCGGGGTTGGGGTGGGGTGCGGGGGCAGCAGGTGCCAGAGTCCTGTGGCCGGAAAGATCTCCAAGTTCTCAGTGCCAGAAAAGGAGGTCAGGGAAGCAGTGGGGTGGGTGGGGGGTGGGGGCAGGCAGTGGGAGGAGGGGGTGGGCACCGGGGGTGCAGCAGGCCGCGGAAGAAACTGAGTTTGACTGCAGATGTGATGGGGGGGTCTGCGAAGGATCAATTTATAGTTTAAGAAAATTCCGGGAACTCCCTAGTGGTCCAGTGGTTAGGACTCTGTGCTTCCACCACAGGGGGCTTGGTTCCACGGATTCAGTCCCTGATTGTAAGTAAGATTCTGCCAACCGCACAGCAAGGCCAAAAAACAAACAAAAATTGCCCTAGCTGCTGTGTGGAGTCTAGATGGTAAGGGGCAGGAGGGAGAGTGAGCTGGGGGATGTTTTGGGGGGTGTTGGTCAGAAAGGTGGCAGGAAGTTGACTGGGTGCATGTTTTTAATGACGGGGTGTCCCCGAGCCCGTAGTGATGTCGTGGGCCGCCAGGGGCCGGCCGCCCTAGCCAGGGTTGAGGCTGCGGTGAGCTCGTGCCCAGGAGTTGGCCCCCGCCTCCACCTTGGCTTCTGGTTGCACTTAGGAGGTTGACCTGGGCCCGGGGGCGACGGAGGAGCTGGTGTTGGCAGCAGAGCCCGTCGCGGAAGCCCAGGAAGCCCAGTCTGAAGCGCCGGAGGCCTTGGAGGCTCAGCCCCGCTCTCTGCTGGCCGGGGCCGGCGCGAGGAGGGAGGGCGCGGCCACGCTCGCCAGTGACCTCCTGCCCACCGTGGACCAACAGCAAGTGCTCGCCCGGTAAGCACCTGAGCCCAGGGCAGTGGGACCTGGGGGGCGGGGGGTGGGCGCGGTGGGGTCCCACCGCGGTGGCGGTGGCGGGAGGGAGCCCAGGGCCCGGGCTGGATGGCGGGACCCAGAGATCCTTCCTGAGCCCCACCCAGCCCTCCCCAAACATGGCTACTGGGCCGGTCCTCCCCAGGAGTGGTGCGGTGCGGAGGGGCCAGTCAGCCGGGTGGCAGGGCTCTCTGCTCAGGAAGCGGCTCAGGTGCCTCCAGATCCCATCAGATGCTTGCGGGGGGAGCAGCTACTGTGGGGGGCGGGGACAGTCCCCACCTGGCTTTCTCGGGGGCCCGCCCTGCAGGTTTCAGGAGCCCAGGGCAGGCGATGCAGGCTTTCCCCGGGTCTTAGATGGTCAAGAATCTGCCTACAATGTGGAGGCAGAAATCAAACGCCAGGTGGCTGAAGCACAAGCTGGAATCAAGATTGCCGGGAGAAATATCAGTAACCTCAGACATGCAGATATCACCACCCTTTTGGCAGAAAGTGAAGAGGAACTAAAGAGCCTCTTGATGAAGGTGAAAGAGGAGAGTGAAAAACCTGGCTTAAAACTCAACATTCAAAAAACAAAGATCATGGCATCTGGTCCATCACTTCATGACAAATAGATGGGGAAACAATGGAAACAGTGAGAGACTTCATTTCCTTGGGTTCCAAAATCACTGCAGATGGTGACTGCAACAGTGAAATTAAAAGACGCTTGCTCCTTGGAAGAAAAGCTATGACCAACCTAGACAGCATATTAAAAAACAGAG
Organism: Bos indicus; assembly: GCF_029378745.1. Taxonomy (NCBI): domain Eukaryota; kingdom Metazoa; phylum Chordata; class Mammalia; order Artiodactyla; family Bovidae; genus Bos; species Bos indicus. The sequence continues at coordinate 131,696,782 of NC_091761.1, forward strand.
ACATTACTTTGCCAACAAAGGTCTGTCTAGTTATGGCTATGGTTTTTCTAGTAGTCATGCATGGATGTGAGAGTTGGACCATAAAGAAAGCTGAGTGCTGAGGAATTGATGCTTTTGAACTGTGGTGTTGGAGAAGGTTCTTAAGAATCCCCTGGACTGCAAGGAGATCCAACCAGTCCATCCTAAAGGAAATCAGTCCTGAATATTCACTGGAAGGACTGATGCTGAAGCTGAAACTCCAATACTTTGGCCACTTGATGCGAAGAACTGACTCATTAGAAAAGACCCTAATGCTGGGAAAGACTGAAGGCAGGAGGAGAAGGGGATGACAGAGGATGAGATGGTTGGATGGCATCACCGACTCAACAGACATGAGTTTGAGCAAGCTCCAGGAGTTGGTGAAGGACAGGGAAGTCTGGCGTGCTGCAGTCCACGGGGTCTCAAAGAGTCAGACACGACTGAGCGACTGAACTGACCTAAACAATGTGGGAGACCCAGGTTCGATCCCTGGGTCAGGTAGATCCCCTGGAGAAGAGAATGGCTACCCACTCCAGTATTCTTGCCTGAAGAATTCCACAGACAGGAGCCTGGTGGGCTACAGTCCATGGGGTCGCAAAGAGTCAGACACCACTGGGCAACTAGCACACCAGCACCACAGCCTAGCCTCCAGTCCCTCCCTCGTGGAAGACATGCTCCCTCTAGGGACAGGCCACTCCCGACACACCCTGGGGCTGCCTGCTGACCTGGACTTTCCTCCCTTGCTGTGCGGCTTTGTGCAAGTCACTTAACATCTCTGAGCCTTGGTTCTCACTTCCGTAAATGAGATTGCAGTCAGGCCCATCTCCATGACAGAGTCAGCCCCACAGCCAGCGGTTCAGCCCCCTCCTGGCCCCACAGACTATGGTTCAAACACTAACTGAGGATCTACTATGTATCAGGCGTCAGGACGCAAGCATGGATGGGATATCACCTTGGCCTTCAAGAAGCTCTCAGTCCAGGGGGAGTCAGGTTCTGGAGCGGATAGACTGGCTGCGTTCCCATCTGCCTCCGCCATCGCCCAGCTCTGCCACCTGGGCTGAGATTACCTCTCTGTCCCTCAGTCTCTCACCTACACAGTGGGTGAGAGAGTTCCAGGCTGGGAAGCTTGTTGTGAGGGCCGCACGGCACGATGCCCCAAGAGGCAGCAGCTTGGTGAAAACTCACAGCACAGGTGGTGGTTTTCACGGTGTGGTCTGGAGTGTGGTCAGGGAGGGCTTCTCAGAAGAGGGGGCCCTTGAAGAAGGTATGCAGGACAGATGTCTCAGGGGTGGCATTCGAGGGATAGGGCACAGTGAGGTGGTGCAAAGTGGGTGCAGGGGGTGGAAACAGCCTGGGTGTTTGGAGAAGCAGCCGCCCCGGGATTAAAGCTGGAGCAAGGAAGGGGTGGTGGGGTTCCGGGGCAGATGTGTGCCCCTGGAGGCTTGGGGTCCATCCTGATGGGGACCCTAGAAGGATTTTAAGCAAAGCAGCGACTTGGACGTGGCTCACCTGTATCCTGGCTGCTGTTGAGCTCAGAGCTGAGCCTGAAGCAGGTCTGGACTGGGTGGCTGGGTTTGCATGGTTCCTTCTTTCCCTTGACTGTGGTCGCCTGTCCTGTTATGAGTCCGTGTCATGCCTTTAGTTATCCGACCCTTGCATCCCTTTGGGAAGAGGCACAGTCAAGACACTTCTGTGGTGCTTTAGTTGAGTAAGGATTTCCACCTGAGCCTTTGTAGTTATTTCAAATTTGTGCTTTTAAAAGGCAAAACTCTATAATTTTTTAAAGCATTTTAGATATAAATATTTTAAAAAAAAGAACTGTTTGTGTCCCTGATGAAACATTATGCACTGACCGTCATTCCCCACAACCTAGGGGTACTCTGATCTGCAGGTGCCCTGGGAGCACAGCCGGGAGCTTGCTCTGTGGCAGGACCACCAGCCCCGGGAAGTGGGTGGGGCAGCCCTGGGCGGAGGGAGACTCTCGCCCAGAAGGAACGCTGGGTCTGACCCCGAGCCAACAGCAGTCACCTCCCCGGGCCTCAGTGTACCTGTCTGTGAAGCGGGGTTGTTGGAAGGAGTCGGGGAGATCAGCCTGGACAGCCAGTGCTCAGTGATCGGCAGACTTTGTCACGTTTGCTTTCTCCTCCCCGCCGGCAGCTTGCAGCTGTTGGAACAGCAGGTGGTCGGGGGGGAGCAGGCCAAGAACAAGGACCTGAAGGAGAAGCACAGGCGGCGGAAGCGGTACGCGGACGAGCGCAAGAAGCAGCTGGTGGCGGCCCTGCAGAACTCGGACGAGGACAGCGGGGACTGGGTACTGCTCAACGTCTACGACTCCATCCAGGAGGAAGTGAGGGCCAAGAGCAAGCTGCTGGAGAAGATGCAGAGGAAGGTGAGGCCGGGCTCAGGCCCCGCCCCCAGGCAGGCCCCGCCCCCCAGGCAGGCCCCGCCCCCAGGCAGGCCCCGCCCCCAGGCAGGCCCCGCCCCCAGGCAGGCCCCGCCCCCCAGGCAGGCCCCGCCCCCCAGGCAGGCCCCGCCCCCCAGGCAGGCCCCGCCCCCCAGGCAGGCCCCGCCCCCCAGGCAGGCCCCGCCCCCCAGGCAGGCCCCGCCCCCCAGGCAGGCCCCGCCCCCCAGGCAGGCGCACTAGGTGGGCGTTCACACCAGGTCTTGATCCTTGCCTGTATCCCACGCCGGCTGTGTGCCACGCCCTTTTCTAGAAGCTGTCGTGGTGACAGGTTCATCTCTGCAGTAGTGGAGCTCGTGTGTGTGTGTGTGTGTGTGTGTGTGTGTGTGTGTGTGCAATAACAGCAGAGAAATAAGCAAGTGACTAGCCCGACGTCTCTGCAGTAGTGGAGCTCGTGTGTGTATGTGTGTGTGTGTGTGTGTGTGTGTGTGTAAGTAACCAATAGAGAAAGTTGCTGAGTTGTGTCTGACTCACTGCCACCCCATGGACTATACAGTCCATGGAATTCTCCAGGCCAGCATACTGAAGTGGGTAGGCATTCCCTTCTCCAAGGGTAAGTAAGCAGTAACAGCAGAGAAATAAGGAAGAGACTCTAGCCCGACAAAGAGAATGCGGGGCAGGGACGGGAGGGAGGTGAGGGGCGGCTTCATTTTGATGTTTTTTACTTTGATCAAAGTACAAACGCACAACTGAATTCATTTCCACAAAGGGAGTGCCCTGGGCCAGCTGCGCCTGGCTGGGGGCTCTGAGCCTTAGCAGGACCCCAGAAGCTCCCGGGGCCACTTCAGATGGGAGGACACGGCTGTTCCGGTGCAGGCGGTGGCTTCTGAGGTGGGGCCTGGTGGAAAGCGGTCTAGGGGAAGAGACAGGCCGGTGCCTGGAATGCGGTCTGTGGTTCAGGAACCAGAAAGGCAGCCATGTGGCTGAGCATGGGGAGAGGGGACTGGAGGGAAACGAGGCTCTGCCACCTGTGACCCACCTGCGTGGCCTTCAGAGCATCTTCCCGGTGGCCTGGGCCTTATAGCGCCCTCCCTGGCCGCCTGCTACCCCGTCCTCATCCCCACTCAGTGTGGCAACCAAGCGATCTTGCCAGAGCATAAAGCTGATATTTTTTGGTCTTTAAATGTCTTTAGTTTAAATTTTTTTCTTGGCTATTTTTACGCCTTTTCTTACTGTGCTTCATATCTTTAATTAAATTTGGTCTTTCTTGTACTTTGGTCTACATACCTAAATTAAAAAAACCTTTGCTGCTTTTGTGTTAACGCCCCACCTGGCACCTTCTTCACTTTTGTCCAAGCTTTTGGATTTCTGACTTGAAAATCTCACACCTGCGAATATTTGAGGAGACCACTTGCACCGGGGCGTCGAGCTACATTTTAAACCTTTGGTTGCATGTGCTGGTGCTTTGGGGGGGGGCTTTCTTCTGCTGAAATGCTTTTCATTTTCACTTCCTGTTTCTTAATAGTGGCGTTGAATAGATACATCTGCTCTCCTCTGTTTATTGCATAACGTCATGTTTTTCTGCACTCTCAGTAACAACTGAACGCCGAAGTTGTTGGAGGATGGAGGGAACCCAAAGTACCCACCAAAATAAGGTACCCTGAGACCAAAAAACGAGGCAGGCGGCTCCGTGTAGTCAGTGGGTCAGTTGATTTTAGGGTGAGGTAGTCACGGGGCGGGGCCGGACGGCTGGCGCCCGGGAAGTGTTGGCAGCGGCTCCTCCCAGTTCCGAGGGGCCGTTGGGATGCCCGTGTTGACCCAGGGTGCGGGGTAGGAGCTTTACAACAGGGAGAGCATCCTGTTCTGGTTTTGTTTTGGCCGCCCTAGGGCTCTGTTGCTACATGCAGATTTCCTCCAACTCCGGTGGCTGGGGGCTACTCTCTAGCTGCGGTGTGCGGGCCCTCCTTGTGGTGACTGCTCTTGCTCTGGAGCACGGGCTCTAGGGTGCTTGGACTCTGTGCTTGTGGGGGCGCACAGGCTCAGTTGCTCTGCAGCACGTGGGATCTACCTTGCAGACCGGGGATCAAACCCGTGTCCCCTGCATGGGCAGGCGTATTCTCCACCACTGGACCACCAGGGAAGTCCCAGGAAGAGCACTCTTAAGTCAAGATTTATGAATGGGTAACTAGTCTTGTCGGAGAAGGCAATGGCAACCCACTCCAGTACTCTTGCCTGGAAAATCCCATGGACGGAGGAGCCTGGTGGGCTGCCGTTTGTGGGATCGCACAGAGTCGGACTCGACTGAAGCGACTTAGCAGCAGCAGCAGCAGCGACTAGTCTTGTGGGCACTGGGAATATGTCAGTGAAGGTCTTCATCGTTGTTTGGCGACTACCAGGGCATAGAGACCACTGGGACTTAATCACAATTGGACAGTATCTATTAACTACAATATGCAGATGACAGCACCCTTATGGCAGAAAGTAAACACGAACGAAAAAGCCTCTTGATGAAAGTGAAAGAGGAGAGTGAAAAAGTTGGCTTAAAGCTCAACATTCAGAAAACGAAGATCATGGCAAACAGATGGGGAAACAGTGGAAACAGTGTCAGACTTTATTTTTCTGGGCTCCAAAATCACTGTAGATGGTGATTGCAGCCATGAAATTAAAAACGCTTACTCCTTGGAAGGAAAGCTATGACCAACCTAGATAACATATTCAAAAGCAGAGACATTATTTTGCCAACAAAGGTTTGTCTAGTCAAAGCTATGGTTTTTCCTGTGGTCATGTGTGGATGTGAGAGTTGGACTGTGAAGAAAGCTGAGCACCGAAGAATTGATAGCTTTGAACTGTGGTGTTGGAGAAGACTCTTGAGAGTCCCTTGGACTGCAAGGAGATCCAACCAGTCCATTCTGAAGGAGATCAGCCCTGGGATTTCTTTGGAAGGACTGATGCTAAAGCTGAAACTCCAGTACTTTGGCCACCTCATGTGAAGAGTTGACTCATTGGAAGAGACTCTGATGCTGGGAGGGACTCGGGGCGGGAGGAGAAGGGGACGACAGAGGATGAGATGGCTGGATGGCATCACCAACTCGATGGACGTGAATTTGAGTGAACTCTGGGAGTTGGTGATGGACAGGGAGGCCTGGCGTGCTGCGATTCATGGGGTTGCAAGGAGTCGGACACGACTGAGCGACTGACCTGAACTGAAATGATCAACTACAAAGCCCTTGGCCACGCAGAAGAAATTTACTACACAGTACTTCCCAGGTGGCGCTAGTGGTAAAGAACCCTCCTGCCAATGTAGGAGACAGAAGCGGTACGGGTTCCATCCCTGGGTCAGGAAGACCCCCTGGAGGCGGGCATGGCAACCCACTCCAGTATTCTTGTCTGGAGAATCCTGTGGACAGAGGAGCCTGGTGGGCTACAGTCCACGGTGTTACAAAGAGTCGGATATGACTGAAGCGACTTAGCGCGCACACACACACAGCCCAGGGTGGGGTCAGTGGAGGGACAGCAGGAACTGAACGGGCCCAAGGTGGTGTCAGTTGTGCTAACAGCCATACAGAGCTAGAGGTTGGGGTGGCTTGCTAGGTGTTTTTATTTTTTTACTCAGTAATACACTTTTCTGTCCATACGGAGGTGTGGCTTTAAACAGAGCTCTGCATTAGTCTCCTGTGGCTGCTGTAGCAAATTGCCACACATTTTGTTGCCTAAAACAACACGAATTGACTGTTTCACAGGGGGTTTCCCTGGTGGCTCAGTGGTAAAGAATCCGCCTGCCGGTGCAGGAGACATGGGTTCAACCCCTGATCCCGGGAGGATCTCAAATGCCTCAGAGCCACTGAGCCCGTGCCTCACAACTACTGAGCTTGTGAGCTACAGCTGCTGAGCCCACGTGCCTCAACTACTGAAGCGCGAGCACCCTGGAGCCCGTGTTCCTCAACAAGAGGAGCCACGGCGACGAGAAGCCTGGGCAACCACGACTGGAGAAGAGCCGGCGCAGCAAGGAAGACCCCGCGCAGCAAAACAGTAAATAAACATTTAAAAATAAACCTTCCCACAGCTCTGTAGGTCAGACTGCAGGTACGGCATGGCTGGCTTCTCCGCTTAGAATTCCCCAAGGCCGAACTCGAGGTGTTGTCAGGGCTGCGTTTCTTTCTGGAGATCCTAGGGGACAGTCCATTTGGGGTTGTTGACACGTGGTTGAAGGGCTGAGATTCCCATCTCCTTGCCGGCCGTCAGCCATGGTCACGCTCAGTTTCTAGAGGCAGCCTGTACTTCCTGCTGCCTGGCCCCCTCCAAAGACATCCTGGCCTGGAGTGTCTCTCTCCTGCTTCCCGTCTCTTTGGCTGTCCTGACTTACTTCTCTGAAGCCTCTCTTTATTTGTGACCGTGCCACTCTGCTTATGGAACCAGGGATTGAACGCACCCCTTCAGCAGTGAAAATGTGGAGTCCTAACCTCTGGGCCCCCAGGGAATTCCCAAGCATCTCCTTTAACGAACCTCTTCTACTCATCTCTCTCTGCTCCCTCTCCCACATGGTGGTATATAGATTACATTCAGTTCAGTTCAGTTCAGTCGATCAGTCGTGTCCGACTCTTTGCAACCCCATGAATCGCAGCACGCCAGGCCTCCCTGTCCATCACCAACTCCTGGAGTTCACTGAGACTCACGTCCATCGAGTCAGTGATGCCATCCAGCCATCTCATCCTCTGGTGTCCCCTTCTCCTCCTGCCCCCAATCCCTCCCAGCATCAGAGTCTTTTCCAATGAGTCAACTCTTCGCAGGAGGTGGCCAAAGTACTGGAGTTTAAGCTTTAGCGTCAGTCCTTCCAAAGAACACCCAGGGCTGATCTCCTTCAGAATGGACTGGTTGGATCTCCTTGCAGTCCAAGGGACTCTCAAGAGTCTTCTCCAACACCACAGTTCAAAACCGTCAATTCTTCGGCACTTAGCCTTCTTCACAGTCCAACTCTCACATCCATACGTGACCACAGGAAAAACCATAGCCTTGACTAGACGGACCTTTGTTGGAAAAGTAATGTCTCTGCTTTTTAATATGCTGTCTAGGTTGGTCATAACTTACCATAGATTACATTGGGCCCACTCAATCTCGGATAATCTCCTTATTTTTGAGTCGATTGTTGTTCCGTCGCTCAGTCGCGTCTGACTCTCTGGGACTCCGGGGACTGCAGCACGCTGGGCTTCCCTGTTCTTCACTATTTCCTGGAGATTCCTCAGATTCATGTCCATCGAGTTGCTGATGCTCTCTAACCATCTGCTTCTCTACTATCCTCTTCTCCTTTTGCCTTCAGTCTTTCCCAGCTTTAGGGTCTTTTCCAGCGAGTTGGCTCTTTGCAACAGGTGGCCAAAATATTGGAGCTTCAGCTTCATCATCAGTCCTTTCAATGAATATTCAGGGTTTATTTCTTTTAGGATTGACTGGCTTGATCTCCTTGCTGTCAAGGGATTCTCAAGAGTCTCCTCCAGCACCACAATTCAAAAGAACCAGTTCTTCTCTCAGCCTTCTTTATGGTTCACATATCACATTTATACATGACTACTGGAAAAACCAGAGCTTTGACTGTATGACTCTGTCAGCAAAGTGATGTCTTTGCTTTTTAATACACTGTCTAGGTTTATCATAGCTTTTGTTCCAAGGAGCAAGTGTCTTAATTGCGTGGCTGCAGTCACCATCTGCAGTGATTTTGAAGTCCAAGAAAATAGAATCTGTCACTGCTTCCTCTTTTTCCTCATCTTTTTGCCATGAAGTGATGGAACTGGATGCCATGATATTTGTTTTTTGAATGTTGAGTTTTAAGCCAACTTTTTCACTCTTCTCTTTCACTTTCATCAAGAGGCTCTTCAGTTTCTCTTCACTTTCTGCCGTAAGGGTGGTGTCATCTGCATATCTGAGGTTATTGATATTTCTCCTGGAAATCTTTATTCCAGCTTGTGCTTCATCCAGCCCAGCATTTCGAATAATGTATTCTGCATATAAGTTGAATAAGCAATGTGACAATATACAGCCTTGATATACTCCTTTCCCAGTTTGGAACCAGTCTGTTGTTCCGTGTCCGGTTCTAACTGTTGCTTCTTGACCTGCTTACAGGTTTCTCAGGAGACAGGTGAGGCGGTCGAGCATTTCCATCTCTAAGAATTTTTCATAGTTTGTTTTGATCCACAGAGTCAAACGCTTTAGTGTAGTCAATGAAGCAGAAGTAGATATTTTTCTAGAATTCCCTTGCTTTTTATACGATCCATTGATGTTGGCAATTTGATCTCTGGTTCCTCTGCCTTTTCTAAATCCAGCTTGTACATCTGGAAGTTCTCAGTTCACATACTGTTGAATCTTAGTTTGACGGATTTTGAGCATTACCTTGCTAGCATGAGAGATGATCGCAATTGTATGGCAGTTTGAACATTCTTTGGCATTGCCCTTCTTTGGAATTGGAATGAAAACTGACCTTTTCCAGTTCTGTGGCCACTGCTGAGTGTTCCAAATTTGCTGACATGTATTGAGTGCAGCACTTTCACAGCATCATCTTTTAGGATTTTAAATAGCTCAGCTGGAATTCCATGACCTCCACTAGCTTTGTTGGTAGTAATGCTACCTAAAGCCTACTTGACTTCACACTCTAGGATATCTGGCTCTAGGTGAGTGACCACACCATCGTGGTTGTCCCAGTCATGAAGATCTTTTTGTGCAGTTCTTCTATGTATTCTTGCCACCTCTTCTTAATCTCCTCTGCTTCTGTTAGGTCCATACTATTTCTGTCCTTTATTGTGCCCATCTTTATATGAAACGTTCCCTTGATATCTCCTGTTTCCTTGAAAAGATCTCTAGTCTTTCCCATCCTATTTTTCCTCTATTTCTTTGCATTGTTCATTGAAGGATGCTTTCTAACCTCTCCTTAAAAGGGGGATGACAGAGGATGAGATGGTTGGATGGCATCACCAACTCGATGGACATGAGTTTGAGTAGGCTCCAGGAGTTGGTGATGGACAGGGAGGCCTGGTGTGCTGCAGTCCATGGGGTCGCAAAGTGTCGGACATGACTGAGCAACTGAACTGAACTAACCTCTCCTTGCTATTCCCTGGAACTCTGCATTCAGTTGGATATATCTTTCCCTCTCTCCTTTGCTTTTCACGTCTCTTCCTTTCTGAGCTATCTGTAAAGCCTGCTCAGACAACCATGTCGCCTTCTTGCAGTTCTTTTTCTTGGGGATGGTTTTGGTCACTGCCTCCTGTACAATGGTGTGAGCTTCCATCCGTAGTTCTTCAGGCACTCTGTTTACCAGATCCAGTCCCTTGATGTTATTCATCATCTCCACTGTGTAACCATAAGGGATTTGATTTAGGTCATACTTGAGTGGCCTAGTGGCTTTTCCTACTTTCTTCAATTTAAGCTTGAATTTTGCAGTAAGGAGCTGATGATTTCAGCCACAGTCAGCTCCCAGTCTTATTTTTGCTGACTGTATAGAGCTTCTCCATCTCTGGCTACAAAGAACGTAATCAGTCTGATGTTGGTGTTGACCATTCGGTGATGTCCACGTGTAAAGCTGTCTTTTGTGTTGTTGGAAAAGGGTGTTTGGTATGACCAGTGCATTCTCTTGGCAGAATTCTGTTAGCCTTTGCCCTGCTTCATTTTGTTCTCAAAGGCCAAACTTGTCTGTTACCTCAGGTATCTCGTGACTTCCTAATTTTGTATTCCAGTCCCTTATGATGAAAGAACATCTTTTTTTTTTGATGCTCTAGACGTTCTTATAGGTGTTCATAGAACTGTTAACAACATACGCAAAGGATTATACACCGTGCTGAAGTAGGATTTATCCCAGGAATGCAAGATTGGATTAGCATTCAGAAATCAATTATTCTAATATCAATAGAATAAAGGACAAAACCCACATGATCTTCTTAATAGGTGCAGAGAAAGCATTTAACAAAATTCAAAATCTGTCATAAAAATGCTCAACAAACTATGAATGGAAGGTAACTTCTTGAGCCTGATAAAGGGCAGGAAAAACTCACAGCTAACACAATATTCAACGGCGAGGGACTGACTGCTTGTCCCTTAAGTTCAGAAACAGGAAAAGGGCATTTACTGTCACCACTTATATTCCACATGAGACTGATGGTTCTAACAAGGGCAGTTAGGCAAGAAAGTGAAATAAAAGGCGTTTAGATTGGCAAAGAGTAGGCACAACTATCAGATGGCATGATCTTTATAAACAGAAAATCCTTAAAAGGAATCCACTAAAAAATCTGTTGGAATCAATAAATTCAGCAGGATACAAAATCAATAAGGAAAAAGCAATTGTATGTCTATATACTTGTGATGAACAATCTGCAAATAAATTTTTTAAGAAAATAATTTTATTTGCAATACATCAAAAAAATACTTAGGAATAAATTTCACAAAAGTAGTATAAAACTTATATTCCAAAAACTATATTGTTGAAAAAATTAAGAATACCTAAATAGAGACTTCCCTGTTGGTCCAGTGCTTAAGACTCTGCACTGGTCCGGGAACTGAGATCCTGCGTGCTGCAGTGTGGCCAAAAAATGATAAAGAAGAAACAAGAAAACCTAAATAAATGGAAAGACACCCATGTTCATGGATCGGAAGACTTGATAAGATGGTGGTGGTGATGGTGGTTTAGTCGCTAAGTTGTGTCCAACTCTTGAGACCCCATGGACTGCAACCCACCAGGCTCCTCTGTCCATGAGATTTTCCCGCAAGGATACTGGAGTGGGTTGCCATTTCCTTCTCCAGGGGATCTTCCTGACCCAGGGATCGAACCTGGGTCTCCTGCATGGCAGGCAGGTTCTTTACTAACTGAGCTACAAGGGAAGCCTGATAAGATGATAGTACTTCTCAAACTGATCTACAGATTTCAAAGCAATCTTTCTTAAAGAACCAGCTGGCTTCTTTGAAGCAACTGACAAGCTGATCTTTAAGTTTGTATGAAAATTCAAGGGACTCAGAATAGCCAAGATAATCTTGAAAAGAACAAAGTTGGAGGACTCATACTTCGTGATTTCAAAGTTTACTACAAAGTTACAGTCGTCAAGGCTGTGCAGTACTGATGTAAAGATTTAAAATCAATGCAATTAGATTGGAGATCCAGAAATAACCTCACATTTACAGTTAGTTGATTTTCAACAGGGTGCCAAGATGATTCAGTGGAGAACAGATGATCTTTCTAATAAATGGCACTGGGACAGCTAGATGTTCACATGCGAAAGAATGAGGCTGGACTCCAGCCTCACACTGTATATAAAAATTAACTCAGAATGGGTCAAAAAGCCAAATATGAGGTAAAACTATTAAACATGTAAAATAAAACACAGGTTTAAATCTTTATTGCCTTGAATTATGGAGCCTATTATACAGAGTGAAGTAAGCCAGAAGGAAAAACACCAATACAGTATACTAATGCATATATATGGAATTTAGAAAGATGGTAACAATAACCCTGTGTACGAGACAGCAAAAGAGACACTGATGTATAGAACAGTCTTATGGACTCTGTGTGGGAGAGGGAGAGGGTGGGCAGATTTGGGAGAATGGCATTGAAACATGTAAAATATCATGCATGAAACGAGATGCCAGTCCAGGTTCGATGCACGATACTGGATGCTTGGGGCTAGTGCACTGGGACGACCCAGAGGGATGGTATGCGGAGGGAGGAGGGAGGAGGGTTCAGGATGGGGAACACATGTATACCTGTGGCGGATTCATTTTGATATTTGGCAAAACTAATACAATTATGTAAAATTTAAAAATAAAATTTAAAAAAAATCTTTACCGCCTTGAATTAGACGCTTTCTTAGGTATTACACCAAAAGCATAAACAATCAAAAGAAAAAAAAAGACAAATGGGACTTAATTAGAACTGTCACGCTTTAAAGAGTACTGTCAAAAAGAGAAAAGACAGCCCACAGGATGGGAGAAAATACTTTCAAATTGTATAGTATGATAAGGTGCTTGAGTCTAGAGAAAAATAAAACAATCTACTCAAGAATAAAGAGACTACCCAATTTTAAAATGGGCAAAGGATCTGAAGAGAGATTTCTGCAAAGAAGATATACAAATTGCCAACAAACATATGACCGGATGTTCGGCGTTGGCCATTCTGGCCGCACTGTGTCCTTGCTGCTGTGCGCGGGTTTCTCTCACTGTGGTGAGCTGGGGCTCCTCTCCCGTGTGGGCTTTTCATTGTGGTGGCTCCTCTGGTTTTGGAGACAGGCTCTAGAACATGGGCTCAGCAGTTGTGGTGCATGAGCTTTAATTGCTCTGTGGCAAGTGGGATCTTCCCAGTCCAGGGATCGAACTATGTCCGCTGCGGTCTCAGGCAGATTCTTGTCCACTGTACCACCAGGGACGCCCTGTGCTTTATTTTTTTAGTTTAATTTTAGACCATGTTGCACAGCTTGTGGGATTTTAGTTGCCCAACCAGGGATTGAACCTGGACCCTTGGCAGTGAGAGTGCAGAGCTCTAACCACTGGACTGCCAGGGAATTCCTGATTTGCACACTTTAAATGGGTGAATAGTTTGATGTGGGTTATAGCTCAATTAAAAATAATTGTGAGTGATGATAAAGGATAAGAGGCTTCCCAGGTGGCTCTAGTGGTAAAGAATCCACCTGCCAATGTAGGAGACGCAAGACATGCAGGTTTGATCCCTGGGTTGGGAAGATCCCCTGGAGGAGGAAATGGCACCCCACTCCAGTATTCTTGCCTGGAAAATTGTATGGACAAAGAAGCCTGGCAGCCTACAGCCCATGGGGTCAGAGTCGGACACAAGTGAGCGTCTGAGTGCATAAATGTATAAAAATACATAAAGATTGTTACCATGAATGCCACGTAACTACTATCCAACTACATACATGGAGCACAGTTAATTTAGCTGAAGGCCCTGTGTACCTGCCCCTCCCTGATGGCTCCCTGCCCACCTGAGTCCTACCAGGCATTCTCTGTTCTCAGTTGGTTACATGTGATTATCGTTCCCGTGAATTTACAACAGCCTTCTTTACTAGTCAAACTGTCCTTGCTGTGTGAGGAAACAGACTGTACACGAAGGTGTCATGGGGCTGAGGGAGGGCTTGGCTGCTGTTGGCGCTGGGAGTCACTGTGCTTAGGAGGGTGTGGAGGGCAAGTCTGGCAGACCTGAGCAAGAGACCAAAAAATATGAAACCTACTGTTCAATCCAGGTAGGTCTGATTCTTAAGTCTAGTATTTGTCACATCATAACAAAAAGCAGAGACATCACTTTGCCAACAAAGGTCCATATAGTCAAAGCTATGGTTTTACCAGTAGTCATGTATGGATGTGAGAGATGGACTATAAAGAAGACCCGAGTGTCGAAGAATTGATGCTTTCAAAATGTGGTACTGGAGAAGGCTCTTGAAAGTCCATTGGACTGAAAGGAGATCAATCTAGTCAATCTTAAAGGAAATAAACCCTTAAAATTCACTGGGAGGACTGATGCTGAAGCTGAAGCTCCAATACTTTGGACACCTGATTCGAAGAGCCGACTCATTGGAAAAGACCCTGATGAAAGATCGAAGGCAGGAGGAAAAGTGGGTGACAAAGGATGAGATGGTTGGGTGGCATCACTGACTCAGTGGACATGAGTTTGAGCAAACTCTGAGAGATGGTGAAGGACAGGGGAGCCTGGTGCGCTGCAGTCCATGGGGCTGTAAAGAGCTGGGCACGACTGAGCGACTGAACACCAACGAAGTGTGACAGTAGAGGGGAGCAAGGGCTATTGTCTGAGCATGTATGCCTACTGCTGCTTTCTTAAAATACTAGTTTATTACTTTTGGATGTTCTGGGTCTTCATTGCTACGCGCAGGCACCTCACTGTGGTGACTTCTCGTTGCGGAGCGCAGGCTCCAGGCGCTTAAGCTTCAGCAGGTGCAGCTTGCGGGCCCTGGGCACAGGCTTCAGTTGCTGTGGCATTCGGGCTCTTCCTGGACCAGGGATCGAACCCCTGTCCCCTGCGTTCGCAGGCAGACAGTTGTCTCCTAGCCACTGGACGAGCAGGCAAGTCCCGCCTACTGCTTCTTTTAGAAGAAAGAATTTGTACCGTTCTCTGAGATCTTGAGGACTGTGGTAACTACAGTGTTACACGTGGAGCCTTGTAAAGGGCTTCTGAATAAAACATACGAGTGCGGATAGTGACTGAGGGCTGGTGATGGGAGTGGATGACCAGCCTCTCTTCCTGCTTTCTACAGGGCTCCGGACCCTGTAGGTGCTCATCTAAGTACTGAGTGGAGGGGTGGGAGGGACAGGGAATGAATCAATGGAAGGATGACGGGATAGACGGTGGCGATCAGATTGGATGGGTGAGAGGATCAGTGGGCCGGGGCTGAGTGACTGATGGGCGGGGGGCGGGGCAGGGGGCGGGCGTGGAGGAGAGGGAAACCGCTGGATGTCTTTCCTGCTCACTGCTTGTTCATCTTTTGTTTTCAGCTCCGGGCGGCAGAGGTGGAGATCAAAGATCTGCAGTCGGAGTTTGAGCTGGAGAAGATCGATTACTTGGCCACCATCCGGCGGCAGGAACGTGACTTTCTGCTCTTGCAGCAGCTCTTGGAGCAGGTGCAGCCCCTGATTCGCCGGGACTGTAACTATAGCAACCTGGAGAAGATAAGACGAGAGTCCTGCTGGGATGAAGACAATGGTTTCTGGAAGATTCCCGAGCCCATCATCATAAAAACCAGCCTCCCAGCAGGTCAGGGGCTTTGCTGTCGCTGCCCACCTCCTTTGCCCCCCCGCCCTTCTCCACAGTCTGCTGTCCCACAGGCTGACAGGGGGGCCCTGCACCCCTCCCAGCTGGCTCTGGGGGCAGCAGACAGTTGACCCTGGGTACCCAGAATGTCGGGGGCCTGAGTCAGACACACGTGGGTTGGAGTTTTGGCTCCAGCAGTCGCTGTCAGCTCTTGGGACTCAGTGTTTTCATCTGTGAGATGGGGACCAATAACGGCACCGTCCTTAAAGATCGCTGGGTGGCTTAACGTCTTACGACGTGTAAAGTCCTTGGAAACATGCCCGGCACATTTTAAATGCCTGATGCATTTAATTACCACGATCATCATTGTCCTTACTTCAGCCTGCAACAACCCTTTGAAGGGATATTTTCACCCGTCTTCCGTATGAGAAATTTCAGAGAGTGTAAGTGACTTACCCAGAGTCACAATCAGAGCAGTGAGTTGTAGGCCAAGAACAGAAGCGAGCTGGGCAGTTGCAGGCCTGGCTCACTTTCTCCTTTTGCTGCTGATCTCCTGTGTGACCCTGTGATGATCACTGTCCCTCTCTGGGCCTCGGTCGCCTGATCTTCACAGAGAAGGGGTTGGATGAGCTACTCCTGAAAGCCACCGAGCCCTCACTGAGTCTCAGATTAGGCTCAGATTTGCAGTGGATCCTCTCCAGCGGCTCTGCCCGTCCAGGGAGCCACAGGCTCCCGGGTCTGGTGGGGCCGCACCCATCCGCCCCCTGCTCAGGGAGTGCTCACCTAGGTCCTCCATCTCTGACGACCCTGGCGGGGACCAGCGCAGCAGGCAGGGAGCAAAAGTGGGTCGACACAGTTTGGAAGAAAGAAACTAGAGACAGAATTAAAGTTTTAAAGATGGGACGGGGGACTCAAGATCTCAGGGGTCAAGAGCGCTGTTCCTCGGAGCCATATCACTTGTATTTAGTATCTCGGCTCGCAGAGAGTATCTGTGGTGCTACGATAAGGTCAGCTTCCTGTGTGCCCCGTCCCGAGTCCCACGTTACAGATGACCTTGAACTGTCGTTATTTTCTCGTGCAAAGGGTATCACCCTGCTGGAGGCCCTAAACCCGCACGTGCCTTGGGGAAAACATCTTTGTGTGTGCAGTGAACAGTATTCTGAGCTTGCACTGACCTAGTGTTGCAAGGCCCACACTGTTTTCCCCTGGCTCAGCAGGGCGTGACGACCCCAACTTATCAAGCCGATGAACTTTTGTTTAGATTATACTTAATTGCTCTATCTTGCTTTCATTCTTTTCCCATGGCGTTTTATTCGTGGCTTAGCCAGAGCAACACGCGGCTGACTGTTAACCCCTGTGTGGCACCACCCCCAGTGAAATGCCAGCTGCCTCATTTCCTCGCAGGCTGCAGGTAGCGCTGGCCTGTCTCCCCAGGCTCACCTGCAGTCTTGCCTGGAGGCAGGGGAATGGCTGCTTCGGCCTAAGCCCTCCTGATGTCTCTCAGGGCCATCCCCTCTCTAGGGTTGGGCAGTGTCCTCCCCTGGCTCCAAGCCCGAGCCAGGCCTGCCTGAGCGCCCAGCCTCTCCCCCAGCCCTGCTGGCCCTCCTTCCAGGCAGCAGTGACCTCAGCTTCTGTTTTCTCATAGCAGTTTCAACAGGGCCACAGAACAGACCAGCCCGCAAAACTTCCGCAGCGGACAACGGCGAACCAGCCATGGTAGGGTCTCTGGGAGAGCCAGTGGGGAGCGGGGAGCTTGGCTCCCAAGGCGCGGTGGGCCAGGGGGGCTGTAGGAACTGGACTGTGCTTCCAGGCGACCTGAAGATTACATCAGGGGGCTGAGCGGGGGCCCTGTCTGTGTCACCCTAGACCCCATAGCTCCTCTGGCCCTCGTTCAGAGGCACTTTAGTGTGCGCAGAGACCAGCGGAGGAGCAGGGGCTCAAGGCAGCCCACCCTGCTGGTGAAGGACAGAGGTTTCAGCCACAAACCCAGAGAACAAACGCTCATCCTAGTTTCCTGGGCCCCGGCTGGTACTCTTGAACAGAAAGCGTCCTCAAAAGTTTCCATAAACAGTCACTGTGATTCTATAGTCACTTTACTTCATACTGCCTTTATTTTGTATTCCAGCAAATACACAGCCTTAAAGGAGGTCAGCCAACTTTTCTCTAAAGGGCCACACAGCAACTGTTTCAGGGCTTGGGTGCTAGGTGGTATCTCACACAGCTCTCAGCCCTGCCAGAGAGCGCGAACCCACCCCCGCCGTATGTAGATGGCTGAGCACAGCTGTGTCCAGAGCGCTTCCAAGAACAGTCTGTGGGCCAGGTTTGACCCACAGACTGTATAATTTGCTGATCCTCACCATTAACCATTACAGATACTTTGGAAAACCTACATGGAACATACCTTTGCAGTCACGATAAGGTCACTCACAGGTTGATGAATTCCAGCCAAGCGTCTCCATCTGAGCAACTCAGGCTGGTCTAAGGCACTGATTGACTGCTTTTGATTCCCTAACGTGGTTTTAAAAAAAGGAAAAGGAAAGTTGTTCCTGAGAAAAGCCATTCTGAATCTGGGGTTATATTTGAATGCTCTAGTTCCAGGTGATGGATACCTACGCAAAGCAAACAGTCATAAGCAAAACAGGGATTTTCTTGGTCTGTGTTAAGTGGACCAGTTTCAGGCATGGCTGGATCAAGGGGCCCAACCAGTCCTGGTTCTGTGTGGCTTCTTCACCTCTTGGCTCTGCTTCACCTGGAGTCCTAGGTTTGGACGGAGGCAGGTCTCTGTGTGGCAGGAAAGATGGCTGCTAGCAATTGGTAATCCAAGAGGAAGAGAGATACGGTTTTTTGGAGCATCCTTAAACCAGTGCTTGTGGGAAGATTCTGATTGGCTCTGCCTGGGTCATGGGCCTACTCTTGGACCAATGACTATGTCCAGGAGATGGCGTTCTGTGATTGGCCCACTCCGGGCCACGTGTCCAGATGTGTAGCAAGGGGATGGGCAGGCGGCAGTGGTGGTACTGCTGCTGCGGCTGGGGTGCCCTGAATGCATAACCTACCATGATCATGTCCAGTGGGTGAAGGGTAGTTCCCTGAAGGAAGAGGTTCGGGCTGAAGAAAACAGATCCACGGCAGCAGTGAAACGCACTAGGGCTTGGTGACAAGTGTTAGAGAACCCCAGTTCTAATGATCATGCATGAGCTCGTGAGCTGCGCACTGTTATATGAGTGTGTGTCCTGGACACCAGCTCTAACGATCATGCGTGAGCTTGTGAGCTGTGCACTGTTATATGAGTGTGTGTCCTGGACTCCAGTTCTAATGATCATGCGTGAGCTGCGCACTGTTATATGAGTGTGTGTCCTGGACTCCAGCTCTAATGATCATGCGTGAGCTCGTGAGATGCGCACTGTTATATGAGTGTGTGTCCTGGACTCCAGTTCTAATGATCATGCGTGAGCTGCGCACTGTTATATGAGTGTGTGTCCTGGACTCCAGCTCTAATGATCATGCGTGAGCTCGTGAGATGCGCACTGTTATATGAGTGTGTGTCCTGGACTCCAGTTCTAATGATCATGCGTGAGCTGCGCACTGTTATATGAGTGTGTGTCCTGGACTCCAGCTCTAATGATCATGCGTGAGCTCGTGAGCTGCACACTGTTATATGAGTGTGTGTCCTGGACTCCAGCTCTAATGATCATGCGTGAGCTCGTGAGCTGCGCACTGTTATATGAGTGTGTGTCCTGGACTCCAGCTCTAATGATCATGCGTGAGCTCGTGAGCTGCGCACTGTTATATGAGTGTGTGTCCTGGACTCCAGTTCTAATGATCATGCGTGAGCTGCACACTGTTATATGAGTGTGTGTCCTGGGTGTGGGGGATGTAGTATCTGCCTTGCCCCGATGCGCCTGGTTTTGAGCACTGCAGGAGGAATAAGGTGCTTCCTGTCCCAAGGTGGGGGTGGGGAGGAGCGTGTGTAGACTGGAGATGGCCAGCCTCCTTGCTGCCTGAGCTGCCTGGATCCCACCGCAGGAGTTAGGGTCTGGAGTGGAGGGTACCACAACGTGGGCAGTGAGGTTCAGGGCAGCCCGCCGCTCAGGCCGGCAGAGCCCGCAGAACCGCCTCGGGTCAGGGCACAGGGTACAGGAAGTGCACAAACAAGGGGTCCTGACCTGGAGGACTTGGAATCTCGGCAGGAAGAGGACCGCTACAGGCTGATGCTCAGTCGCAGTGACAGTGAGAACATAGCCAGTAACTACTTCCGGCCCAAGCGGGCCAGCCAGATCCTCGGCACGGACCCCATGAAGAGCCTGGGTGAGCATCCCGCCTGCCTCCTGCCCTCCAGCCCCTCCCTGAGCGCTCTGGAGTCACACAGGCCGGGCCAGGAACCCCTTTCCCTCTCTGAGCCTGTTTCCTCCACTGTAAACTGAGGGGAGCTGCCTCCTCATGTGATCGGTGAGACGAGGTGGGGAGTGCCTCCCATCTCCTGTCCCCCTCCATTTCCTGGGGGGCGAGGTGCCAAGTTGGATCCTCTATCTTCCTGACACACAGCAGGCCCTTAGCACATGGCCGGGCCCCAGCCTGGGCTTGCCCAGGACTCGGTCAGTTCTTCACCAGCTTCTTCAGATGGCAACTCATTCCCAAAGCAGGGCAATCAGGACCACAAAAGCAAAACACGATTTTACAAGCAAGAGTTGAAAGCCACTTTGCTCTTAAAACTGAAACCAAAGACACTGAGCTTCCAATCCAATACCAATTAAAAAGCAAATCTCAGATCTGTCCTGAGGTTGTTTGAGAGACAGAGTGGGTGGAGGTGAGGAGTAAGGAGAGGAAAGCTGGACTGTGAAGAAACTCACATCCCATGAGTACCTGGCATCGTGCCTATGTTGCAGATGAGAAAACCGAGGCTGAGAGAAGCAGCTCCCCAAGGTTACCCTCCCATGAAGTGACGGAGCAGGGTTTTGCAGCAGGCTTGTCTGGCTTGACACCCCAGGCTGCACAGTCTGAGGCTTGAAAATTCATGCACCCAGACCAGACCCTTTGGGCAGAGATGCAGTGCTGGGCCCAAGGCCTCAGCCAGAGCAGCTCTCAGAGCCTGGGGTCCCAGGGCCTCTGGCTGGGGTGGGGGGACCAGACTCTGTACCCCACACACAGTCTTTCCTCTCCATCCCCCGCATCCTGGCCAACAGCGTGTCTCCCTTCTGTGCTTTTCCGCAGCACACCACAGCTCCCCACCAGGCCTCAGCTCCCCGCTCGGTGGCGGCTCTGCCATCCCACCTGCCCAGGCCCCGGAAATGCCCCAGCCTCGGCCCTTCCGCCTCGAGTCCCTCGACATCCCCTTCACCAAGGCCAAGCGTAAGAAAAGCAAAAGCAGCTTTGGCGGTGAGCCTCTGTGAACACACTGCCAGCTGCCGCCCTGCCCTTGGGCTCCCGTGAGACTGCCAGGCCCCCCAGGGCAGCTCCAGCCAGGCCTCCTCCCGCCTGCCCCCAACAGTGACCGGGGCACCCAAGGGGGTCTGTCCCTGGGAAGGCTCACTCCCCTCTCTGCTACCCAGAGAGCCCACTCTGCCCAGGGTGTGAGCCCCTCGGAGCCTGGACCATCCTTGGAGATAGCTGCTCCCCATGCCACACCAGTGTTCCCATCGGCCCACCGCCGTGCCCACCAGTGCGGTTCCATGCCTCCCTGGGTTCAGAAACCTCAGCTCTGCCTCCAGGCCTTCATCAGCATCCTGCAGAGTCCGGTGGCCTCCACGTGGATCAAGATCAGCACCTTGGCAGTTGAACACTCTTCCTCTGTCCAGTAGGCCCCACTTGGTGGGGAAGCCCTGTGGGGCGGGCCCAGGGGTCCTGGAGCAGCTGGTCTGCGGCCCAGGGGAGGCCATTCCACATTAAGCTGCCCTAATAAACTGCCTTTTACCGACGACTGCTCTTCTCCGGTCCTCAGACAGCGTCCCCGCGGCCCCTCCCTGGCCTTCTTGGGGAAGCTCTTTTGGAGCAGGGCTTCTTTTGTGTATGTATGTACGTTTGTGTTTACTTTTGGCTGTGCTGGGTCTTCGCACCTGCATACGGGCTTTCTCTAGTTGGGGTGAGTGGAGGCTCCTCTTCATTGCGATGCACAGGCTTACTGTGGTGACTCCTGTAGCAGAGCAGGGCTCTGGGCACACGGGCTTCAGTAGTTGTGGTTCATGGGCTTAGTGGCTCTGTGGCATGTGGCATCTTCCTGGACCAGGGATCTGTCCGGTGTCCCCTACATTGGCCGTCCAATCCTTAACCACTGAGCCACCAGGGAAGCCTGGAGCAGGGGTTCTTAACAGCCTGCAGACTCCAGGTCTCTGCAACTCCCTGCAATTTTGAGTATAAGTGCAGCTTTTTCAGCAGAGAGCATATAAATGTGAACCGGTGTTAGATTCTTGAAGGATCTGGGACCCAGGAGAGCAGACTCCTTGTTTTGGGAAATAGGGGCCACATCTGGCTGAGGTCCAGAGAAGACCCAGGTCTTGATGCCCTCAGGGGCTGTGTTGGAACCGTGCGTGCTAACATCGCTAGAAATGAATCCAGGCCATCCCAGTTGCCTAAGACTGACCCATCCCCTTGCCCATTGTATCCCAGGCCTGCTCTGTGGGAGGGGCCCAGTCTGAGGGAAAAGGCTTTGGTGCTGTCCTGAGCCTCATTTCACACTGAGCATCTGTGAAATGGGGATAATACCAACCCCACAGGGTTATTGTGAAGGTTAAATGAGATAGTGTATAGAGTTCTTTGTGCAATCTCCAGGGGATCTTCCCAACCCAGGGATCAAACCCAGGTCTCCCGCATTGCAGGCAGATTCTTTACCAGCTGAGCCACCAGGGAAGCCCAAGAATACTGGAGTGGGTAGCCTATCCCTTCTCCAGCAGGTCTTCCTGACCCAGGAATCAAACCGGGGTCTCCTGCATTGCAGGCAGATTCTTTACCAACAGAGCTATCGGGGAAGCCCTCACAGGGTTACTGTGAAGGTTAAATGAGATAGTGTGTAGCGTTCCTGCTGCATAGCAGGTGCTGTTAGTCCTCCAGTCCTCCCCTTCATATTTTGTATTAACTACTGTGGTACCTGCCCCAAGCTACTTGCCTGGGCCAAGGAGCTCATGTTCTGGAGAAGCCAGGGCAGAAGGTGCTTAGGAAACCCAGAGATCAGCCTAAGGGGAGGCAGGCTGCAGTGCACCCTTTGAGCAAGAGAATGCAAAGTCAGGTTTGTATGGGGAATAGTGTCCTTGTGAAGGGAGCAGCAGTGGGTGGGGCTACCACGAAGGATGGAGAAGATCCCTTAAGATGGGAATGTGGGGAGAGGGTTCCTGGTAGAGTGGTCCTCGTGAACAAAAGGCAGGAGGTGGGAAGATCAGGGTATGTAAAAGGTGGGAGGAGACCTGTTCCATGGAAGCCCTGAGCAGGGACCGAGAGGAGATAAGGCTGCCGAGATGAGTTTAGGTGCAGACCTGCGTGAAGAGCCTCTGGATTCTGTGAGCTGTGGCCAACTGCTCAGTGACTGCCTACACCATCGGGTCTAAGTGAGAAGTGGACTGATGTGGCAATCATGGGCTGAAGGGCAGGAGGGCTGGGCTGTGGGGCAGGAGTTCCTGGAGCAGTCATTGGGGATTGAGAGCAGGATTGGTTGAAGAGAAGCGCAGAGGGAGGTTCTGACTTTTGCCCCCACGTTCTTGGTTCGGTTGACAAGTAGAATACATCAGAAAAGAATGGCTGCCTTCTCTCCACAGTTACCTTCGCCATTCACTCCAGGATTGGGGCTGAGCCCTAGAGAACAGCTAAGTCCTGGAGATGCTTGTGGTTGCTTTTACTTAGACCCGTGGTGGTCTGAGAGCTGGCTGCCCTCTGTCAGTTCAGAAGGGGTGTGGGGCCAGCCCGCCAGGCTCCTCTGTCCATGGATTCTCCAGGAAAGGTACTGGAGTGGGTTGCCATTTCCTTCTCCAGATCTTCCTGACCTAGGTTACAAACCTGGGTCTCCTGCATTGTAGGTGGATTCTTTACTGACGGAGCTACAAGGGAAGCCCCAAAAAGTTACCCTGAAAGTCGCTCAGCCAACTCTTTGCGACTCCATGGACTGCAGCCCGCCAGGTTCTTCTGTTCATGGAAACCTCCAGGCAAGAATACTAGAGTGAGTTGCAATTTCCTTCTCCAGGGGAATCTTCCCGACCCAGGGATAGAACCTAGGTATCCCGCACTGCAGGCAGATTCTACCCTCTGAGCCACCAGGAGAAGCAGCCTGGAAACCGGAGAAGCGCCCAGGTTACAGGGCTGGTGCGAGCATGCGCCCAGCTACAGGTTCTGAATGTATGCCCAGTCCACACTGCCTCCGGCCTGCGGGTGGGCCGCGCCCGCGCCAAGGCCCTGCGCCCATGAGCAGCGGGAGAGATTCCGGCCCTCTTCCCGCAGCCCCCACGCCCGCGACCCGTCCCCGGCCTTTTTCCAACCATCTCCTCCCTGGAGAGAGTGGAAGTGGGGCCTGGTTCCAGTCGAACCTGTCCCGGGCCAGCGAACCTCCAGCCCGGACCCCGACCCGAACGCCGCGGCCGAGTCCAAGACCAATCGGATGAGGAGGCGGGAGCCGGCCGGGACTCCGGCGGGAGTCGGCAATGGGCGGAACCCAAGGGCTCTCGGCCCTACTGACTGGCCGCGGCCGCACAGCTGTCTCTCTAGGATTGAGCTTTTTCCTCTCGGGGGGGCGGGACTGCGCGCCGCTTTCACCAATAGTGTGCCGAGAACCCGCCTCTCACAGGGACATTTCCGGCCGGGTTCCTCGCGCCTCGCCGTCCAAGCAGAGGTTCCGGACGCCCGGCTCCGGCGTTTTCGAACCACTTCCGGGTGACACTCCAAGACAACGAGCCACGATTGGGCGACGGTGGAAGGGGCACTTCCGGTGCCCAGGCGTCTGGTTTCTTTGGAACAGGAAGATGGCGACCTGCGCGGCCCGTGTGTGGTCCGGCTGGTGGCTGCTGCTGCTG
This sequence comes from Bos indicus, assembly GCF_029378745.1. NCBI lineage: Eukaryota > Metazoa > Chordata > Mammalia > Artiodactyla > Bovidae > Bos > Bos indicus. Next base: position 131,720,924 of record NC_091761.1, read on the forward strand.
CCTTTGCTTGGCCTGGCCGGCGCCAGCGGTCCCCGCACCTTGGTACTGCTGGACAACCTCAACCTCCGGGAGACGCATTCGCTTTTCTTCCGGAGCCTGAAGGGTGAGATTGGGGCCCGATGGATTGGCAAGGTCCCTGAGCCCGGAGACACCGACCCCTCTCCCTCCCACCCGAGCTGGCCTTCCAGGTCTGACCTGCCGCCAGGGGGCTGGTGGGGGAACGGGGGTGGGGCAGGACGGTCATGGTCTCTGCAGTGGTGGTTCCTCTTTGCCTTCTATGTGCCTCAGCTCCCTCGTTCTCTTTTTCCAGATCGCGGCTTTGTACTCACATTCAAGACCGCAGATGACCCCAGCCTGTCCCTCATTAAGTACGGGGAGTTTCTTTATGACAATCTCATCATTTTCTCCCCTTCGGTAGAAGGTAAGGGCTGCGGGTCGCCCCAGAACTCTGATTTATCAGCTGTCTTTAGGATCGTGGGCATTCCTGGGATGGAATGGGTCGCCAGCCCTGGGCGCTGCTGCTCCCAGAGAAGAGAAATGCTAACGCTCAGTTGGTAAAGAATCTGCCTGAAATGCAGAAGACGGTTCGATTCCTCAGTCAGGAAGATCTGTTGGAGAAGGGATAGACTACCGACTCCGGTATTCTTGGGCTTCCCTTGTGGCTGAGCTGGTAAAGAATCCACCTGCAATGCGGGAGACCTAGGTTGGGAGATCCCCTGGAGAAGGGAAAGGCTACCCACTCCAGTATTCTGGGCTGGAGAATTCCAGACTCTATAGTCCATGGAGTTACAAAGAGTCGGACACGATTGAGTGACTTTCATTTCACTTCACTTCACTCTGGGCTTAGGAGAGGATATGTCCTTACCAGAAGACAGAGCTAAAGACTGTGGGATCAAGTGTTGTTGCAGACCTTAGAACTCCTGGCTCTGCTACTCTGAGAAGTGGGTTTTCTCCATTAAAGGGCCTGATAAGAAAGATGAACAGTTCCTTCACCGTTGCGCCCCCCGCCCCCTTAGGTTTGCCTGTCTGGAAAGAGAAAATGGCTGTACCATAAGTATGATTTTCTGTAAAGGGGCATTGGTGGTAGTTGATCCTGAGAATTCAGATGGAGTCCTAGTTAGACTGAGAATAACCTTTAGTGATTACCTAGTCCAAACCCCTATTTGAGGCTGGGTGCATATATCCAGGGCTTAGCAGAAGACTAGTTGTTGAACCAAACGAACATCTTCACTAGATTTTCCAATTGACATTCCTGTGACAGCTTACTATTTTAGCTTACTATTTTATTTCAGTCTGCCACTGTGCAACTCTGTTAAGAAAATCATGTATTAAGCTGAAATTTGTCTCCTACTTCCTGCTTTGTTTATTGGGGCAAGGAGGAAAAGGGTTTCTGATACTCCCCAGGGCCTAAGAGAATAGGTCTAATGCTTATTTTGCTTAGAGGCATAGCCTTTGCATGATCAGGTCCTGAGTTATTCGGTTGTTTCTTCTCCAGACTAAATATCCCCAGTTCTTTGGCTGTTTCCCTCTTTGTTGTGCTTTTTCAGTGAGCATCCTAGTCATTCTCTTCTTTAGTGGCTTCAGTTTATCTTTTTCTCAGAGGACACAAGTTGTCCCTGTCCGGGGTAAGTCAGGACTGCCATCTCTCTGTTCAGCTCATGAAGCTTAGGAAGGCTGCCTCTTCACTGGCATCGACTTTCTTTTCTGTGGTTCATGTGAGATTGGGATCTGCCAAACCCCTGATGTATTTTTCCCTAGGTTCCCATTACTTGATGAGGTGCTCCCAACGCCCCTGTAACATGTGCCTTTGGAATTGGCTTTTAGAGGCAAGTTCAGTTGTGCATTAAAATCTTCAAGTTGGCTAGGCAGGCGAATGATGCCTTTAGCAGGTTAAGTGGTGTTTGCTGGATTGCTGTGTTGGAACTCTGAAAGCAGTACTGAATAGTGACAGAGCCTGCCCTTGAGGAGTCTTTCAACCTGTGAGGAAATAAAAATAAGGACTTGAAATGAGTTCCCAAGCCACATGTCAGAACGCCCAAGATGGAGTGGAGGGACTGTCTGAGTTGTGCTTAGAACGGTCACTGAGGGGGAGGGAAGCGGCAGAGGTGGGCTGAGGAGGCTGAGGTTGGCTGCTGTGAGTGGGAGAAACGGCAGAGCCTAAGATACTGCTTCAGAAATCGGGGTCATTTCTGTACCCACTTCGCGATCTTTACCACTTTCCATATTTGTGATAGTAATGTTTTTCTTCAAATTGATCTGCTTTAAAAAAACCTCAGTTTAAAAGAAAACTAGTAATGAACCCCTTGTCACCACTGAAGATGGAAAGCCAGTACTCTACCATCGTTTGATTTCTGTGGAGGAAAATATAAACAGAATGAATGCAGTGCTGTCAAGTTCTAGCTGATTCTTGACCTGCTGAAGGCTTTGGACCTGAGGCATCCTCTTAAAAGAGGAGATGAGCTGGTTGAGAGAAGTGTTAAGGCCAGTATTGAACTGTGACCATTCTTGATGGAGAAAGTAGGGAAAACAAATGGAATAATGTCTCTGAGATTCAGTGTTATTTGAAGCCCTGCCTGGCATCTTTGTGGTCAACTTTTCTGCCTCTTGCAGGGTGGGGACCGATCTTGAGGGAAACCGTCTCAGACACCCCTAGGGAAAAGGCTAGCATGTTCTGGAGGTCGGGGGTGTTCAGGATAAGTCGTGTCCAGGATAAAGGCTCTGAGTGCCCTTCTGTGGTACTGTGACTACTAGGTCCTCTTAGGTGTGAGGACCCTGGCCTGGTTGCCTCCTCCACGTGTCAGTTGGTTCCTTGCTCTTCTGGGATCTGGAAGCTCTGAAGGCACGTGCAGTAATGGCTACAGGAGAAGGATCCTTAGCCTGTCCTCTGTACCCGGGAAACACTGGGTCCTTGTTTTATAGATGGGGAAACGGGCTTAGAAAGGTGAAGGGGTTGCCTGGATTTGTTGTTCTTCAATCACTCAGTCGTGTCTGACTCTCTGTGACCCCGTGGACTGCAGCATGCCAGGCCTCCCTGTCCATCACCAACTCCCGGAGTTTACTCAAACTCAAGTCCATTGAGTCAGTGATGCCATCTAACCATCATCCTCTGTCATCCCCTTCTCCTCTGCCTTCAGTCTTTCCCAGCATCAGGGCCTTTTCCAGTGAGTCGGCACTTCACATCAGGTGGCCAAAGTATTAGAGCTTCAGCTGCAGCCTCAGTCCTTCCAATGAATATTCAAGATTGATTTAAGATCAACTGGTTTGATCTCCTTGCAGTCCAGGAGAAAGCATCAATTCTTCAGTGCCCAGCCTTCTTTATGGTCCAGCTCTCACATCTGTACATGACTAATGGAAAAACCGTTACCCTTGACTAGATGGACCTTGTTGACGAAGTGACGTCTCTGCTTTTCAACATGCTGTCTAGGTTTGTCATACTTTTTCTTCTAAGGAGCAAGCGTCTTTTAATTGCAGGGCTGCAGTCAACATCTGCAGTGATTTGGGAGCCTAAAAAAATAAAGTCTGTCACCGTTTCCATTGTTTCCCCATCTATTTGCCATGAAGTGATGGGACCAGATGCCATGATCAGGAGTTTTTTGAATGTTGAGTTTTAAGCCAGCTTTTTCACTCTCCTCTTTCACTTTCATCAAGAGGCTCTTTAGTTCCTCTTCGCATTCTGCCATAACAGTGATGTCATCTGCATATCTGAGGTTATTGCTATTTCTCCCAGCAGTCTTGATTCCAGCTTGTGCTTCATCCAGCCTGACATTTCTCATGATGTACTTTGCATAGAAGTTAAATAAGCAGGGTGACAATATACAGCCTTGACTTAGTCCTTTCCTGATTTGGAACCAGTCTGTTGTTCCATGTCTGGATCTCACTTTTGCTTCTTGACCTGCATACAGATTTCTCAGGAGGTAGGTAAGGTGGTCTGGTATTCCCATCTCTGAGAATTTTCCGCAGTTTGTGGTAATCCACACAGTCTTCGGCTTTAGTGTAGTCAGTGAAACAGAGGTAGATGTTTTTCTGGAATTTGCTTTTTCTGTTATCCAACAGATGTTGGCAATTTGATCTCTGGTTCCTCTGCCTTTTCTTAATCCACCTTGAACATTTGGAACGTCTCAGTTCACGTATTGCTGAAGCCTGGCTGGGAGAATTTTGAGCATTACTTTACTAGCGTGTGAGATGAGTGCAATTGTGCAGTAGTTTGAGCATTCTTTGGCATTGCCTTTCTTTGGGATTGGAATGAAAACTGACCTTCTCCAGTCCTGTGGCCACTGCTGAGTTTTCCAAATTTGCTGGCATATTGAGTGCAGCACTTTCACAGCATCATCTTTTAGGATTTGAAATAACTTAGCTGGAATTCTATCACCTCCACTAGCTTTGTTGGTAGTAATGCTTTTTATTTTTTTTTTAATTTTATTTTATTTTTAAACTTTACAATATTGGTTTTGCCAGATATCGAAATGAATCCACCACAGGTATACATGTGTTCCCCATCCTGAACCCTCCACCCTCCTCCCTCCTCCCTCCCCATACCATCCCTCTGGGTCGTCCCAGTGCACCAGCCCCAAGCATCCAGTATCGTGCATCGAACCTGGACTGGCGACTCGTTTCATATATGATATTATACGTATTTCAATGCCATTCTCCCAAATCATCCCACCCTCTCCCTCTCCCACGTGTCCAAAAGACCGTTCTATACATCAGTGTCTCTTCTGCTGTCTCGTACACAGGGTTATTGTTACCATCTTTCTAAATTCCATATATATGCGTTAGTATACTGTATTGGTGTTTTTCTTTCTGGCTTACTTCACTCTGTATAATAGGCTCCAGTTTCATCCACCTCATTAGAACTGAGTCAAATGTATTCTTTTTAATGGCTCAGTAATACTCCATTGTGTATATGTACCACAGCTTTCTTATCCATTCATCTGCTAATGGACATCTAGGTTGCTTTCATGTCCTGGCTATTATAAACAGTGCTGCGATGAACATTGGGGTACACGTGTCTCTTTCCCTTCTGGTTTCCTCAGTGTGTATGCCCAGCAGTGGGATTGCTGGATCATAAGGCAGTTCTATTTCCAGTTTTTTAAGGAATCTCCACACTGTTCTCCATAGTGGCTGTACTAGTTGGCATTCCCTGTTGGTAGTAATGCTTTCTGAGACCCACTTGACTTTGGACTCCAGGATGTCTGGCTCTAGGTGAGTGATCACACCATCCTGGTTATCTGAGCCATGAAGATCTTTTTTGTATAGTTTTTCCGTGTGTTTTTGTGAACTCTTGTTACTACCTTCTGCTTCCGTTGGGTCCATAGCATTCCTGTCCTTTACTGAGCCCATCTTTGCATGAAGTGTTCCCTTGGTGTCTCTAATTTTCTTGACGAGCTCTCTAGTCTCCATTCTGTTGCTTCCTCTATCTCTTTGCATTGATCACTGAGGAAGGCTTTCTTCTCTCTCCTCGCTATTCTTTGGACTCTGCATTCAGATGGGCGTACCTTTCCTCTTCTGCTTGGACTTTTACTGTTCTTTCTCAGCTATTTGAAAGGCCTTCTTAGACAACCATTTTGCCTTTTTGCATTTCTTTTTCTTGGGGATGGTTTTGATCACCGCCTCCTGTACAGTGTCACGAACCTCCATCCATAGTTCTTCAGGCACTCTATTAGATCTAATCCCTTGAATCTGTTTGTCACTTCCACTGTATAAGTGTAAGGGATTTGATTTTGGTCATATCTGAATGGTGTAGTGGTTTTCCCTACTTTTCTTCAATTTAGGTCTGAATTTTGCAATAAGTAGTTCATGATCTCAGCTCCTGGTCTTGTTTTTGCTCACCGTATAGAGCTTTTCCAACTTCGACTGCAAAAAATATAAATTAGTCTGATTTCGGTATTGACCATCTGGTGATGTCCATGTGTAGAGTTGTCTCATGTTGTTGGAAGAGGATGTTTGCTATGAGTACTGCATTCTTTTGAGAAAACTCTGTTGGCCTTTTCCCTGCTTCATTTTGTACTCCAAGGCCAAACTTGCCTGTTACTCCTCCAAGTGTTTCTTGACTTCCTACTTTTGCATTTCAGTCCCCTATGATGAAAAGGATATCATTTTTTGGTTTTAGTTTTAGAAGGTCTTGTAGATCTTCATAGAACTGTTCAGTTTCTTTGACATTAGTGGTTGGAATATAGACTTGAATTACCATGATATTGAATGGTTTGCTTTGGAAACGAACAGAGATCATTCTGTCGTTTTTGAGTTTGTACCCTAGTACTGCATTTCAGACTCTTGTTGACTATGAGGGCTACTCCACTTCTTCTAAGGGATTCTTGCCCACAGTAGTAGATATAATGGGTATCTGAGTTAAATTTGCCCATTCCTGTCCATTTTAGTTCACTGACTCCTATAATGTCGATGTTCACTCTTGTCATCTCCTGTTTAACCACTTCCAATTTACCTTGATTCATGGACCTAACATTCTAGTTCCTATGCAGTATTGCTCTTTACAGCATCGCACTTTCCTTTCACCACCAGACATATCCACAACTGGATGTTTCCACTTTGGCTCAGCCTCTTTATTCCTTCTGGAGCTATTTTCCCATTCTTCTCCAGTGGCATATTGGGACCTCCTGACCTGGGTAGTTCATCTTTCAGTGTCATATCTTTCTGCCTTTTCATACTGTTCACTGGGTTTTCAAGGCATGATGCCTGGAGTTAAGCCCAGGTATCTCCGTTTCATTCATATGGAAGTGAGAGTTGGACCATAAAGAAAGTTGAGGTCTGAAGAATTAATGCTTTTGAACCGTGGTGTTGCAGAAGACTCTTGAGAGTCCCTTGGACTGCAAGGAGATCCAACCAGCCCATCCTAAAGGAAATCAGTCCTGAATATTCATTGGAAGGACTGATGATGAAGCTGAAACTCCAATACTTTGGCTACTTGATGCGAAGAGCTGATTCGTTGGAAAGACCCTGATGCTGGGAAATATTGAAGAAGGGGACGACGGAGGATGAGATGGTTAGGCAGCATCACCAGCTCAAGGGACATGGATTTGAGCAAACTCTGGGAGATAGTGGAGGACAGAGGAGCCTGGTGTGCTGCAGTCCATGGGGTTGCAAAGAGTTGGACACAACTTAGTGACTAAACAACAATAAATCATCAATTTCCTAGTCTGTCACTATGCTGGAGTTTCAGCAGCAAGCTTCCTGACACTTTGGGCTGGATGATTTTGTCTTGTGGGCACTGTCTTGGTCAGTGCAGTGTCCTGAGCCCCGACCCCCCAGGTGGCAGCAGCCTGCTTCCCCTGGTGACAAGAAGCATCTGCGGGTATTGCCTTGAGTGGCGGAATCACCTTGCTGGGAACCCCTGTGCTGGACCAAGCAGCTGTTTTACGTTGTAAGGATTTGCCTGGCCTCTCTGGAGGCGGCTGGGTGGATGGCTCGGTGTGGGGTAAGGGCTTGAGCGCCCCCCACCCCTGACTAAGATGTTCTGTCGATTGGTAAGGTACTGTGCTTTTCTTTCTCCTGAAAATCAGCGCTCAGAAAAGAGGGCCGTTCTCACGTTTGCGTCATTACAGACTTACGTGGTGAGCTCATTTCTAAGTGCCCAGTGGATGTGGTGGGCAGACTTGCGTGCCCAGCCGGCGTGAACGGCACCTCCAGCCTTCCAGTTGCTCGGGCAGAGATCTTGGCGCCGTCTTTCGTGCCTCCCTCATCAGGCTTGGCCCTCGACGTGGGGGCGCAGGGCTGCCCTGCTTCCTCCCCCTCCACTGCTGGGGTCCAGACACCACTCTTCACTGCCTGGGTGACTGCAGTGGTCCCCTGTCTCTGTGTCCATCCTCACCCCTGTTCCTGATTCCCCTCATAGCCACCAGAACCATCCTTTAAAGGTACAAGGAGATTATCTTGGTCTCCTGCTCAGAGCCCTCGGTGGCCCCCCCTGTGGCCACTGTCACAGAGCCCACAGAAGCGGCAGTGCCCGGCTCCCTCTGCTGCGCCTCACCCCTTTGTCACACTGAGCTCCTCCCTGGTGGCGAGTCGCCCACCTCGGGGCCTTGCACCTGCCGTTCTCGGTGCCCGGGTGCTCGCGCCCCCAGATGCCTCGCTCGCTCACTCACACACACGTGCCTGGCGTCTCCCTGGCCAGCACACATGTACGCCAGCCCCTAGTCCTGCCTTTTCTTCTCAGCACACAGGAAGCAATTTCATGTAACGAAAAGGTGAGTTACTGAGCACTCTAGCCGCTGCTTCGTGTTGAGCGTCAGGGGCGCCTGTGGGGAGGGCCCTTGAGGGCGTCCCTGGCGGCTCAGATGGCAGAGAATCCGCCTGCAATGCGGGAGACCTGGGTTCTGTTCCTGGGTGGGGAAGACCCTCTGGAGGAGGGCCTGGCAGCCCACTCCAGTATCCTTGCCTGGAGAATCCCCAGGACAGAGGAGCCTGGCGGGCTGCAGACCATGGGGTCGCAGAGCGTCTGACACGACTGAGCGACCCAGCACTCGAGCCTGCTGCGGCCCCCGCAGTGCCAGTTCTGGGTGCTTATGGCCGTCCCTTGACCCTCTGGCCAGAAAAGGCTGTGGTCTTACAGTTACAGGTGCTGAAAGTCCATGTGCCTTTTTGGAGCTCACTTTAAAACAGTGTATGAAGTGGTCCTGTTGTGACTGCTGGACCTGGGTTAATGGGGAAACTTCTCGTGTCGGGCAGAGCACTGCCCGGGTCACGTGACTGCACATCCTGAGGCTCAGGAGCGCCCCTTCTCAGGCGGGCGCACTGAGGTGAGGTCGATGGGCTCTGGAGAGTGGCCAGGGGCCCAGGAGTGGCTCGAGTGAAGACAAAGGTACTGATGGAAAGTGCGGGTGATATGCTGCAAGTTGTTTCACGAAATGGGAGTGAAAAAACGTGGCACTTCTAGACGAATAGTTCGTGTGTGACTTGAAATGTGTATGACTGACTTGACAGCTGTAATTGGTAGGTGTTTGAGTGTTTCATTTGTACTTCTAAAGGTTTATGAATTTGAGCCATTATTCTTGGCTCTTCACACTGAGGAACTGGGAACATTGTCCTGTCGGGACGTGTATGGTAGAGGTCCCTCTTGCTTTGGGCCCCCAGAGGGTGCTATTCTGTAATTGGTTGTGCCTGGTCTCTGGTGTGACTCAGCTGGTTAAGAACTCACGTGCCAATGTTTGATCCCTGGGTGGGGAAGATCCCCTGGAGGGAGGCATGGCAGCCCACTCCAGTATTCCTGCCTGGAGAATCCAATGAACAGGGGAGCCTGGCAGGCTACAGTCCGTGGGGTCACAAAGAGTTGGACACGACTGAAGCAACTTAGCACGGGCTGTGGGTCACCCTCCCCACCCAGATGTCAGAGGAGCAGCGAGAGGAACCTTCTGGGTCCTGAGTCTGGTGCTTCTTTCAGATTTTGGAGGAAATATCAACGTGGAGACCATCAGTGCCTTTATCGACGGTGGAGGCAGTGTCCTGGTGGCTGCCAGCTCAGACATCGGTGAGTCTGGCCCGGGAGGTTGTGGCATTTCCCAGTGTTTCTCCAGGGGGCTGAGAGCTTTACACATGGAAGCTGCCAAATGGGCATTTGTGGTGGGGAGGTGGGGGGAGCCCTGCCAGGGAGGGCGGGCACTGCAGCACCCTTCAGTCCCTCCTGCACCTCCCGTGACCAGAGCCAGGGAGGTGAGGAGCAGGTCCTGTTTAAGAGCTGGGACCCCTGTTTTTCTTTTCCTTCGTTTTGCTTTTTCCTTTTGTTCTTTTGTTTTTTTTGGCGGCTCTTAAAAAAAGAAGGCAAGAGGGAAGATGAACAGATTTTTGTTTCTTATTTTGGACATTTTCAAAGACACTTAGAAGCAGGGAGAGGGGAGTGGGATCCCGAACCCCTTGTACTTAACCACCAGCTGCACTAGTGAGCACCCCCTGGCCACTCGTTTCCCTTCTTCAGTGTGGGTAGGTTTTTAAAACTGTGTTGGGTGGGGTCTTGGTTGGGTGTTGATGAAGAGGAGAGAAACCTTGTAAGTCCAGACTCACCCAGATGAAGTTTGCCCGAAGTACTTGGCTTCAAAGCAAGTTTTTGTGCAGAACCAAGATCACTGTGTACTTGCGGAGGGAGGGGTCAGCTGGTGGTGGTTTATCAGTTTAGATTCTGACCCCGCAGGCAGAACACCATGCTGTTGCCCAGGGGTCGTGGGGGCTGCGCCCGGCTTGGTGAGGCCTCAGGGCCTGGGGGTGACTGGTAGTAGAGTGAGTCATGAGGATGCTGGCAGGAGGGACACTGCTCGGCCCAGGGCCCCAGCTTCAGGACTCAGTCAGGCGTCTCTCGGGTCTGTGCAGGCGACCCTCTCCGAGAGCTGGGCAGTGAGTGTGGGATTGAGTTCGACGAGGAGAAAACAGCTGTCATCGACCATCACAACTATGACGTCTCAGACCTTGGCCAGGTAACCAGCTCAGCCTCGAAACCAGGAGGGGCTTGGGAGGGGCCCCCTGGCTGGGGGACCTTCTCCTGATCCAATTTCCCTCTGCTTGGGCAGCACACGCTCATCGTGGCCGACACAGAGAACCTGCTGAAGGCCCCCACCATCGTTGGGAAATCATCTCTGAATCCCATCCTCTTTCGGGGCGTGGGGTGAGTGAGCAGGAGAGGCTGGCAGAATCCTGGGGGAAGAAGGGATCTCTTTTGTCGGGAGGCTTTCTTTCCCCTGGAGCACGTGGGTGAGATTAAATGTGACACTGAGTCAGATTCCATCGTCACAGCAAGAGGAGGGCTCAGGGTTTGGCTTTTAGGAAGTGTGATGAATTCCTGTGAAGGAGTGGCTCCTGGGGGACCCCAGTCCTTTGGGCTCAGTTCTTGGGGGTCAGAGTTGGGCAGTTCTCCTTTCCTTCTCCAGTATGGTGGCCGACCCTGACAATCCTTTGGTGCTGGACATCCTGACGGGCTCTTCCACCTCTTACTCCTTCTTCCCGGATAAACCCATCACCCAGGTGAGGGCCTTTGCAGCCTCGAGGCCTCCTGCTCCTGGGCCTGGGGCAGCACTTTTTATCCGAAAGTGAGCAGCAAGCAGGAGAGCCCCCTTGGTAGTGGGATGAGGAGTGGGTGGGCAGGGTGAGGGCGGCAGCAGGGGGTGGTCTCGGCCCTCCTGGCTGACGGCCTCGTGTTGCCACCAGTACCCGCACGCCGTGGGGAAGAACACCCTTCTCATCGCGGGGCTGCAGGCCCGGAACAACGCCCGGGTCATCTTCAGCGGCTCCCTTGACTTCTTCAGCGACGCCTTCTTCAACTCAGCGGTGCAGAAGGCTGCACCCGGCTCCCAGAGGTAAACGCGGGGGCCTGGGGCCACCAAGGGGTAGGTCTGTGTGGACCGGGAGGAGGGAGCCTTTTAGCTAAAAGTGCTGGAGGCTGAGTATCTTCAGGTGCTTTTTTGAAGACTTTGTCACTTTATCGCTTCTGTTGGCAATCTAGACTGTTCATAGTAGTAATGATTTATCTGGAGACGTTTTGGTGGTGGTGGTGGTGGTTTAGTCACTGAGTCGCGTCTGACTGTGCGACTCCGTGGACTGCAGCACACCAGGCCTCCCTATCCTTCACTATCTCCTGTCACTGATGTTTTGGTAGCTGTGCACCTGTCGTGTAGGTGACACCCAGAGCAGCGTGTCACGCTTGTCATCCTTTCCCGTGTTCCCCTTGAGCAGGATCCCAGACGTGTGTGGCCTTCAGGCAGGGCCTGGCTGGGTGTGGTCTGTCTGGTGCCTGGTGACTGGTTTACCAGGCACCGCTGGAGGGAAGTTGGTCCCTGGCTGCAGCCTCTCCGTTTCTCCTTCTGCAGGTATTCCCAGACTGGCAACTACGAGCTGGCTGTGGCCCTTTCCCGCTGGGTGTTCAAGGAGGAGGGGGTCCTCCGGGTGGGGCCCGTGTCCCATCATCGGGTGGGCGAGACAGCGCCACCCAACGCCTACACCGTCACTGACCTAGTGGTAAGAGCCTGGCGCTGGAGGGCCCGTGGGTTTGGGCCAAGTTGATTCCGCTCAAAAGCACTCAACACTTGCGTGCTGGGCCTGAAGCGCCTAAACGAGGTGAATAAGTTCATCTTCACCCTAAGAAGTCAGCTCAGGTGCAGAGAGCCTGGCATGTAACTCACCGTCACAGGTGGCCTTCTGTGGAGGAGATGTGCTTTTGCTGTGGGAACGCAGAGCGGGGAGAGGCTTTACTGGTTTACTCTGCTGGGAGTAGAATTCACATTGAGTGGGGTCTGGAGAATCAGTCAGGAAAGGCTCGCGTGGCGACTGGAAGCAGGGCCGCTCAGGCGTGCCAGTGCGCTCAGGGAGAGCACTGTTCGGGGCAGGTCAGAGGGCCGGGCCAGCTGGCTGCGTCTCCACTTTGGGGGTGGGGGGCTCCTGCCCGAATCACGGGGGGATTCAGTGCAGCTGAAGACGAGGCTGTCCTGCCAGTCACTGGCTACCGGGCTTACCCCAGCTGCTTGTCTCAGGAGTACAGCATCGTCATTGAACAGCTCTCAGATGGCAAGTGGGTCCCCTTTGATGGCGATGACATTCAGCTGGAGTTTGTCCGCATCGATCCTTTTGTGAGGACCTTCTTGAAGAGGAAAGGTAAGCGCAGCTCTTGTGAGAGACAGCTCTGGAAGCCCATCCCTGCCTCTGTCTGGCTCTCGAGCAGCTCACCGATGGCCCGGGAAGCCCCTCCTGGCTGTATGTCTTGGCTCTTCCCCAGGTGGCAAATACAGCGTCCAGTTCAAGTTGCCTGACGTGTACGGTGTGTTCCAGTTCAAAGTGGATTACAACCGGCTAGGCTACACGCACCTGTACTCCTCCACTCAGGTAAGCCCCCTCCTGCCGCCCTCCACTCCGGGCACTCTCCGCCCCCGCGCCCCGCGCCCCGCCCCCGCGCGGCCAGGGCCCGGCACTGCTGCCTTCGCAGGTGTCCGTGCGGCCGCTGCAGCACACGCAGTACGAGCGCTTCATCCCCTCGGCCTACCCCTACTACGCCAGCGCCTTCTCCATGATGCTCGGGCTCTTCATCTTCAGCGTCGTCTTCTTGCACATGAAGGAGAAGGAGAAGTCCGACTGAGAGGCTGGCGCCCTGCACTCCTGGCAACAGAGTCGGAGGGTTTTCATAGGATTGGTTTTCTTCTGCCTTTCTGGTGGTTTTTGGTTTTTTTTTTAAGCCACGGACAATGGTACAGCATTACCTCAGTGGGAGATGGAACATTGAGTACCAGCGGGTGGGGGTTAGGGAATAATTTGTTTTTCCACCTTTAGCGCTGTGTATTTTTTCATATGTGACGTCAACTCTCATTTCTAAAATAAAGAGAAACATGGCCCTCACATTTCATCTGACCCCTGTTGTACTTTGCTGATGGGGCAGGGGGATGCTGTTGAGAAATGACGGGTACAAAGTAGTGAGTGGCCCTTTTAGTTTTGCTGAAGTCTGGAAATGACACAGCTGCTGAATGTCAAGGGGAGTGAAGTAAGGTTAATAAAGGCCAGTGGGGACATCACAGAGATGGGAAAGCTAGGGTAACAGCACTGGACTTTAGTAGAATTACAGAACTGCTTGGCTGGAAAGAACCTTACAGCATATTCAACTTGCTTTAGGCCCTAGCTGTGTTCCTAAAAAGCACACGTAAAGATGTATGAGTCCGTCTCCAGTATGATTGTCTTTATAGTGTGAGGATTACTCTTACAAGCCAAGTATTCCGTTTGAGGCACTTACATATTTTGCAGTTGTCAATATGCATTTAATTCGTCACAGTTCCTGTAAGAAATGCTAGTCAGAAGGGACAGTCAGCAGGTTCAGAACACTGCACTGCTAATCTCCATGTCATTAATCACCGGCGCTCTGCTGGACTCAAGTCAGCGGCTGCACGAGCTCCACGGCGATGCGTGTCACCAGCACCCCGGGCTGCTCCGGGACAGATGACTGACTGACGGCAGCGGCTCCCGTCTCGGGCCTCACTCACAGGCTGTTCACTCTGACACCTGACTATCCTGACCTGCGTGAACTCTGGCCACAACACCGGTCTGACCTCCCTCAGCTCAGCCTCACCTAACAGACCCGCTCGGCCACTGACTTTTCAGAGGTCTAGGAGGACAGGACTCTGGTCAGTGGTTTACACCTGAGCAGCCTCTCGCCTGGGACAGAGCCCATCCTTTGGATCTGTGTGCCCAGGGCTGGTCACGTGGTCAGCGCCGAAACACAAAGGAGCCTGGTAATTGGCTAGCATTTCTCTTGAGGGTTAGGCCCTTTGTGGTCATCTAGATGAGGAGTTGGCAAACTTGGTCTGTGGGCCGGTCTGGCTTGCTGCCTGATTTTTGCAGGCCTGCAAGCTAAAAATGGTTTTTACCTTTTAAGTGGTTGAAAAAATTAAGAGTAAATAGTGACACACGAAATTCCAAATCTCAGGGTCCCTAAGTGAAGCTGAACTTGTTCACACATTGAAGGCTGTCTTTGCACCACGATGGCAGAGCTGAGCAGCTGCGACAGCCTGAGCACCAGCCCTCGACAGAAGTTTGCTGACCTCTCTCGAGAGCGGTGTCTTCATTTCACAGGTAAGAGAACTTGGACGATGCATCAGAATCACACAGCTAGACAAAGCCACACAGCTAGAGCAAGTTAGTGGCTAGACCGTGACCTCGAGCTGCTCCTTCATCTGCCAAACCTGAGGCATTCTCTTGGCTGACTCGCCCTCGCCGTGCCGTCCTTCCTCCTGACCCCCGCCCCTCACCTAGGAGGCACTCACTCAGCGTTCACAGACCATCAGGACACAGATGCTGGAAAGTTCTTTTAGTGATTCACCAGCTACAGCAGCTGTCTCGGGGCTGCCCTCCAGGAGTCGAGGAGGAGGGCCGCCTGGCTCAGCGCTTCATACTCCAGGTTGGCCAGAAATAGCATCTTCATTTTTGTTTCCACACAGTTCTTCTCCGTCAGCCTGTTGGCCAGCAGGGTGGCGGCCGATTGTTGGAGGAGCCAGGCAATCATCTTGTCTAGTTTCAGGTTCTTTGGGGCGAGCGTGTGTTCACCCCAGAGGCTTAAATGAAGCACATTAGCAGCCACTCGGGCGGATGGCCTCTGCAACAGGAAGGGGAGCCGGAGCTTAGAACACCTGTGACAGTCTTCACCCACAGCCCACTTTGTTAGTGCAGCCTGTTTCAGGGTCTTCCCTTCTTTGGCCCTGAGCATACTCTTCACCCTTCCCTCCTGCAGTACTCTGCACACACACTGGCCGATTCTACCCACGCCCCAGACTTTCGCATGGGTATGAAATTTGGGGCGGGGTGGGGTGGGGTAGGGGTAGGGGACATTGTTGGAATAGCCTCCCCATCCTGGGCCTTTTTTTTATTAAGATTTTTTCACCATGCAGCATGGCATATGTGATCTTAGTTCCCCAACCAGGGATCGAACCTGTGTCCCCTGCATTGGAATCTTGGGAGGCCACCACTGGACTGTCAGGGAAGTCCTTGACAGTCCAAGGCCTTGAAGGCCCAGGAGCTGCGTCTGGGGTGAGGGGAGTTGTCCTGACTTCATGACGGCAGCGCACGCTATGTGACAGCCTGCTGCACATGGTGAGGGGCAAGCGGTAGGCGGGACTTTGAGCCCTGCTCTGTCCATGCTTTTTCCACTCCACATGCCACCCGCACTGGCCCTGCCACTCCTGTTAAGGTTTCAAATGTTAGCCTTTGGAATAATTTCAAAATGTCCAGATCTCTCAGGAGAGTTCATCCTATCTGTCTGGCTAGATCTCAGCTGATTCTGTATCTTCATTAAACATGTCTTAAAACTGCATCTCTTTCCCTCTGAGTAACTTTAAGCAGCTAAAGCCAAGAAGAGTTGACTGCTGGAATCCTGACTCCAAGCTTGGTGGCCAGCCCCCCTGCTCCTATCTGTATTCCAGCCTGCTGTGTGTTCTGTACGTGGCCATCACCTCCGTAAGACAGAGGAGCCGTTTTTCACTCCAGTGCCTGCCCAGCCCTGCCCTTTACTCTGGAACGCGACCTGAGGTTCCCATCCACACACCCCCTGTAAACCTGAACCACCTCACCTTGCAGACCTCCCGCTGCAGCAGCGACCTCACCAGGCACCTCACGTCCCGCGGCACCCACTCGGGCAGTGCTGGCAGCTGAGCCTCCTGGTAACTGCGGCTTTCAAGGTGGGCCCTGCCCTGGCCGTAAAAGGGATTGGGGAGCCCGAAGATTTCGTAGGCGAGTGCGCCCACCGCCCAGGCATCTGCCTTGCTGTAGTCGATCACTGCCCTGGGGCCTGGGCAGGCCGTGGACACCTGCTCGGAAAGCAACAAGTGAACAGTCACGCTGCTGGTACTTGAAACCTATTTGTGCTCCTGCACGGCACCCAATTCATGCACTAGTCTGGACTCTGTCCCAAGGAACCCAGAATTGAAATGAACTGTAGCTCAGATCCAAGCAAATGTGCTTAGGCTGCCTACTTCAGGCTGACAAAACTCATCTCTCCTGGGACATCAGTTCCAGGCAAAGAGACAGGGAAGGGACTTCTGATAAATTATGGGTCAGAAAAGATGGAAGTGTTGAGTAAACAGGGAGGAAACCTGGTGGGAGAGGCTCTGCTGGTGGCACTTGACACGCTCAGTGGGACTCACCTCGGGAGCCATCAGGCAGCCATTCCCGCCACGGTCCACGTACCAGCTGGTGAAAGGCAACTGCAGGCCGACGCGCTCATCAGCTAGGCAGCAGCCAAAGTCTGTGATCACCAACCAGGGGCAGCCATCTGTGGGGAGACTCGCAGACGTGAGAGGCCATCTCCTCCCCTCCCTGCACCTCGAGGCCCTCCGATACCTCCACTAAAGCCACCCTCAGAACACGCTGACCCAGGAACAAACCACTGCACAACTGCACGCATTTCACATGCTAGCAACGTAATGCCAAAATTCTCCAAGTGAGGCTTCAACAGTAAGTCAACTGAGAACTTCCAGATGTTCAAGCTAGATTTAGAAAAGGCAGAGGAACCAGAGATCAAATTGCCAACATCTGTTGGATCATGAAGAAAGCAAGAGGATTCCAGAAAAACATCTGCTTCACTGACTACACTAAAGCCTTTGACTGTGTGGATCACAACAAACTGTGGAAAATTCTTCAAGAGATGGGAATACCAGACCACCTGACCTGCCTCCTGAGAAACCTGTATGCAGGTCAAGAAGCAACAGTGAGAACCAGACACCGAACAACAGAGTGATTCAAAATTGGGAGAGGAGTACATCAAGGCTGTATATTGTTACTGTGCTTATTTAACTTACATGCAGAGTACATCATGCGAAATGCCAAGCTGGATGAAGCACAAGCTGGAATCAAGACTGTTGGAAGAAATATCAATAACCTCAGATATGCAGATGAAACCACCCTTATGGCAGAAAGTGAAGAAGAACTAAAGAGCCTCTTGATGAAGGTAAAAGAAGAGAGTGAAAAAGCTGCCTTAAAACTCAACATTCAGAAAACTAAGATCATGGCATCTGGTCCCATCACTTCATGCAAACAGATGGGGAAACAATGGAAACCGTGACAGGCTTTATTTTCTTGGGCTTCAAACTTACTGCAGATGTTGACTGCAGCCATGCAATTAAAAGATGCTTGCTCCTTGGAAGAACAGCTATGACAAACCCAGAGAGGGTATTAAAAAGCAGAGATATTACTTGGCCAACAAATGTCCATATAATCAAAGCTATGGTTTTTCCAGTAGTCATGTATGAATGTGAGAGTTTGACCATAAAGAAGGCTGAATGCGAGGAGCCAGCATGAGGAACTCCGCCCGTGGCAAAGGTCATGAGGAAGGAGGCTCAGCATACGCAAAGGCGGGATCGAGCATCAGGAGTCCCCCTGGATATTCTCGAGCATCTACCCCCAAAACCAGAGTCTGCCTACTTTACTGCTTTGTGCTCTCACCTCTGACTTTACGGGGGGCTGTCCCCCACCACCATCTCACTCTCTCTCTGAAAAGGAGTTAACTTACAACTCCAGTTAATAAAGTTCCTGGGCATAATAGGAGTGTTTAAATCTAAACCCCTCAGATAGCTCTCTAACTTACCTGACAAGTTTACCCGGACTCCTACAGCTATGCATACGAGTGTTTAGTCTCCCAGCCGCGAGAGGCACGGGAAGCCTAAGATATTCCAACAGCTTAGAGCCTCTTAGAGTTAGAAGCTATCAGAATAAAACTAGTAAAAGATTTCATTGATGAGCCAATGCTTGCTGCCAAGTTTCCACATCCCCTGTGTTGCATCCTTGAATGTGTATTAATTAATATAGTTGGTATGTAGAAAAAATAAGTAGTGGCCTTGGTGTTAGCAACTTTAGACCCTTAAGGTAATACATTCTTTCCTTTGTTGTAAACCCACTGCACCTCTGCCCTATAGGAATGCAACTTTATCTAACACCTTCGGAGGATGGCGCCAAACTTTAAAATAACTACTCTTAAGAGAAAATAAGTCTTACGGTTGACAAACCTTTGTCAGAGTCATAAAATGTTAATAGGCCTTCTGGCCAGAAGATGATGTAAATCACCTAAACCATTTGTATACAATAAATTTGCAGAAAAGAAACCCTGGTTTCGATAAGGATCAAAGACTGCTGACTTTGCATGATTTCACATCCCCTATTATCCTCTACGTGCAACTTAGGGTATAAAAGCCCTTGTTGAAAATAAAGCTACGGGCCTTGCTCACCGAAGCTTGGTCTCCCCATGTCATTCTTTCTCTCAACCTCTGGCTGAGTTTCCATCTGGAGTGCGGAGGTCCTCTGTGACCACTTATTTGCCTGGGCTTCTAAGACCCACTCGAGAAGGTGCCTAAGGTAGGGCACCCTCTGCTATTCGAGAGGGCGCCTGAGGCCTCCGTGGTCAGAGCTAACCTGATGTCACAGGTTATATTGATTTTCCGCGTAAACCAAGCTACTCAGCCTCTTCTCTGCTGAATTTTCCTACTGAGCTATCCTCATTCTATTACTCTTTATATCTTTGATTAATATTTAATTAAAGCCAAGGGTAATCGCCGATGCCGTCTCCCGTTCAAACTCCCTGGATCAGCCAGGGCTGGACCCCAGCAGCTGAACACCGAAGAATTGATGCTTTTGAACTGTGGTGTTGGAGAGGACTCATGAGAGTCCCTTGGACTGTAAGGAGATCCAACCAGTCCATCCTAAAGGAGATCAATCCTGAATATTCATTGTAAGGACTGATGCTGAAGCCCCAATACTTTGGCCACCTGATGCGAAGAACTGACTCATTAGAAAAGACCCTGATGCTGGGAAAGGTGGGAGGAGAAGGGGACGACAGAGGATGAGATGGTTTGGATGGCATCACCAACTCGATGGACATGAGTCTGAGTAAGCTCCAGGAGTTGGTGATGGACAGGGAGGCCTGGCATGCTGCAGTCCATGGGGTCACAAAGAGTTGGACATGACTTGAGTGACTGAACAACAACAAAAGCCACTCTCAGGACATGCTGACCCAGGAACACAGGCCAGCAAGGCCTGGACAGCTGCCCACTCACCAGAGAGCTGAGTGGGACCAGCAACACAAATACAGACATGCCTCCAGGAAATCAAGGTCCCTTAGCCAAGAACTGGCTAAAATCAGCACATTATCAATTAGTTATCTGGAAAAGGATTCATGCAGACTTCCTTTAAAAGCCAGTTCCTCTAGAATTTAATCGCATATTGAATTATCCTAAATCTTTTTAGTTCAAAATTGACCATATGACAGAATCCACCTGTATTGCAGGGAACAGAAGTTCGATTCCTGGGTCAAGAAGATCCCCTGAAGAAGGAAAAGGCAACCCACTCCAGTATTCTTGCCTGGGAAATCCCATGGACAGAGGAGCCTGGTGGGCTACAGTCCAAGGGGTTGCAGAGAGTCAGACATGAGTTAGCAACTAAACAACAAGAACAAAACAATGACTCTCCTTTACAGAACCCCCAGGCAAGTAGCCACCCAGCTTTGCTTGAATGCTTCCAATGATGGGGAGCTCATTGCCAGAGGCAGCTGGGCTGACATTCAAGCAGTACTTGCTGAAAATATTCTTACAATACAAAGACCAGAACAAAGAACAAAACCATCCATCTTGAAGGAGAGAGTGCTTATCTCTGTGTGCAGAGCTAAGACACAACTTAGAACATAGAAACCAGAAAAGACCCGAAGGCCCCAAATGTCCCCAAGCCTGAAGTGCAGGCCACCCTGGACAGCTCGGAGCGGGGCGGGCAGCTACCTGCATCCAGTTCCACCAGGATGTTGTCGGACTTCAAGTCTCTGTGCGCGACGCCCTGCTGGACCAGGTGATCCACCCCTTCCAAGAGTTGCAGAGTCATCACAGTGGCCAGCCGGGGGCTCGGGGTGTTCCCGCGAAGGTACTGGCGCAGGGTACACGGGTAGCTGGTGGAGAGCACAACAGGGCCAGTCATCACGCACCTAGCATCCCGAGCACCCTACTTCCTGTTAGGATGATGGCCTTTCTCCTGACTCCTTTGCTCCCTAAGTAGCTGTTCTGTTTCTATCCACCATCCTGGAATTAGGAAGTAAGAGCTAGGGCCTCACACGTTAGAAGTTACAGGACAGCTGCTCGTTTCCTTAAAACACTCACACAGCAATGCCAGGGGCACAGAGATGGAGGAAAGGAGAAGAGTCTATGTTTAAAAAAAAAAAACAACGCAGGAGAAAGGTGAGCATACAGGGGGCTACGGTCAAAGGTCCTAAGAGCACTAGATGGGAAGTATGACCTAACTGAACATGCACTTCTGTTTGCCTGGAAGGCCATCCCAAAGGGAAACTGCGCTCCAGGGCAGACACATGCCCTCAGCCTGCCCTTGTCTCCCAAAGAGAGAGGATCCTCTGGCCCATGATCCCAGGCTCTTGGAGGCAGCGACCAGCTCCCACTCACTCCAGGTCCCGCCACTCACTTCTTCATGACGAGGAAGAGAGTCCGCCCATGGCCCAGGCCTGCGGGGTGAAGACGCGGGGGCAGCACGTCCGGGTAGTCGACCAGGGCCCCTGGCAGCAGCGGCACCGACGAGGTGAAGGCTCGCAAGACCCGGATGATGTTGGGGTGCGGGGTCAGCTGCTTGGGACCTCCCTTGGGTCTTCTGTTTCAGCCGGGTGGGACAAACGTGAGGGAGCAGCAGATACGACACTTGGGATACAACAGTCTGAGGCCACAATCAACACTGACATTCACCTCCACCCATATCTATACCAAGTGTGTGCCAGGTGCAGAGTGGGGTGCTGGAAGGGAAGCCGCGGTGACTCATCACACTGGTGACCCCGTCCATCCCACGAGGAAGAGCACGGGGCAGGAGGCCCTGGAAGCGGGCTGCCTGGGCTTGAACCCCACGCCTGCCACTCCAAGTCCTTGGCCACACTGCTTAACGTCTCTTGGCTCAGTCTCAAATGCAAAAGGGGAATAGAGTAGTACCATACCCTGTAAGGTGGATAACAGGACCCAGAACCTCCCTGGTCCGGCCCTAGCTTAACACCTGGCACGAGCTCAGTCAGCCTCTGAGTGAACCGACAGAGAGGCAGTTTGTAGAAGCGATTCCCCCGCACATCAGGTGCTCTGCCCAGGCCTCTGCTGCTCCGGGAGCCCCACCCCACCGCCCTGCTCAGACACAGAGGCTGCAGGACTGCCCACTGGGTGTGGCCCCGCCCCTGCCCAGAGCTGCCAGGCCTAAGCGTGCGCACCTGACCCAAGGGCAACCAAGGGCCTGAAGTCATGTCCGAGACCCGATGCTTGGCAGGATAAGGGGAGAGGCTCTCTGTGGAGTGTGAGGAAAAACTCGGCAGTAACTGCATAGGAAATGGAGCTGAGGTGTTGAAAGGATGCTGTAACGTGCTTGAGTTCGCTGAGCTGTTTTACAAATGTAAAAATCCCCACCAAATGAAGATGCTAACCACTTGATGACCATGAGCAGATAGCCCGCAGACCTCCTGGAGCCTGAGGACTGAGGCTGTTAACCACTCTGACACTGCCCTGTCACCTCACCATCTACCGGAGATTTGTGCACGAGCCGATTACATACCCTGGGACACCCCTCTCCCTTATGTGCCCTTTAAAAATGCTTTGCTGAAACTCTTTGGGGAATTTGACATTTGGGGGCCATGAGCCACCCATCTCCTTCCATGGTCCTATAATAAACCTTTCTCTGTTCCAAACTCTGGCATTTTGGTATTGTTTGGCCTCACTGTACGTCAGGCACAGGAGTTTGCTTTTTAACAGTGCCACGAGGCCTGAGGGAAGCCGGAAGTATTCCTGCGGGCAGGAAATGAGGATGCAGGGTGGCAGAGAGAGGTGGATGGAGCAGAAGCCCAGAGACATCGAGGCAACAGGGAGAGCCCCACGCCCGGCCTGTCCTCCGAGCTGCCTCAGGTCCGAGCTTTGAGCCAGGCTGTGAGTGGCTCTAACAGCTCCTCTGGGGTTCGTCCAAACGGGCCCCTGTCTTAGGTGATCAAAGGCATCAGAGCATCATTCCGGCCTGGGCCATTAGAGCCACTGGGAGAACGACGATCCCGGCACAAGGCTGTTGGGCGCCGCAGCAGCAACGTGCTGCACGGCTGTCAGCAAACCCGGGGAAGTGGGTGGCTGCACCGGGAGGGGTGTGTGTGTTTGAATGGAGAACGATCCGGACAGGAGGCCTGACGGGGGTCGGACCAGCACTGACCACACTGGACTCTGCTGCCACTTCTCAGGCGCCTCTGCCACAAAGACACTCTTGGGGAAGGCCATAAAAAAAATCTCTTGGCACCATCAGGTCATGGCAGTTAGTTGTAAAGTGAGTGTTAACCTCTGCTGGGGACAGACAGATTTCAATTCGTGCAAAATTGTGGTGCTCTACCTGAGAATTACTTAGGAGTCATAAACCAGATCCGCCCAGTTCAGAAGGATGAAGGATGGTTTTAGGTGGCCTTCTCTCCCTGCTCCAGCGTGAGTCAGCCACCTGCATCTCCAGCTGGGGTCAGACTACAGTCTTTCCCAATTATCCCCCAACTGAAAGCCCATCACTGACTACACTGTTCAGTGGGCATTTATTGTGTCTGTGGGGGTGTGTGTCGCGTCAGACGCTGTGCCGAGGGCACAGGTGTGGGTGCTGCTCCGTGGCGGGGCAAGGTGGGGCAGATGGCTGCTTACCTGTGAGTGACCGCTCCATACTCCCCGGCCAAGGCCACTCGACTGGCTGGGACCAGCTCCTGGCTCATTGTGCTAAAGATGGCTTCGCTGGATGAGCCTGCCTGGAACATCCATAACGGGTCCAGAATTACACGGGTCCGAGAAGCCCAGGCCCTCCTTGTAATCTGGACCAGGACAACTACTGCCTGGAACTGGCTTTGACTTTCAAGCTCATAACCTCTCTGAGTGGCAAGCCAAGACTAGTTTCTCCAGGGAGAAAGGAGGCAGATGTGCCATTCATGCCAACCCAGAGGATGCTGCCCACGCCTCAAACTCTCGGCAGCTCAGGTGCCCAGGGCCGGAGGAGATATCGAGACGACCATGGCAGGGGCTCCTCTTCCTGCCACAGAGGCCTCCGGGCACCACCAGGCTCAGACCTGACCACGGAGCACGAACACTCACCCGTGAAGGCTCCCTTCAGCAGACAGGCTGAGCCCGACAAGCCCACCCTGGATAAACTCACACTGAATCACAGAACAGCCCTCTATCAACCAGCAAAAAGCAACAAACAATGAGGAAAAGCACCGTATTTTCCTCATTTCATTATGAACAGCTCTCAGGACTGGCAACACCTATAAAGAATCCTTTAAGAATTAAGTCTTTTAGCTTTTGTGAATGCATTTGCTGTCATGCCCCAACCAGTGGGAGTTTTGATGTTAAGACTGGATGTTTCCTGGCAGTGGGCGTGGGGTGGGGGGTTGGCTACTTGTTAGCTATCAGCCCAGCGTGGAAGCACAGTCTAACAAGCTTCATTCCCCAAATCAAGGCACAAACCACATCCTTCAGGGCCCAGCATGAGCTATGTGGCTGTGTCCCCCTCAGCCTTGGAAAGAGGCTCTGGGCAGCAGAAAATACCATCAAGTCTTGATGAATTTCCTAACCCTCCTCCCACCATGTAATGGCAAGATACAGAAACTACTCTAAATGGACAGAAATCTTTGTTTTTGGGTGGGAAAAATACTCAACTTGCCAAAGTCTTGAGTTCTGCAAGGGTTAAGAGCAGAGAGCTGGCACATCAGTCTTGGGTCTGGAGTGTGGTGGGAGGCGAGCTCAGAGGAAGGCACGTGGCTCCTCCTTCCCCACGAGCAGGTCAGGAAGCGAGAGGACAGAGCACACTGCAGCCCTGAAATGCGCTCATCCGCCCGGACGCACCGGGCCCTCGCCACTCAGTGTGGGTCGCAGCCCAGTGGCCTGGGAGCCCATTAGGGAGGCGGGACCTCAGGCTCCACCCCACACCGGCGCTCAGAACCTGCCTTCTAACCCGCCCTCAGGTGACGCATGGGCAGGTTACAGTCTAAGACTGCAACACCGCTTCAGACTGCTGCACGAGAGCGTGAGGCACCTGTCCTGTGGAGAATCTTCTGGTTCCTATATACCTCCTAGGAGAAAGTGCCGTCTGGTTACCTGCCCAACAAGAAGGGGATTTTGAAAAAGGATGACTTTAGAGATGGAAGGCCCCACTCTTACCGAGATGTTCCACATCATCTTGATGGCCAAGGGGAAGGCCGGGGCCCGTGGGGCTGGCGCCTCCTCTCCTCGTGGAAGGATCTCTGGGCCCTTCCCTGGAAGAAGCTGGCCCAGGCTCTCTGCCTCCTCCAGGTTCTGGGGCAACACAGGCATGGCGGCCTCATAGACGGCGGCACTGCAGCCCTTGCCAATGGACTGCCCGATCAGATACTCCTCCAGCCGGAAACCCTGCCAGCGTCGGGTGTCCAGTGGGTCTGGGAGCAGCTTGTTTTTCTGGGTGAAAATTGCCTGTGAAGAAAACCAGCAGGCACCATGAGCTCGGCAGCCCCGTGAGGCTTCAGTGAAGGGATAGAGTGGTACAGCGAGGCCAAATCTCCACTGGCAGATCGAGCGCTAATAAAACAACCAAACTGGGTGCTACTGTTGGCCCTGGGCTCAAGCCAGCCTCTGTTCTCTCCTTATTCAGAGTGGTTCTCAAACTGCCACTTCATGGCAGTCAACGCGACAGTCCAACACAGAACACTGTGTGAGTTAAGAGGTCACAATTCCCCAGTTCTGCAGCTGGCACACTGCTCCTTTGCTGCCTGTCAGGCTACCAGCACGATCTTGGAGTTGTCTGATTATGGAGATGGTTCTATCTGCAAAGGCCTCGGCAGGCAGCTACTGGACGGTTACCAAGAGCTGTGGACGGGCAGGAGCATGTAGTCACAGCCACCCCTCCCACTTGTGAATGACCTCGGGCTGCTCTTGCAAGCAAGGGGGTGAAAATCAGGAGGCTCCCTGGAGCCAGTCATCGGGTCCTGTTGTTGGCCTGAACCCCGAGGACCTGCAGGTCCTGTAGATGGCCAGCCTCCAGATGGCCGATGACGGAGCTTGGAGTCAGTGACAATGCCATCCGTGGTTTACTGGATGGGGAATCTTATATGTCTGCAGCAGGGGGTCCTGGAGCAGCATCCCCGTGTGTGTGGCAGACAGCAGGAAGGACCTGACAGCAATCTTGGCTCCTCTGGGGAGGAGACAGCTACCATTCACAAGGGGAACTGGTCAGGTTGGCTCATTAGTTACCAGGGAAACCTGCAGGTTCATGACCATCACCAGGGCAGATGTTTCCCTTTAATACACCAGCAGGTGGAGTGGTTCTGGCCTAAGGCTTAGAGCAACCATAGCTGGGGCAGGGGGCAAACACCTCCTGTGAGGAGGCTGTAGGGGAGCAGGCACTGGTCCAGCTCCCTGGACCTGTAGGTCCAGCAGGGGATGAACAGAGAGCAAGAGAGAGGCCATCTTGAGCGCCCAGACCACACACTCCACTCCCACAGACCCTGCGCGGCCCTTACAGTCTTGGTCCAGCCCTCCCCCGTGACGTCCCTGGGGTCACGTATGCAGAGGTGCGCTGCAACCAAACACCACAGATGCAATACGGACCCCAGCAGCTCAGAGTCTGGAGGGGCCCAGGGACACAGGAGGACTGAGCATCTTGCTGGAGACCCGCTGGTCAGACTCATCTCTATAGGCTTTTCATTTTTTTGGCTGTGCTGGTCTTTGCTGCAGCATGCTGGTCTTTGGTGCTGGCTTCTTTAGTTTGCCACAGGAGCTTCACTGCATGGCATGTGGGATTTTAGTTCCTTGACCAGGGATGTAACCCACGTCCCCTGCACTGGAAGGTGGATTCTTAACCACTGGACCATCAGGGAAATTCCCTGACTCATCTCACAGTTAGGCCACCATGGTCGCCCAGTCGCTGGACAGATGCTCTCTGCTCAGATAAGGCACAAAACGTAGGATGTTTACATTTACATAATATAGGGAAGGTCGTGACCGCTAGGCAAAATACAAGTAGTACCAGCATTGTGAGAGCCCACCCATCCTGTGGTTTTCGTCCTGGCCAGCTTGTGGGACCACACCGCCGGTCCACTTTCAGTCCCCACAGCCAATGCCAGTCCGAGAGAGGCGGTGTGACAGACCCCAGGGTTAACAGAATGGTGCCTTTCTCCAGTAGAGGCCCAGACTAATTCCTTTAAGTAGTCTTAGGTAGAGCTGGGTAGAAGATCTGTAAGAAGGTGAGATCTGCAAACCCCTTTCTAATCCCCTGCCCCACAGGGTGGCAAGCCCAAACCACCAGGGTCTTATCTGCCAGTCCCGGACCACTTTATATTTCCCCGGGGGGCGGTCCTGTGGCGAGGACCAACCTGTGAGTTACTGCCCCGGCCCGCAGCTGGCAATGGTCCTTTGGCAATCAACAGCTGAACTAAGAGGGTGTGGACAAGTGGCCTCTGGGTTAATGTGGCAGAGGCAGGGGGACGGTCACTCCTGGGACGTTCAGTTATAGCTGGTAGGTCTGGGGTTAGCCTCCTGGGTCACACGTGGGCACACGGTGAGAGAGTGGGTTTCACATCTCAACTGTTGCTGAAAGAGTTCCTTTATCCCGCCCACTGGGCTTCCCTCACAGCTCAGCTGATAAAGAATCCGCCTGCAATGCAGGTGACCCTGGTTCAATTCCTGGGTTGGGAAGATCCGCTAGAGAAGAAATAGGCTACCCACGCCAGTATTTTTGGGCTTCCTTTGTGGCTCAGCTGGTAAAGAATCTACCTGCAGTGTGGGACATCTGGGTCTGAACGCTGAGTTGGGAAGATCCCCTGGAGAAGGGAAAGGCTACCTACTCCAGTCTTCTGGCCTCGAGAATTCCATGGACTGTATAGCCCATGGAGTCACAAAGAGTTGGACACGACTGGGCGGCCGTCGCTTTCGCTTTCATCATCCCAGAAGCCCAGGTGCAGTGGGGCTGTAAGGCGGATGGACATGCCAGTATATGTTATTTGTTTTTCGGTCCATTTCTGAACTTTGTGGCTGGTAAGGTGGGTTTTTGGTGTCACTCGAAAACACAGATAGGCCTTTTGTAACGTCCTCCATCAGCTGTAATGCATCGTAGGCTGCGTATCACTGCTGTTCATCACACTACTATCGTTGCTCAGCTCCCTTTCAAAGCTGGGACCAGAAGCCCAAGGGTATGCTTTAATCGTTTTGCCATTGCCACAGGCCCCAAACAAGCCTTTGCAAGAAACTGGCCATGTCCAGTTCACAAGCCTGTCCCTGAGTTAATACCCTAAACCTGAGTCTACATTGCTTGGGGGGGTGGGTCAGGGGTGTGCCTGTATTTCACAGACAATCCAGGTCCTTGCATTCTGTCTGAATTCATCAGCCATCCCTGTGCGATCAGATGACCCATGAGCACGGGGCTGCTACATGTAAACAAGAAAGAAACTCCAAGGTTAACAGGAAAGCATCAGCATAATGGACGAGAAAGACGGCTCTCACGGTAGTCAGCTGTCACAGGGCCCACAGCTGGTGGGCGACCACCCTGGGATTTCCCCAAAAGCTTTCCTTTCCCCAACCAAGCTCCCTGTCCTTTCCCAACATCTTGGTGTTTACAGGAGCTTTCTCGGCTGGCTCACCAATTGTTAGGTTGTACCCCAAAGGCCCGCAAGCCTTGTAGTTGCCCAGCCTTCAGATGACCCAAGCAAAAGCCCGGAGACAGTGACAGAGAACCTTACATGTCTGCAGAAAAAGGTCCTCGAGCAACACCCCACCATGTGCAGCAGGCAGGACCCGGCAGCAATCTTCACTACTGGGCAGGGAGTCGGGTGGAGGGGAGTGCTGCTATTTACAGAAGGAATTGAAGTCAGGTTGGCTCATTAGTTACCAGGGAAACCGGTGGCTGGGGCATGTCCCTCACAGCCCCTCAGGTTAACGACCATCACGAGGACAGATGTTTCCCTTGAACATATTATCAATTGGGGGATTTCTGCAGAAACTAACAACTGGGGCCAGCGATTTTTATATAAGTGAATATTAAAAGACGACTCTGGTCAATAACGATTAGGTAACAAAAGACGTATTATTAATGTCTCTGGTCAGTATGTTGTTAATAAACTAGCAGGTGGAGCTGCTCTGGCCCAAAGCTGAAAACAACCATAGCTGGGGCAGGGGGCAAGCATGTTCCTGTGAGGAGGATGTAGCTGAAGCAGGGACCGGTCCCACAGGGGATGTACAGAGAGCAAGAGAACCGCCATCTTGAGTGGCCTGACCATACACCTGTCTCCCTGTTTCTGCCTCTTAGGAAGCTGGGGGGCCATTCTGTTCACAGAAAGGAGACAAAGAGTACAAGAGTTCTGATGGAATTAGATGGAAGTGTAGGTGGGGGTGCATGGGGAAAGAGGCCATTTCCCCCAAATCGGTATTCTTGCCTACTTCAGGCAGGTGACATCATTCCTCCAGTTGCCCAAACTCTACCTTCCTCCTCAAATCCCATCTCATCTGCTGATCCCTCCCTTTCTATGGCTAGTCACTCGCCTCCAGACTTGCCCACTCATGTCCTTCCTTACCTGCTTCCGAGTCTAGTGAAAGCCCATTGCTTTCAAATGTTGCAGCAGAACCTAACTGATGGACTTCCCTGGTGGTCCAGGATAAGAATCTGCCTGCCAGTGCAGGGCACATGGGTTTGATCCCTGATCCGGGAAGACTCCACAAGCCTCAGAGCAACTAAGCCTGTGCCCCACAACTCCTGAGCCTGTGTACTGCAACCACTGAACCTGTGCGCCCTGGAGCCCTGCTCCGCGACAAGAGCAGTCACCAAAATGAGAAGCCTGTGCACTGCAACAAAGACTAGCCCCGCACGCAGCGAGAAAGACCAGCACCACCACCAAAAAAAAAGAACCTAACTTATGCATTACTCAGTGCCTTGTCCTGACACTTCCTATATATGAAAACTCTTTTGCAGGCTGGTCTGCACTGCCCATACTGGTCTCTCACATGCCTCTCCCTGAACCTTTGCTCAAACTCTTCCCCTCCCCTTGCCCCCTGAAATACTGTCTTTGCTCTGCCTGTTCATCCCTACTCATCCATCAAGTCCCAACTCAAGCTCCTGCTTCCCCTATAACAAGTGCTGACCACTCAGCCCGCAGTAGTCTTTCCTTCTGGAAGATTCCTAAAGCACTGGGAGTCTATAAGCTAAAACACTTCGCATGAGAACTTTTAATTTTTTTTAAAAATGAAAGTCTGTCTTGCCTTGCCAACCAGTTTCTAAATTCTGTGGAGCCAAAGAAGCATCGTGTAATCCTCAGTCAACCATAGTTTTGAGGATGAGATAAAATTTTTAAAGCTTTATTCTGAAATAAATATAGACTTACAGGAAGCTGCCAAAAAAAACCCAACAAAGTGTCCTGTGTGCCCTTCTCCCAGTTTCCCCCAGTTGACCTCTCACGAGGCACTGCTGCTGCTGCTAAGTCGCTTCAGTCGTGTCCGACTCTGTGCGACCCCATAGACGGCAGCCCACCAGGCTCCCCTGTCCCTGAGATTCTCCAGGCAAGAACACTGGAGTGGGTTGCCATTTCCTTCTCCAATGCAGGAAAGTGAAAAGTGAAAGTGAAGTCGCTCAGTCGTGTCCGACTCCCAGAAACCCCATGGACTGCAGCCCACCAGGCTCCTCCGTCCATGGGATTTTCCAGGCAAGAGGACTGGAGTGGGGTGCCATTGCCTTCTCCGTCACGAGGCACTAGTACAGTATCAAACCCAGGAAAGTGACGACATACTCTACTGTCAACGAGGCTGCAGATCTTACCCAGTTCTCACCATCTTTTCTAACCCACATTCACTCGTGTGCATGCCCCTGCGGTGTAGCTCTGTGCGATTTCACCCCACCTACAGATTCATGTAATCACCAAGATACAGACCTGCTCCATCACAGAATCCCTTTGAGCTGCCTCTTTGTTTTTGCACCACCCCCGCCATGCCCCATGCAACCACGTCCCTGGCAACCACTGACCTGTTCCCCATCTCTACCATTCTGTCATTTCAAGAATGTTATATAAATAGAATCACAGGATGCAACCATTTGGAACTGACTTTTTTCACTAAGCATAATGCCCCTGAGGTTCACTGAAGTTGTTACCTGTATCAATGCTGATTCCTTGTAATTCCTTATTATTAGTATTCCACTGTATATACCAGGGTTTGTTTAACAATTCACCAGCTAAAGGATGTTTGTGTTTTTAATATTTTGCTATTATGAGGGATGCAGCCATAAATACTGGTGTACAAGATTTAACACCCATTGATGGCCACTTGGGTTGCTTCTACCTTTTGACTATTGTGAATAATGCTGCTATGAACATAGGTGTACAAATATTTGTTCAGAATCCCTGCTTTCAATTCTTTTGGCTATATACCAAGAAGTAGAATTGCTGGGATCATACAATAATTCTATTTTTAATGTTTGGGGGAACTGTTTCCCATAGCAGCTACTCAGGTACAGGTTTTTGTGTGAACATAAATTTTCAATTCTCTGGGTAAACGCCCAAGACTGCAATGGCTGGGTCATATGATAAATGTATGTTTAGTTTTGTAAGAAACTGCAGACTAATTTCCAGAGTGGCTGTACTATTTTAGATTTTCACCATTGATCCAGTTTCTCTGCATCCTCACAAGCATTCGCTATTATCACTTATTTTTAAAATGTTAGTTGCTCTAATAAGTATGCAGAGATACCACATTGTATTTTCAATTTGCATTTCCCTAATGATTCAACTATCCTTATTTGGCATCTGTATCTCCTCTTGGTGAAATATATGTTCATATCTTTGGCCTATTTTATAAAGGGTTCCCCCAACAAAATGCTTTCCAAATGCATCTAAAGGGACTGGTCTGGTCTACTCCAGTATGACACCATATGGAATTAGCATTAGAATTAGAATTTTAGCACACGGGTTGCCAAATCTGGTACTCTGATTTTCTTTCCAAAGAAGTCAAATGCAAGAATTTAAAAAATTAATTTGTAATTAATTAAAAATTTTAAGACACAGAAGAATGAAGTGTGAGGCAAGGATGTGGAGATGGTAAGCTAGGAGGATCTAGCTCCTCAGTTTAGAAACACCGGCTGTAATTTTAAGTAGGGTTTGTCAAGTTGGCCACCTTGGCTTCTGCCAGCTGAGCTGTAACAAAAGACAGGGGCAGAGAATGGGGCCTAGACCAGGTGTCACCTGTTGCCTCACAGGGGCCAGGGCGTAAACATGAGACGCTCTGGTGATGAGTAACACGACCTGGGCGGAAAGCCAGGAAACATGGGAGCTTAAAGACCAACACTGCTTGGTCTTTAACCAGCTGTGTCCTTGGGCAAATCACCCCACCTTGCACCACCTCAGCGTTCAGCTGTAAAACGCAGGGGCTGTACTAAGGCAGTGAATGGTTCCCAACCCCAGGAAGAAGGGCCTCCCTGAAGAGGAGGAAACTGTGCTAGCAGATGGTCTTCAGACTTGAACTTAACAATGTTTCTTCCCCGGGTGTCCAGCCTGCCTGTCTGCCCTGCAGTCTGAACTTGCCAGACTCCAGAACAGCAGAGCCAATTCCTTCAAATAAAGCTGCCTTTTAATAAACACATCCTATTCCTTCTGTTTCTCTGGAGAAGTAGAGATTTTGGTTGAGTAGAAACAGAATCCTCTGAGCTCTTTAAAACACTTAAAAAGCCCAAGAACTAAGCATTTTAGTCACCCCAGATAACTCTACACAGGTTGTTAACTAGGCCTGCTGTTTTCTCCTGCTGTTTGGGTTTTTACTGCGGCTTCAGCTATGTCACTAATTGGCTAAACTGTGGAGGCTGCCTGGCTGGCAAGTGGTTAACAACAGCACACACAGGTTCTGTGAAAGTCAGACTTGTGACTTCAGCAAGTTACTTCACTTTTCACCTCCCTCATCCATATATTGGGGATGACAACTACCTCTGGAATATAAGGGTTAGGATTTAGCTGTCCTTAAATTTTAGAAAATTTACAGAAGGTCATTGGCCTTGGAGACACATTGACATTGACATTGAAGTCGCTCAGTCGTGTCCGACTCTGCGACCCCATGGACTGTAGCCTACCAGGCTCCTCCGTCCATGGAATTTTCCAGGCAAGAGTACTGGAGTGGGTTGCCATTTCCTTCTCCAGGAGATCTTCCCAACCCAGGGATCGAACCAGGGTCTCCTGCATTGTAGGCAGACACTTTACTGCCTGAGCCACCAGGGAAGTCCAGGAGCTATGTAATTAGTATATCTTTCAAACCATGCAGTTTGAGAAAGTGAAAGTCTCTCAGTCCTGTCTGACTCTTTGTGACCCCATGGACTGTCCATGGAATTCTCCAGGCCAGAATACTGGAGTGCGTAGCCTATCCCTTTTCCAGTGTATCTTCTGGACCCAGGAATCGAACCAGGGTCTCTCGTATTGTAAGAGAATTCTTTACCAATTGAGCTACCTGGAAACCCCCGTTTGAGGAAGGGAAGATAGTAAAACCAAAGTGAGGTACTGGCCTGGTACCAGGAGATCAGTAACAAATGAGCCTTAATCAGTGATTGCCAAGGAATTCCCAGCTACAAGATAAATAGAATCAGTCCTGAGTATTCATTGGAAGGACTGATGCTGAAGCTGAAACTCCAATACTTTGGCCACCTGATGCAAAGAACTGGCTGATTTGAAAAGACCCCGATGCTGGCAAAGATTGAAGGCAAGAGGAGAAGGGGACGACAGAGGAGAAGATGGTTGGATGGCATCACCGACGCGACAGACATGAGTTTGAGTAAGCTCTGGGAGTTGAAGATGGACAGGGAAGCCTGGCGTGCTGCAGTCCATGGGGTCGCAGAGAGTGGGACAATACTGCGCGATTGAACAAGCTAAATCTTGACCCCAGGCCCGAAGGCAGCCCGCTCCGCTCCGCCCCGCCCCCAACTCGGACCCGGCTCCCGCACTTAGCCCCGCCCCAAGCCCGGCTCCTGCCCCAGCTCGGTCTCCCCGGCCCCGCCCCGCACCCAAGTGGGCCCCGCCCCCGCACTTGGCCCCGCCCCATCCCGGCTCCGGCCCCGCCCCTCACCCAAGTGGGGCCCCGCCCCCGCCCCATCCCGATCCCCCCCCCCGCCCCCGACCCTGCCCCGCCCGCCGCCGACACTCACCTGGATCTCCTCACAGGCTGAGGCGGCCCGCCGGCCCTCCGCTTGCTTCTCCTCGATGAGGCCCAGCCCAAGCCCGAAGGCCAGAAAGACAGCGCGGCCGCAAGGGCCCGCACCGCCCCGGGCCCGCACCACGAACTGCCGCTGGAGCCGCTCCGCCAGCCCGGCCACCGACTGGCGGAAGAAGCGGTAGCGGCCGGGAAGCCCGAGCCCGAGCCTGCACGGCTCCGTGCCGGGTCCCGCGGCCGGGCCCGGGCGCTCTCCGCGGCCCCAGCCCGCCGCGGGGCCGGGCCGCTCCGGCCGGCCCCAGCCGTAGGCCGGGCCGGGCTTGGCCGTGAAGCGCAGGAACAGCGCTCGGCCCAGCTGCAGGCCCCGGCCCAGCGCCTGTCGCACCGCCATGGCGTCGCCGCCCGGTCCCTGGGGACCTGCCGGCGTCCGGGGCGCCTGACACAACGCCTCAACTTCGGGGCGGAGCCTCTGCACGGGCGCGGGCGCCGGTGGGCGGGGCCGTCACTCAGGCGGTTTCCCGGCTGGACGCGCGAGGGCGCTGTGGCCGTCCCTGCCGGCGCGTACTTTGTTCAGACTTTTGCCCGCAGCGTCTGCGGGGTGGCCTCTCAAGGACGTCAGGGGTGTGAACTTGGCTGCTTCTGGCGACATCGTCATTGAGGAGGGAATATTTATTGAGTAACCCCCCTTGTGCCAGACTCTCTACATTTGTTAATTAAATTTCCCACCAATGAGATAGGAATGTCGTTTTTATAGATAAGAAAACAGGCACGGAAGGGCTGTGAGGGTCCCAGGTCATATGCGGTGTCAGTTCAGTTCAGTCGCTCAGTCGTGTCCAACCATTTGCGACTCCATGGACTGCGGCACACCAGGCCTCCCTGTCCATCACCAACTCCCAGAGTTTACTCAAACTCATGTCCATTGAGTCGGTGATGCCATCCAACCATCTCATCTTCTGTTGTCCCCTTCTCCTCCCACCTTCAATCTTTCCGAGCATCAGGGTCTTTTCTCAGGAGTCAGTTCTTCGCATCAGGTGGCCAAAGTATTGGAGTTTCAGCTTCATCATCAGTCCTTCTAATGAATATTCAGGACTGATTTCCTTTAGGATGGACTTGCTTATTTCCTCAACTCCTCCCCATCTCTGTTCTGTGAAAGAACCTGGCATCTAAACCCTGACACAGTTATTTTGAGACATTAGCCTGCCTTCTTCTTGGTCATTTGGCTTTCTGAATAAAGTTGTATTCCTTGCCTCCTAGTCTCTCGGTCAGTCAGTCTTCGACAAGCAAACTGAGCTTGGATTCAGTAATATTCTCCTTACAGGCCCTGGAAAAGATATAAAATGTTTTTGTAGGTGCAGCTAAGTATGTATGGCATCACCAACTCAATGGACAGGAGTCTGAGCAAACTCCAGGAGATAGTGAAGGTCAGGGAAGTCAGGAGTGCTGCAGTCCATGGGGTTGCAAAGAGTCAGACACGACCTAGCGACTAAACAGTGAAGAGCCATACCTGTGTGTGACAGGTGAGCTTCAGGGCAAGGAGACATTTGTCTGGTGTGAGAACCACCTCAGCATTGCTTGGGTAGAAAGGCACAACCTAATCCATTTAATTTTGGGGCTCATTTGTGACCTTCAGCACAACCCTGGTTCTGTGCTGTAGAGTAGTAAGTAAAAATAGAAGTAAATAAGAATAAAAATAAGGCACTGCAAAAAGATCTATCTTTGAATTGGTGAGTTTAAACACACACACACACACACACACATATGTATAAAATGAGAAGCTGGTGATTTTACTCCTAAGTATAGACCCATGGAAATGCAAACATAATCTCCCCAAGAATGTCTATAGCAGTGCTATTCTACATAGTGCTGTTGTAGCCACGCGTCCCGGGAAACAGACTCACTCAAGACAGTGCAGATGGTGGAGTGTCGTTTATTACACCGGCGGGCCCAAGGCAGAGTCTCCTCTTAGCCAAGGACCCCAACCAGCCTTTGTGAAAACCTTTTATACCCTGTGTATAAGGTTCCTTGAAACTAGTCTGAACAAAGGAAAAAGATACTATCAAAGTTAACCCATGATTCATATGCCTTAAACCTAGGTAGTTAACAGTGGACCATTATTAATAGGCTTGTGGTCATTTCCCAATAAGCAAAGTAGAATGTATGATTCTATTCGGTTACACAGATAATTAGGGTATTCTTTTGGGCGATGGGGAGCCCCGGGGCTCTTCCTTCCAGGGGCCTGGTTTTCCAGTTGGTATATCATTTCCATAGATACTGGGCATATAGCTCAAAGTCCACAGTCTGCCCCAAGATGGAGTCCTGCTTTCAAGAGGGAGCCTGTTCTGTTTCCTCCTTCAGTATAAAACTGGAAACAACTCAAATGACCATCTACAGTAGACTGGATAAACTGGTATATTCAGCCAGAAGAGTGTCTACAAATATAGGCAACAACATATTATATATTTTATAAATACACTGATCAGTTTAAAAAAGCAAACATAAATAGCAATAAATAGGTACTTCTCTGACAGTCCAGTGGTTAAGAATCTGTGTTTCCAATGCAAGGGGTTTGATCCCTGGTTGGGGAACTAAGATTCCACATGCCATGGGCGGGCAGTCAAAAAAAAAAAAAAAAAAACAAGTGATAAATTCTATGTGATTCAATTTATATAAAGTTCAAAGGCAGACAAAATTAATCTACAGTGTTAGGGGCCAGGCTTTTGAGGTGCTGAGGACACGCTCTTTCCTGATTTAGGTATGTTCATTTGATGAAAATTCACCTAGATGTACACTTTGATTTGTTCAATTTTCTCTGTGTGGTGTTTTAGTAAACACTTTACATAAAGCTTCTTGATATAATGAAAGCTTTTTTGAAAAATTCAGTTTATCTTGCCCCTCTCCGCTTTCCTCTCCCCACTAGCAACCACTAATTTGTTCTCTATTTGTTATATCCACTAGTTTGTTTCCACCTGCAATGTGGGAGACCTGGGTTCCATCCCTGGGTTGGGAAGATCCCCTGGAAAAGGGAAAGGCTACCCACTCCAGTATTCTGGCCCCAAGAATTCCGTGGACTATACCCATGGGGTTGCAAAGAGTTGGACATGACTGAGCAACTTTCACTTTCACTGCTGCTGCTGCTAAGTTGCTTCAGTCGTGTCCGACTCTTAGCGACCCCATGGACTGCAGCCCACCAGGCTCCTCCGCCCATGGGATTTTCCAGGCAACACTACTGTTTGTTTTATTTTTTAGATTCCATATATAAGTGACATCATACAGTATTTGTCTTTCTTTGTCCTACTTATTTCACTTTAGCTTAATACCCTCCAAGTCCATCCATTGCTGTTGCAGATGGCAGAATTTTTTCTTTTTTATGGCAGAGTAATATATATATATGTATACACCACATATTCTTTATCCATTCATCTGTTGATGGACATGTAGGGGTAGGGGATTAAGAGGTACAAACCATTATGTATAAAATAAATGAGCAAAAGAGTATACTGTAAAACACACGGGATATCGGCAATATTCTATAAGCATAGTATAGGCTTTAAAAATTGTGAATCACTATGTTGTACACCTCAACTTATAATATTATACATCAGCTAGTACTCTTGCCTGGAAAAGCCCATGGACGGAGGAGCCTGATGGGCTGCAGTCCATGGGGTCACTAGGAGTCGGACACAACTGAGCAACTTCACTTTCACGCATTGGAGAAGGAAATGGCAACCCACTCCAGTGTTCTTGCCTGGAGAGTACCAGGGACGGGGGAGCCTGGTGGGCTGCCGTCTATGGGGTTGCACAGAGTTGGACACGACTGAAGTGACTTAGCAGCAGCAGCAGCAGCATACTGCAATAAAAATTTTAAATAGATGCAAAAAAAGAAAAGTTAGAAACAAAGTAAAAAAAGCATTTTGAACACATACAAAAAATTCAAACTAACTCATGAAAAATGAACTTAGCATGAATAGTCTGATAAAACTCACAAGGTTTACTTAATTGTCTTTGCACTGAGTGGTTTCAAACAAACAAACACATTTTAATAGTGAGCTTTGTCCTATCGGAGACCTTGAGTTGAACCCAGCCAGCCCTTTCCTGAATGACAAGAGGAAGGGACTCTCCCCTGCTCAGGGCCAGCCAACACTGGGGATCATCTTCACTCTGATTGATCTGATGAGGGTGTGATGGAAGTCAGGACCCCAAGAGAGAGCATGCAAAAGGCTTCACGCCCCCTCCTTCCTTCTTATGTATGAAATTAAGTAAATAGCAGCTGTTGCTGGAGGGATCTTCAGTCCTCTGAAGAGTTCTAGCCCCAGGCTTGTCTGGCCGTGGGGTGGATCCCTGGCTAGAGACAGGTGGGCAGCTGCTTTGCCAGAACAGTATGGGTGTTCTGATCTCACCTATGGGGAGAAACAGCAGGGCCCATGTCATATGCAGTCATGTTTATTTGGGAGAGACATAAGTAGATAAACAGATACATTTCTTTCCAATTTATTTATGGAGGTGCATGGAAGTCAGATATTTAAGTTTTTGGCTGGTGGGCTGCCATCTCTGGGGTCGCACAGAGTCGGACACGACTGAAGCGACTTAGCAGCAGCAGCAGCAGAGAGTTTTAAATTACAATTTTAAAGTGCTCCATTGAAACTGTCCTTTGGAGAAAGGTAATGGCACCCCACCCCAGTACTCTTGCTTGGAAAATCCCATGGATGGAGGAGCCTGTTAGGCTGCAATCCATGAGGTCGCTAAGAGTCGAACTCGACTGAGTAACTTCACTTTCACTTTTCACTTTCATGCACTGGAGAAGGAAATGGCAGCCCACTCCAGTGTTCTTGCCTGGAGAATCCCAGGGACGGGGGAGCCTGGTGGGCTGCCGTCTATGAGGTCGCACAGCGTCGGACACGACTGAAGTGACTTAGCATAGCATAGCATAGCAAGAAAGAGAAGGTTGGAGAAACTTCACCCATGGAAACTTAGTTGGGTCAAAGACCTCCTTTAAAGTTTAAGTCTGCCCATCTGATGTGTGTTCTTGTCATTACAGCTCTTCTCTTTAATGTTTACTGAAAAGGAGCGAGAGGTTCCTGAGATGTTTAATATTTTAACTAAAAGGATTTTCTTTACTCCACTAGGAATGTAACCTTTTACCATGAGGCTTGTGATGACTATGCAGCCTGTAATGCGTATTCACTAAGGAGACATTGTGTTGGTGTTTTTGAGTTAAAGAGGGTGGTTGTTATCAGCCTCCGGATTTGTTCCCCTAAGCCGCAAATAAACTTGCCAGACTTGTGATGCTTAAGTTACCCACCTGCAGAAATGAAAACTCCAGGCTGATGTTAATTAACCCTCCATTGTAGACTGTGAAGTTTCTTGCCCAACAGAGAGCACCAGATGGGTTCACGTCTCCTTCTGTAGAAAATTTAAGTTGCTTGTGACAGGTCTAAACCAAGCACATCATGAAGTTCAGTTCTTCAGCAGGCCTAATTATAGAAAGGGCAAACGGGGATTTCTACACAGAGAAGCTGCCTTCAGGGTTCACGGGGTTCTGTGTTCTCCCTTCTCAGGGCAGAGATACAGCCTTATTGTTCGGGGCACAGGGGCTGTCTTTTGTAGGGATCATGGCCCTGGTTTCCTGTCTCAGGGGACTCATCCTAAGGTTCTCGCATAACATATTCTGTCTCTTTAGTGGTATCCCACACAGGTGACATCGAGGAATTGGCATGTGGTTTTCTGCGATGGTATCTGTTTATACTGCAGATTTAATACTCTGAGAGTCTCATTCATTCAGAGCATATTTATTAAACATCAAAGGCTGGCTTTGATATGCTCCGCCATGAGAATTAGAGGGGAATGGAGGGGGTTGCTGGAGAGGCCACAAGACTCTTTTCTGGTATATACTCTGCTCTGTGGGCACCGCGTGTGTTCATTGTACCCTTTTCCCTCCAGGCAGCAAGACCGCATAGTTTTGATAAAGTGCATAATATTCCTAAGAAGCATCATTTAACCTCTCCCCAAAGGACATGGCTGGGGCGGGGGGATGTGTAGTGGGGAGAAGAAAGGCTGACGCTAATGTGAAAATGGAAAAAGACTAGACTTGCAAAAAGAGAACCATTGAGGGCTATTTGACCTTCCCTTGTGGACGATGTCCTTTGGCACCATTTCAATGCTCTTTTGTCTCCTCCGGCAGG
Organism: Bos indicus; assembly: GCF_029378745.1. NCBI lineage: Eukaryota > Metazoa > Chordata > Mammalia > Artiodactyla > Bovidae > Bos > Bos indicus. The sequence continues at coordinate 131,760,717 of NC_091761.1, forward strand.
AGACAGACACGTTTTCCCAGGGCAGCCACATCCTTTTCCACAGACCATCTCAGAAGTGCTATCTGTGAATTGCCAGCGGAGGTGGAAGGAGTGTTTGCTTAAACTGTTGACAGAGCAAAGCTGCTGCTGGATCAAAATCCAGCTGCTTGGAACTCCTGGGCTGTAGTCTTTGGAGGTTAAAATCAGACAACTGTAGGCAGAGAATGAGATTTCACCGGAAAGAAGTGATTTTGTTTCGACTGGGCAAGATGGAGGCGAGTGTGATATGATGGATCGTGGAGGTGTGGTGCTGTTGAGACATTCAGACAGTCTGTGGCTTATTCATTCCAATAAATTTGCTCCCCTGCAGTGGTTATTCAAAATACAAATATGGCTATGTCACCTGCTGCTTAAGATCCTTCACAGGCTCTTTGACTTTGTCCATTGGTCTCAGGATAAAGCCTAAGCGCCTTAGTCTGGCAGAGAGTGTTCTCCGCTCTTCGGCTCCAGGCTCTTCCTTGCGGTCCCTCTTCCCTGCCCTTAGTGGTCCAGCAATATCAGGAATGTTAAACAGCTCACCCCCGCTGCCAACAGAATTAACTACCGCAGCTGCTCTCTAATACACCACGTTATTGCTAAATGAACCTCCGCTCTGCAAGCTTCTTTTTTTTTTTTTAAATGAAAAAGTCTTTTAAGGACTTCCATGGTGGTGCAGTGCAGAAGAATCCGCCCGCCATTGCAGGGGATATGGGTTCGATCCCTGGTTTGGGATGATTCCACATGCCGCAGAGCAACTAACCCCGTGACCACGACTTCTGAGCCCGTGCTCTAGGGCCCACAAGTCACAACTGCTGAAGCCCAAGTGCCCAGAGCCTATGCTCTGGAACAAGAAAAGCCCCCGCCCTGAGAAGCCCGAGCACCGCAACTAGAAAGCGACCCCCGTTTGCCTCAACTAGAGAAAGCCTGAGCAAAGCAACAAAGACTCAGCACAGCCAAAATTAAAGTAAATAAATACATAAAATTTAAGTTTTTTAATTAAAAGTAATATGCACATATGATTTGAAAAAGACTACCAGTATATAGAGATACACTCATCATGAAAAGCAAACAATCTGCTGTTCCAACTCCCCGTAAGCCCAGAGGCATGCTATTTTCCCCGTATGGCTATTTCTTCTGTCTTCCTTCAGATCTCTAACATCTGCTGACTTGACAGACTGAGCTATTTAAGGCACAAAGCTGATCATGTCACACACATACACATATGTGCACACCCCCCACACCCATCTGAAACTGAGAGCTGCCCTTTGGAACAAGGTCAACTTCTTAACAGGGTGAACCAGGCCCTCCTGCTGCCCTACTATGCTTTTCTGGTTTCTTTTCTTTGTCCACGAGCATTTTCAATTTTTACACCTTTAAAAAAAAAATGATTTTATTTATTTGTTTTTGGCTCTGCTGGGTCTTTGCTTATGTGAGTGCTCTCCAGTTGCGGTACTTGGGCTTCTCATGGTGGGAGCTCCTCTGATTACGGACCCCGGGCTCCAGGATGCAGTCTTCTGGAGTGCGGTTCCTGGACTCCAGAGCACAGGCTCAATAGTTGTGACACACAGACTTAGTTGCTCCGCTGTGTATGGGATCTTACCTGACTCTATCAAACCTGTATCCTGCATTGGCAGGCGGATCCTTTACCACTGAGCCACCAGTTCAGCTCAGTCATGTCCGACTCTTTGCGACCCCATGAACTGCAGCATGCCAGGCCTCCCTGTCCATCACCAACTCCCGGAGTCCACCCAAACCCATGTCCGTTGAGTCAGTGATGCCATCCAACCATCTCATCCTCTGTTGTCCCCTTCTCCTCCTGCCCTCAATCTTTCCCAGCATCAGGGTCTTTTCAGATGAGTCAGCTCTTCTCATCAGGTGGGCAAAGTATTGGAGTTTCAGCTTCAACATCAGTCCCTCCAATGAACACCCAGGACTGATCTCCTTTAGGATGAACTGGTTGGATCTCCTTGAAGTCCAAGGGACTCTCAGGAGTCTTCTCCAACACCACAGTTCAAAAGCATCAATTCTTCTGTCCTCAGCTTTCTTTATAGTCCACTTCTCACATCCATACATGACCACTGGAAAACCATAGCCTTGACCAGACGGACCTTTGTTGACAAAGTCATGTCTCTGGTTTTCAACATGCTATCTAGGTTGGTCATAACTTTCCTTCCAAGGAGCAAGCATCTTTTAAATTCATGGCTGCAATCACCATCTGCAGTGATTTTGGAGCCCATAAAAATAAAGTCAGCCACTGATTCCACTGCTTCCCCATCTATTTGCCATGAAGTGATGGGACTGGATACCATGATCTTAGTTTTCTGAATGTTGAGCTTTAAGCCAACTTTTTCACTCTCCTTTTTCATTTTCATCAAGAGGCTCTTTAGTTCCTCTTCACTTTCTGCCATAAGGGTGGTTTCATCTGCATATCTGAGGTTATTGATATTTCTCCCAGCAATCTTGATTCCAGCTTGTGCTTCTTCCAGCCCAGCGTTTCTCATGATGTATTCTGCATATAAGTTAAATAAGCAGAGCAACAATATACAGCCTTGACGTACTCCTTTTCTTATTTGGAACCAGTCTGTTGTTCCATGTCCAGTTCTAACTGTTGCTTCCTGACCTGCATATAGGTTTCTCCAGAGGCAGATCAGGTGGTCTGGTATTCCCATCTCTTTCAGAATTTTCCACAGTTTATTGTGATCCACACAGTCAAAGGCTTTGGCATAGTCAATAAAACAGAAATAGATGTTTTTCTGGAACTCTCTTGCTTTTTCCATGATCCAGCGGATGTTGGCAATTTGATCTCTGGTTCCTCTGCCTTTTCTAAAACCAGCTTGAACATCTGGAGGTTCACGGTTCATGTATTGCTGAAGTCTGGCTTGGAGAATTTTGAGCATTACTTTACTAGCATGTGAGATGAGTACAATTGTGCAGTAGTTTGAGCATTCTTTGGCATTGCCTTTCTTTGGGATTGGAATGAAAACTGACCTTTTCCAGTCCTGTGGCCACTGCTGAGTTTTCCAAATTTGCTGGCATATTGAGTGCAGCACTTTCACAGCATCATCTTTTAGGATTTGGAATAGCTCCACTGGAATTCCATCACCTCCACTAGCTTTGTTCATAGTGGTGCTTCCTAAGGCCCACTTGACTTCACATTCCAGGATGTCTGGCTCTAGGTGAGTGATCACACCATCATGATTATCTGGGTCATGAAGATCTTTTTTGTACAGTTCTTCTGTGTATTCTTGCCACCTCTTCTTAATATCTTCTGCTTCTTTTAGATCCCTACCATTTCTGTCCTTTATCGAGCCCATCTTTGCATGAAATGTTCCCTTGGTATCTCTAATTTTCTTGAAGGGGATCTCTAGTCTTTCCCCTTCTATTGTTTTCCTCTACTTTTCTGCACTGATCACTGAGGAAGGCTTTCTTATTTCTCCTTGCTATTCTTTGGAACTCTGCATTCAAATGGGTATATCTTTCCTTTTCTCCTTTGCTTTTCGCTTCCCTTCTTTTCACAGTTATTTGTAAGGCCTCCTCAGACAGCCATTTTGCGTTTTTGCATTTATTTTTCTTGGGGATGGTCTTGATTCCTATGTCCTGTACAATGTCACGAACCTCCGTCCATAGTTCATCAGGCACTGTCTATCAAATCTAGTCCCTTAAATCTATTTCTGACTTCCACTGTATAGTCATAAGGGATTTGATTCAGGTCATATCTGAATGGTCTAGTGGTTTTCTCCACTTTGTTCAATTTCAGTCTGAATTTGGCAATAAGGAGTTTTATGATCTGAGCCACAGTCAGCTCCCGGTCTTGTTCTTGATGACTATATAGAGAGAGTTTCTCCATCTTTGGCTGCCAAGAATGTAATCAATCTGATTTCGGTGTCGACCATCTGGTGATGTCCATCTGTAGAGTCTAAGCTCTAATTTTTACATCTTTAGAGTGACACCCACCCCACACCAGTATCCATGTCTTTGTGGAATCCCCTCCCCTTGACTATGGGCTGGACTTCAGGGACATCTTCTAAGGAATAGAATTTGGCAAAGTGACGGGATATTACTTTTGCAATCAGGCTAGCAAAACACTCTGGCTTCTCTCTGGCTCCCCCTCATGCTTCTTCTGAGGGAAGCCAGTTGCTGTGTTGTGAATTGCCCAGTAGAGCGGCTCATGTTTCAAGGAACTGAACAGTAACAGCAACAGCCTGTAGGAGTCCTGCCAACAGCACACATGTGAGCTTTGAAGGTGATCCTTCCCCAGTCGAACCTTCAGATGAGCCTGCAGCCCCAGTGATGCCTTAACTGCAGTCTTGTATGAGACTTTGAGATGACCCAGCTCATCCCAGACTCCTGACATGCAGGAACTGTGTGATAATAAATTTCTGTTGTCCCAAGCTGCTAAATTTTGGCATAATTTGTTACACAGCCATAGGTAGCTAGCACAATCATTACGTCTTTTTTTTTTTTTTTTTCTGTTTAGTCATAGAGCTTTTAATTTGTCCTCCCTTAACTTCCGCTTCCCATACCCCTCAACAACTATTAACAGACTAGGCATTCCTTCCAAGTATTTTCTGTGTTCACGTAATTCAATAAAAAATATTATATCTGTGTGAGACTTACTGGACTTCCCAGTTAGTGTTAGTGGTGAAGAACCCGCCTGCCGATGCAGGGGATGTAAGAGATGTGGGTTTGCTCCCTGGGTCAGGAAGTTCCTCTGGAGGAGGGCACAGCAGCCTACCTTCGTGCCTGGAGAATCCCATGGACAGTGGAGCCTGGCGGGCTGCAGTTAGCATGCGCTCACATATGTGAGACTGATTAGGCCATCCATTATTTATTCTTGAACAGCATTTTCTGGCTTCATTTCAGACACAGGCACCCAAAGTACCCCTGGCACCTGTGAATCATATTTGTTCCCTCCTCCCTGCCAAAAGGAAATCCTAAAGAATCTTGTAGTTTACATAAGCAGTTAGCAGCAGCTGGCAAGAGCAGCAGAGACATACATGCTTCTATTTATGTCCATGGGAATCTGGGACTTAGCTTTAGGGTCCTAAAACACACAGACAGCCTTAAACAATAGAACACGTGCTGCTCGGAAATCACAGCCCTCAGAACAGCAGGACTGCAAAATGAAAGTGCTTTTATTTAAAACAAACATCCCAGCCTCTCTGCAGCCAAATGAGTGTCGTTCTTCCAAGGGGACATTGTTCGAACAATTTCTGGAATCCTTCTTTGCAAAGTGCCTTCCCCAGTCTGTTCCCATGAAGTGGTAAAGAACCTGCCTGCCGATGCAGGAGATGTAAGAGATGTGGGTTTGCTCCCTGGGTCAGGAAGATCTGCTGAAGGAGGGCATGGCAACCCACCCCAGTATTCTTGCCTGGAGAATCCCACGGACAGAGGAGCCTGATGGGCTACAGTCCATGGGGTTGCAAAGAGTCAGACACGACTGAAGCGACTTAGCATGCACGCACAGAACACTAGGCTCAGTCCTCCAGTCTTCATTCTTTGCCCCTCCTTCTATCCCACTCCTTAACTGGCTGACCTTTCTTGTGCCCCGGCTGAAATATCTCCTCCTTAGGGTTGGGTTGCCCTGCCCATTCTCAGGCTAGCTCCATTCCCCCTGCGACTTGTCCCCAGAGCACTTACTTCCCCTTGGGTGGCCCTTGTCATGATGGACAGAATCATTTATTTTTTAAAGATTTTTTAAAATGTGGACCATTTTTTAAAGATTTTTTAAAAATGTGGACCGTTTTTTAAAGTATTTTTTGAATTTGTTACAATATTGTATTTTTTTTATGGTTTGGTTTTTTTGGCTGCAAGGCATGTGGGAATCTCAGCTCCCCGACCAAGGACTGACCTTGCACCCCTTACATTGGAAGGTAAAGCCTTAACCACTGAATCACCAGGAAAGTCCCTAGAATCATTTAGATCAGGGATCTCATGCCTAATGATCTGAGGTGAAACTGATGTAATAACAGAAATAAGTGCAGTGCGTGCGTGCTCAGTTGTATCTGACCCCGTGAACTGTAGCCCACCAAGCTCCTCTGTCCATGAGATTTTCCAGGCAAGAATACTGGAGTGGGTTGCCACTTTCTACTCCAGGGGATCTTCTCGACCCAGGGATTGAACCGAATCTCTTGCGTCTCCTGGCAATGGCAGGCAGTTTCTTGACCACTGCGCCATCTGGGAACTCCCGACAGAAATACAGTGCACAGTGAATGTGGTGGGCGTGGCCCACCCCCAAACCACTCCTACCCCCTGGTCTAGGGAAGAACTGTCTCCCACTGAACTGGTCCCTGGTGCCCGAAAGGTTGGGAACCGCTGACTTAGATGTCTTTCCCACAGGTAGTCAGAACCCCGTGAGGACAGCGATTTTATCTGTCTTTACTGCTGCAACCCCAGGGTGTGGCCCCAGCCCTCCAACCCAGTAGGAACTCAATTAAAAAATTATTAAAAGAGTGTAAAAGCCTGTTTGCAAAAATCACGTCCACTCACAAAGGACCCAGATTTGTCACCCTTCATAAGAGGAACAGCTGGCATGTATCAAGAGCTTACTGAGGGCCCAGCACTGGGCTCTCAATAAGGCATTCTTTCCTTTGATCCATAGACAATGCTGTTCCCTGGGAGCTGTCACCGCTGATTTACAGATGAGGAAATTGAGACTCAGAGTAATGAAATCACATGGTTAGGAGGCTGTTTAACTCCTACCATCTTTTTGTTGTTGCTGTTAAATGAAAAAGAAATATGTTGGGAATTTTAAAAATCTAGATATGTAGTAAGGAAAATAACCCACTACTCTAAATTTCCATTGATCAGAATTTTAACTGATGTTAATGTCTTGGCCCGTTTTCTTCCTGCTTCCTCTATTTTCTTTCTTCACTTCTCCTGGTTGAGAACATTCAGAAGAGTGTGCTGAAGTTCTCGGCAACCATTTCTAGAGAAAGGCAGAATGTTGGAAATATTACTTTTCTGTCTCTCACGATGGCAGCGGGTAAGTCTGGGTGGGTAATGGAAAAGCCAGTCTTACCAGACAGTAGGGCTTCCTAGGTGGCGCTAGTGGTAAAGAACTAGCTTGCCAACATAGGCAGGTGTAAGAGACACGGGTTCGATCCCTGGATTGGGAAGATCCCCTGGAGGTGGGCATGGCAACCCACTCCAGTATTCTTGCCTGGAGAATCCCATGGACAGAGGAGCCTGGTGGGCTACAGTCCATGGGGTCACGAAGAGTCAGACACGATGGAAATGACTTAGCACGCATGCACCAGTAGTCCCTGCAGATGCTCTGATCTCAAAAGAAAGGACTCCCAGGGAAGGGGTGAAACAGGAAACCCATGCTGTATTCTTATCCCAGTGACAAAGGCTGGCCCCAAGGCCAGTTCCTCCAGGGAGGACACCCAGAGCTGCCAGCCCCCTTTACAGAGCCAGCCCAGCTCCTTCCCTTTTCAGTCCTCACCTTCCTAAGTGCACCAACGAAACAGACTCCCTCTGCGACCCTCTTCACTCCCCAGAAGGCAGCGTGCTGCCCCCCTGCACTTGCTACCAGCCTGGATCACAGTGTGTATTTCTGAGCGTGAGTCCTATTTACACCTCTCTCCCTATCAGATTGCAAATTCCTCAAAGGCAGAGACTGTTTCTTATACATCTTTCTCTGCAGTATTTGGCATATAGAAAAGACTCAGTAAATAAAAGCAGCCAGACATCAGCTGCGGGAAAAGTAGAAAAAGACACTCAAGAGTCAGACCTGGTTCAGATTCCAGGTCTGCTACATCATAGCACATGGCAAAGAGCAGGCACTGTTTCTAGATCCTGGGGGTGAAGGAAAGAAAACAACAGTCTCAAAGGCCCTTGCTGAATCATCTAACTTCGGATAAAACAAAACAGAACTTTAGGTCCCACCCTGATGCTCCAGGCCAGTTTTATCTATCTGGGACTTATCATCCCCTGTCCAGAAACCTTCCACCCCGTACACCTGCCCAGAAGACTTATCACCCCCTGCCCAACTACAAATGCCACTCAACTAAAGAATACCCAAAACATCCCGCCTGATTAACGTTTCCCTTATCGCTTCCACAAACCTCCCTATACATATGGAGCCTCCCTGATCCCTCTTAGGGCTCAGCCTGGTCGACTGTCACCCCTTCTTGCCTGAATAAAGGTAACCTACTTCCGTTGAGGTCATCTTTCCTTTTCTGCCTCAGCCCGAACTATACCTTACAAGGGGGAAGTGATGGGACCTGGATTTTGGTTTAAACTTTGCTGTGGTCCTAAAGCAAGTTACTCAACCTCTCTGAGACCCAGGGCCCCCAGCTGTAAGAAGGGGGAGATAGCTACTTTACTGAGTACTTTAAATACAAAATAATCCAGGTAAAAACACTGGACACACAGTAGGTCCTCAGAGAGATGTCTGCTCTCCCATCTAGACAAACAGCCCCCTCCGTCCCCTTTATACTTGGGGGGTGACAGCATGCAGGGCCCAGGTCTGACTTAGCCCAGAACAGATTCTAGAAATGGCCGTTTGCAGTAAGACCCAGTCCAGCGGCCCCTCATCGGAAGAAGGCACAGAGACCTAAAGACTCAGCTCTCCACACCAGCTACACAGATCCAAGGTGCCTGATTCTTTTCCTGGCAGAGAGAGTCCAGGTCTTTCTATTTAATATAAAGACTGCCCCTCCTGAGAGCTCCAGCAAGGACAGAGATGGAGCTAAAAGCCTCTCTGGAATGTTTTGTGATGTTTATCATTAGAAAAGTCACCCAGAGCAGGACAGAACCTTGGGAAGGCAGATGGTGAAGCAGTCCAGACTAGGTTGGAATTTGAAAGAGGGCCCATGGGAAGGAGAGAGAAGGCCGGGGTGCCCTGAGTTCTGGGGAGGACAAGAGGGGTTGCAAGGAGGGGCTGGAATGGAAACGCTGTATCACTTCAGGAGAAACCTGGTGCTCCAGTGTTAATTGCAAAAACAGTCTCCTCCCAGTGCCTGGGGGGTTGGGCCTGTTTGGCAGATGTCCCCCGGTTTGTGAGAATGTCTTCATGAAGTCCTCCAGGTGGTCGTCCCCTTTAGCCTGTGTAGGAATGCAGGGGCTCCGGGGCAGAGGGTGCTCTCCATCCCTCACTGGATCTTCTGCAGGTCCTCGGGCCCAAAAGATTCAGGCAGCAGTTCCCGGACTGTCCTGACAACATACGTGCCGTCCAGCTTGGTCATGTAGACAGCCCAGTCGGTGCCAAACTGGAAAAGAGGCAAAGCCAGCGTGAGGGAGGCAGTGTGGCTGAGGGGAGGGCTGCCCTGGTTTGAGTCTGGCCTGGGTTGAGTGCCTCTTACTGTCTAATGTGCCTCTCTGTGCCTCGGTTTTCTCACCTGTAAAATGGGAATGATAATAATCATACCTGGTTGATAGGGCCTGAGGGCGGAGCCAGTGAAAGATGGCATGAGCAGTTAGCACAGTGCTTGGCACATTGCTAAGGGGCAGTAAACGCTCTGTTCCGTGATGAGGACTCATCAATCCTTTGGCCACCTGATATGAAGAACTGACTCATTGGAAAAGACCCTGAAGCTGGGAAAGGCTGAAGGCAAACGGTGAAGTGGGTGGCAGAGGATGAAATGGCTAGATAGCATCACCAACTCAATGGACATGAGTTTGAGCAAACTCTGGGAGATACTGAAGGACAGGGAAGCCTGGCGTGCTGCAGTCCATGGGGGTCACAAAAAGTCCGATGCAACTTAGCAACTGAACAACAATGGGGCTTTATAAGAACAATATCTAACCCCTGGGGCCAGATCCCCTCCTGTTGTGACAAAGGACAACTCATATCTTCCTCCCTTGGGGCCTCTCGATAACTTCTGAGAACCTGGAGAGATTGCGTGCCTGTCACACACTGTACAATGAACAGCAGGATTGCATCATCTGCGCTTTGAGGCAGGTGGATATTATTCCCATTTTACGGATAAGAAAACTGAGGCTTTGCAGAGAAACATGGGGCAGATGATGAAACTCTTTGGGTTTCACTGTCTTGATCTGTGAAATGGCTTTAGAGACAAAAGACTTATCAGGCAGGAAGATAGGTGTCCTGGGTGGAGAGTTAGGTCAGCAGTGTAATGGAGCATAGCCTGGGGAGTTGGAGTCAACAGCCTGAGGCTCTACCTGGCCAGATGGAGAGTACTGGAGGCAGTGGGTGGGAGGGGCCCGCACGCAGTGCCTGGCATGTAGTAAATGCCCAGTGGAAGCCATCTGTACTGACAGCTAGGGCTCCTAGTGACCGCCAGCTCTGCAGCCTGCTCTTGATGCTTCGGCCTAAACTACCACGTTATTATCGGGCACAGTCCGTCTTTTTAAAGCTAATGTTTTAAGGAAGGAAATTTCTCTGCTTGGCGGGCTCTGCCTGAGGGTGTGGGTGAAAGTTGAGTGGAGGCGAGTTTAAGTGCCAGGCCTCCAGCCCCCAAGCTTCAGCTCTTATTATTTGCATTTTGGTTTCCGTTTTGCTTCTCTCTCCTTCAGCTTTTCCATTTGCCATCTCTCATTTGCCAACATCTGATCTGCGTGGAGAAAACAGCCTTGAGCAATTAGACGGAGGCAGGGCCTGGGGAGTCAGGGAGCTGGCATCCTGATGTGCTTGCTGCCTGTGGCCTGGGACACGCCGTGGTACTGGGCGGCCATTTGCGCCCCTCTAACCAGGGGTGAATGAAGTCCCTAATGTGAATTCAGAGCCTTCCCAGTGGCATTTTTCATCTAGATTTGGGAAATGAGTCCTGCTAACTGTGCCTGATTTGCAGGCCTGGCGAGCAGCAGGAGGATGAGGATGTCTGTGTGTTCTAGAGATGCCAGTAACCCCCAAGACTCAACAGCAAAACTGAACCCCCCCACCCGCCTCCCACCAAATTCCAGCAACTCCAAAGCGAAGCCCCCATGGAACAAGCCACTCCGATTCTGCACAGCGTCATGTTATCTCTACTGTGGCCAAAAATAATGTGTCCCTTTTGTAGGACCGTGAAGGCAGGGAGGGGGCCTTTACGAGGGGAGTGTGGGCTTTGCTGTCGGCCGGAACGGCTATAGTGAGTGCCAGCTTGCCACTGACTGGCGGGCTGTGTGTCCTTCTGCAGGTCACTTGCTTCTCTGACAAACGGCCCACACTTCCCTCCAGGCGGGGCGAGGGGATTAAATGAGATGCTGTATTTAGAGGGGTCGAGGATGTCTCATCAGAGCTCAAGGCCTGGGGACCCTTCAAGTTGGTGGCTTTAGCCTTTGGGGGCTCTGGCCGGCACAGGCCCCTTTGAGAGTCCATCAGAGCTATTGACATCCCTCTTCCTCAAATGTACATGTGCATATCAAAAACCTCATTGAGCCCAGATTCAGAAGAAAGGATCGAATTCAGCCCCTTGGTTTTTAGAATTGAAGAAACTGAAGGCTTCCAACCAAGATCTTTGTAAAAAGTACATCAGATCCTTTGAGTCTCTTCTTTTTAAAAATAGCCACTGAATTCCCTTTATTCTTTTCTTCCCCCAACTTGTGTTTTAATATCACAAAATATACATAAGGTTTATCATTTTGACCATTTTTAAGTGTACGATTCAGTTCCCTTTATTCCTGGAGTGAAATATACCCTCTATCCAAGGACTACTAGACCCTGTGTGATGCGCCCCTGACCGCGTTTCTATCTTTACCCGTCACCACCCCTCAAGCCCTGCCCGGTGTTCTAGCCTCTTTGGCTTTCAAACTGCTCATGCAACTCACCAAGCGTGTGGGCATTAAACTTGCTGCTTCCTCCACCTGCAAATCTCGAGATCTTGGTCTGTCTCATCTTTTCTCCTTATTTATATCTCTGATCAAATGTTATCTTCAAAGAGACTCCCTTCCCGGCCATCTAAAAGCAGGGGTTGGCAAACTGTTTCCCATAAAGGGCCAGATAGTAAATAGTTTATGCTTTGCGGGCCATTAGGTCCGTGTTGTAACTCTTCTCTCTCCCCTGGTAGGACCCAAGCAGCCAGAGGGAACGTGTGAATTGGTGTGTGGGACAACAACAAGCAGAAGTCTGGATTTGCCTGCGGGCTGTTGTTTGCTGACCTTTGACTCTGACCTAGAGTCAGCTCCACCTTCTGTCGCTCTCAACTCCTTTCTTCTGCATTTTTTTTTCTCTGTAGCCCTCTTCACTCTCAGCAACTCTAACTGTTGATTTATTTTGCTCCTTATTTGTCTGTCTTCTACACTAGACTATAATGCCTGTGAGGCTTGGCCTGTCTTTTCACCACTGTCTCGCCAGAGCAGGGTAAATGCCTAGCCCAGAACAGACACTCACTCAGGAAGTATTTGCTGAATGAAAGAATAATTTCCAGTGATTCATGCAAGCTTGGGAAGGCCTTAGGAGTCAGCCAACCCAGCTAATAGGACAGTCACTGTGTCTCTTCACTTGGCCTGGCTTGGCTCCCAGGGCCTGGAAGAGCAGGGAAGAGGAGGGGAGATCCATTCCAGAAAGAAAGGGAAGTTGCTTACCTCTCTCATGACCTGTCTGCAAGCCCCACAGGGTGAGATAAAATCATCTTGCAAGTCACTGGGGAAGCAGAGAAACAAAAACATGGATCAGTCTCTGGAAACTTGAGAATGATTGCTTAAATTCAGGAGTCCTGCCTGCCTGCAGATTAAGTCAAATCCCTCAAGGCAGTTCCTGGTTCACAGATGAGCCTGTCCTAGAGGGTGAGAAGAAGTGGACAGAACTTTCCACACTCACAAGAGGCAAGACCATGGCTAGGACTATTCTTTTCATTGGTGTGTTCAAAGAATGTTTAGTGAACACTTACTATCACCCACAACCCAGGGACACAAAGGTTAAAGCGAATTTGTCTCTGGCCTTCAGCCTAGTGGGTGACAAGGAAAACTAGATGAGTTATCATTTCAAACAACATACAGTAAGAACACATGGTAAGCAGGACATGATCCTTGACTAGGGAGGGAGAGAGAGTATTTCATGGAGGAGGTAGCATTGACCTGGTCCTTGGAGGAAGCGTAGAGTTCATAAGTCATCAATAGTGAGCACCTGATCTGCTCCAATCTCTGGACCAGGCACTTATAGACATTGTCTCATTTAATTCTCAGTATAACCTGAGCATCCAGATGACCATTTATCATCAAGGACACAGGTTCACTAAGATGAAGTAACAGAGAGCTATTCTGAAGCTCCGGGTTTTTCTCTGTTGCAGACAAGGGATATAGTACGTGCAAAGGTCCTGAGGCATAAAAGAATAAGACACCTGTGAGTCCTTGAGAAAACTGGGTACCCTGCATCTGAGAAAGTTGGAGAAGAGAAGCTTACAGCCAAGGGGTTGTCTCTGAGGATGAAGGCACCCGCAGGCAGCCCTCCAGGTCTGAGCAGGACAAAGGATGGTGTTTAAAGAAAGAGGAAACTGTAAGAACCTCCAAGCTTGATAAAGCGTCAGAGGTTAAGCCAGTGGTCACCATCATCTTTGCGCTTCTAAGACCCACAGTTCTCTGATGTCTCTGGAAGATCACAGGATTTAAAATTCAGTTCTTGATCAGTTCCTCCTTTTGTTAATTACATGTGATTTTGACCAAGTCATTTTAACCCGTGCAAGGATCATTTCTTTGCCTATAAAATGTGGGGAATAAGGTCATCCACACTGTAGAAATGCTAGGATAAAATGAACTAAGACGTGCAAAGAACTTCCTAAGTTTTAGAATGCAATACACACATTATTACTGCCTATACTAGTCACTGGGCATTATTCCTTTAGATAGATAAGGATATCTGTCATAATGTTTGTACCTTGTCATATACAGTTTTATTATACACGATGTGCTTTATGTGGTATAATATTATATAATTAACCTATTTTGTATTAACAATAATTATCACATTATTTAATAGATGCCTAGAATGTGCCAGACACCCTCCAAAGCATCTTACAGTGTTTCTCTCATGTTAATTGACAAACAGTTATTTACTGAGCACCTACTATACACCAGGCACTGTCTGTGCCGGGGATAGAGCCGTGAGCAAAGCAGGTGGAATTCACTGCACTCGGGAGTTTTTGACTAATCAGGTGAACCAGATAACCGGCAAACCATCAGCCTATCAGCCAACCACGTATCAATTACAGCTAGAGACAGATGCTGTGAATTGAATAAAGCAGCTGAGGGGAGAGAGAGTGGAGGGCTGCTGCTTTATTTAACCTTCATGACAACTCCCTTTTACCTCTGGAGGTCCAGTTAAAGAAAGCACCTGCTCATGGAAACGTGGGTCCTCACTGAGCACACTCACACTCCTAGCTATAGAGGGACCGCTTGGGGACCTGAGAGGGTGGGGACCGCTGCCCAGGATGCACACTGAGCCGGATGAACCCTTCTGGTTACCAAGCGGCTGATGTTGCAGCCAGAGCCTCTCGTTAGCTCTTTGGAGGATGTGCTTGGGTTTTTTTGGCTGCACCGTACAGCATTCGGGATCTTCCCCCGACCAGGGATCGAGCCCGTGCCCCCTGCATTAGAAGCACAGAATATTAACCACTGGACTGCCAGGGAAGTCCTGGACTCTGTTATTCTGTATTTATTTATTTTTGGCCGTGCTGGGTCTTTGTTGCTGCATGGGCTTTTCTCTAGTTGTGGGGTGGGTTTCTCACTGCGAGGCTTCTCTCGTGGAGCGCAGGCTCTAGGGCGCCTGGGCTTCAGTAGCTGCGGCTCCCAGGCTCTAGAACACACACTCAATAGTTTTGACGCATGTGCTCTGGGATCAGGGATCAAACCCGTGTCTCTTGCGTTGGCAAGCAGATTCTTTACCACTGAGTCACAGAGAAGTCCACCAAGTTTTTTTTTTGTTTTTTTTTTTAGTTAATTACTTTGGCTGTGCAGGGTCTTAGCTGTGGCATATGGGATCTAGTTCCCTGAAAGAAAGTGAGAGTGAAGTCGCTCAGTCGTGTCCGACTCTGCGACCCCATGGACTATAGTCTGTAACCAGGCTCCTCCGCCCATGGGATTTTCCAGGCAAGAACACTGGAGTGGGTTGCCATTTCCTTCTCCAGGAGATCTTCCCAACCCAGGGATTGAACCCGGGTCTCCCGCGTTGTAGGCAGACGCTTTACGTCTGAGCCACCAGGGAAGTTCCCTTACCAGGGATCAAATCCAGGCCCCCTGCATTGGGAGCACAGAGTCTTAGTTACTAGACAACCAGGGAAGTCTCTGTTTTTTATTTCATTGCACGCATGTTGGCTGAGAGCTTGCTCTGTGCTAGGTAAGCCTGGGAGGGAGCAACAAAGACCTGTCCGAGAGTCCCGGCCTGCAGGACCTTGAAGTCTCAAAGGGAGATCAAATCTGTGTGTAAATGTCACAGCTACAGGCAGACAGTGGTTAGGCGCAGGGGAGAGGTGGGACTAGAAGCACCCCAGAAGGTGCTGGGCACACAGGGACCTTCCTTCCTCTCATCCCCCCCTCTCCCTTTCCTTTAGCCTCTGCCTCCCCTGCCTCGTGCTGGGTATTGACAGTTTCCTGTGCTTTGTGCTGACCTTGGGCACACAATGAGGCCAGCTCATCAGACCTGACGCGCTGGAAACCTATCGACTTTGATGATGACAGCGGGGACCCCAGGGGGGAAAGCTCATCTCCTCGTTAGCCACATCCCCCCTGAGCTGCACACATTGCATTTTACAGATCTCGAGGGGGCTCTCTGAGATGATGCACGCCCATCAGCACTAACAAGAGAGCTGGCACTTCCCATTCACTCTCTAAATCCACACTCTCAATTTAACAAATCATTAGAGCAGTAATGACTGCTTTTCTGGCTTGGGGATGCCAGTGCAGGCTGAGCACCCAGAGAGGAGCGGTTGGGCGCTGGAAAAAATGTAGTTTTTGTTTAAACAAGGACATTTACTAATCATCACAAACAAAACCCAGTCATGTTGAAGAGTAGACAATGACCAAGAGAAAAAGTCTTTCAACTGGAACATTCTGAACAGAGCAGGGCCACCTAGCCATTCTCCTTTTGTTGACTTTGGCCTCCTTTTCCCCAGAATATCATTATTTTCTTGGATCAGCTTTGAAATTGAGTTATCCCCTCCACCTCTTTTTTCTCCCCTGAAGTGTAATTCACATCCTGATCTCTGCTCATCTGCACAGAATGTTCCCAGGGCGGCCTCATTTATTCCTCCCAAAGCCGGAGGGAAGCCAGGACAGACCTTGGTCCCACGGAGAGCTCTCAGAAGCTGAGGCCCTCCTCCAGAAGCGCATCCTTGGCTCTAGTTACTCAGGGGAAAAAACCTTCAATAAAGTGGATCACCTCAGGGGCGAGACCAAGCTCCTTTGAGGATCTTATCAAAGAAATGGAGGCTGGTTTCTGTCATGCAGATCCCATCATCCTTGTTCCTGGTCCTCATATTTCTGCCAGAAAAGGCCTGCATCTCCCCGACAACGAAGACATCATTTACTCCTAGTCCACGACCCATACACCCAGATGTCTCTAAAGACCAACACCAGGTCAGCCCTGCAGTCTCTTTCTGGGTAGATTCAACATTTCCTACCTATTTTCCCTGTGCTGTTATCTTGCTAACAGAACTCTCTCTCAAAGACAATGCAACAGTACACACAAGAGTAATTTATCATTAAATCAGAAGTGTAATGGGGTCTGAATTAATAAAACAGCCCATTCATATCACTTGAATCCTGAAGCCACTGAGTCTGGGTCCGTGGCCAGAACTCAAAGAATTCCCTTTGAGGGCACACGTGGGAACTTGGATATTTATGTTTGGGGCATGTAGAGAGAGCTGATAAGTGCTCTTGTTCAGCCAGAACTCGGGCTGGAATCTGATCAGTTTAAACCATAACCTGGGTTGCCTGGCTGTCACCCCACCAGCCTGTCCTTTTATCCTGGTTCTTGCACCTAGGGGTGACTGATGCCAAGCAAAGGTGCCAGCTTGGACAGTGAAGACAGGATCCCCGGATTGGCTCAAGGAGAGCAGGGAAGAGGGTTTCATTTCCTGTCACAGCACAGCAAAGTGGAATGAGCTCTGGAGTCGGACTCTAGAGATCTATCTGTCCCAGCTTTGCCACTAATTCCTAGGAAAGCTGCTCATCCTCTCTGGGTCTCAGTTTCTTCAACTGTAAAATGGGTACAGTGGCCAGGAAGTCTAATCAGGTGACTTTTAGGTCCCTCTCACTTTAGGTTTCTTAGTGGCCTTTCTATTGTATCTTGTAGGGATGCTATTGTACTTGGCACTACTATCAGAACAAGAACACACCTCCCTTTGTCTTAGAGTTGTCCTGACTGTTTATCTGCTCTTTAGGCTTACCAAGGGCAGAGTCTGTTTCTTATTTATCTTCTACTTTTAGCCCTCAGCCCAGCGCCTAGAGTGCCTGGCACATAGGAAGTTCAGAATAAACACCACAGGTGAATGAATGAATGAGTGAGTAACAGGTGTGCGGTGGACGCTGGCTGGACAGATGAACGAGTATTGCTATGACTGGCCTTTCTCACTCACCTGGCAATAGCGATTGCCCTGAACTCTTTGTACCCTTCCGAGATGGCCTTCTGGATGGCAGTTCGTTCAGCACAGACGCTCAGCGGGTAGCAGGCATTCTCTATGTTGCACCCTGAGAAGAGAGGAGAGTCCAGTTGTGTTACCAGCAAAACCACTTCCTGTTGCATGTGTTGAGTAAGAAGCTTGCCCCATTCCAGAGCTGGGAGGGACCCGCTACTCAGAACAAGGTAGGGGAAGGAGAGGGCAATTTGACCAGAAGCACTGGGAGGCTTGTGACTCACTGGTGTGGTGGCTTTGCCCAGGGAATTCCCACTCTCGTCACTTCCCCAGTGCTGGCATCTTGAAGCAGAACCTGGGAGCAGGCGCAGCCTCACAGGGCTGATGACCCCACCCTCATTTTCCCAGCAGAGGTCAGGGCCAAGGGAGATGCTGAAGCTTAAGAAGGTGAGCAGAGCCCCCGCCTGGGTCTCAGAGACGGAAACCACAGCCTGGGACATGGTGGCGATGCTGATTCAAAGATCGGGCCTGGGTCAAATTCTTGATGTGGATACCAGCTGTCAGGGTTCTCTGTGAGTTGATTTGCAAAACAGAAGTGTCAAAAGCAACAAAATAAGAAACAAAAAGCTCCCAGGCTTTGCAAAGGGTGACTGTGATTATACAAGCCTTAAGGCCATCCATTTCCTCCAGTGAAAGGTGGGCTGCCAAGGTGGCACAGTCCGGAGTAAGGGAGTCTTCCCCGGTGGCCCTCTGTGGAGTGTCCCTGGGGATAAATGGGCAAGGGCTCTTCCCAGGAGACAAAACACTGGCATAGCCAGAGTGGCTGACCAGCAGACTTGCCCTTTGCAGGCAGGTGAGGCCATGAACCGATGGCCACAGGAGCTGGACTCTCCCAGGACCATCAGGGTGTGATAGACAGTACGTCACTCTTCACAGCTTGCCCTTCTCCCTGAGGCAGGATATTCATTGTTCCCCAGTATTCATTTTCTCCTTCTTCCTTTAAGTAATACAGGTCATTTTCAATCCAATATGGCTGACCCCATGGCTGCTCAGAGACTACATTTCCCAGCCTCCCTTCCAGCATTTCACCTAATAGGATGTGGCACAAAGTGAGGTAGGAAACTCCGGATCTCATCTTTTGTAAAGAGACTTGCCTCGTCCTCTCTTCTCTCCTGCAGAGACTGGGGCGGGGTGGGACAGCTTTGACCATGTGCTTTATGCTCATGAGGATGGAACAGCAACAAAACAGAAGGAACTTGGAAACCTGGTCAACTCGTGGAGCAGGGTCAAGTTGCCTGCTTGCCCTGGTGCGTGTGTGCCCAGTTGCTTCAGTCGTGTCCGACTCTTTGTGACCCCACGGACTGTAGCCTGCCAGGCTCCTCTGTCCGTGGGGATTCTCCAGGCAAGAGTACTGGAGCGGGTTGCCATGCCTTCTTCCAGGGGGATTGTCCAGACCTAGAGATCGAATCCACATCTCCTGTCTCCTGCACTGGCTGGTGGGTTCTTTACTACTAGTGCCACCTGGGAAACTCTAAGTTGCCCGGGACCAGCTGCCTGCTCTGAATCATTATGGGAGAGAAAAAGAATTCGAGTCTCTGCATCTTGGGATCTTTTGGTTAGAGTAACTTAATCTATATCCAACTAAAACAGAGATTTGCAGTAAAAATAAGATGTAGCTTTGACAAAAAGAACAAAACGAAACTAGGTGGCCTTGGCTCAGCAGTTGGGAATGGGACTTCCCTTGTAGCTCAGTTGGTAAAGAATCTGCCTGTAATGCAGAAAGCCCGGGCTCGATCCCTGGGTTAGGAAGATCCCTTGGAGAAGGAAATGGTGACCCACTCCAGTATTCTTCTCTGGAGCATCCCATGGACAGAGGAGCCTGCCAGGCTAAGTCCATGGGGTCACAAGAGTCGGACATGACTTAGCAACTAAATCAATGTGAAAGAAAACAAAGATATGGCAAGAAGGAAATCTGATGGCCCTTGATACTCCTGGCAGATTATTTGCTAAAGCCCCAACCTGGAATAAACTGGAAGGCAAACTATATTACTGACTCAGAGGATTTTCTACCTGGCAACGGGAGACACCCTGTGGCAAAGATCTGGTTAAGGCTGTCATTTCCACCTAGCCATTGTTTCGGGAGCTTCAAGGTAGCCACCGTTCAAAAGAGGCAGCAGGGTAGGGCTGGGCAGGGAAACCAGTCAGTAAAACAGGGGAGTTGGCAGGCTGAAGAACTGTTGCACAGAAAGGATTCTTTGGGTGTGACAGAATTGGGTAGCCAATGAAGCCAAAGGTCTGGCCTATAAAAGCCTGCAATTGTTCCATCCCTAGAAAATACAGCGCCCCCAGACCCTACCATCAGAAGTAAGCTCAGAGAGCTGTGTGCCCTCCAGGAGGGTATTCTCTTGGACACTCACTTTGGCTGTATGGCCGAGGATGATAAATGGTCAAGGAAGAAGCCCCCAGAGGGCAAAGCCAGCAGCCTCAGTGGACAAGGGGGTTACCCCCAGGGCAGAAAAGGGAGGCAAGGTGGACTCCAGCGCACCAGAGTCTTCACACTTCTTGCCCCACAGACTTGGTAACTGCATGGACTGGTGGTCCACGGGTGTTCCATTTGCCTAATGGGAGATTTGATGACGGTTAGTCTTTCCTACTCCACATTGCGTGGTGCCCGAGCGGGAATGAAGTGAGGGGCAGATGACTACTTTTTAGTTTTCAGGCCCCTGGATGATCAGGGCCACATCTCAACCTGAGAAGGGGGACTGTGCACCACCAAGGGATCCTGCTGCTAGGGCTGGATGCAGCGGCTGGGTGAACTTTGGGTTGTCACCCACAGAAGTTGTAAGTGGGTCCAATGTGTGTGAAGAAAGAAGTACACAGATACTCACAGGCCACAGGGGGTTTTATGGCAAAGACTTAATTGTTCTCAGTGTTCACACTTCCAGTAGAACCCACTGAAGTTTAGGGATTTCTCTCTGGCAGTCCATTGGTTAAGATTCGGCACTTCCAATGCAGAGGGGATGGGTTCAATCCCTGGCTGGGAAACTAAGATCCCACAGGCCAGGAGGTGTGGCCAAAAAAAAAAAAAAAAAAAAATCCACTGGAGTTTAGCTGGGCACGTCCCTACCTAGCTAGAAACTGCTTTCCCAGCCTCCCAGGAAGCTTCGTAGAGTCCTATAGGTTTAGCCAATGGGATGTGAGTGCAAGTGTTGGATGAAACCTGACCCACATTGGATCAATCAGAGCAGAGCAACTGACCCACACTGGGCCAATCAGAGCTGAGCACCTGACCTACCCTGGGCCAATCAGACTATCCCTCTGTGAGGGAATTTAAGTTGTTCTCTAACATTGTGAGTTGGGCCTGGGTCCTGGTGGCGGGCTAGTTTCTGTTCTTTACAGAGAAGACCAATAGGACACGGTGAAAGGAGAATCAACTCAGATGAGAGACGGTGGCAAGAGTCTGGCCTTCTGCTACCGGTTGCCCCTGAAGTACAGAAACACTCCAGCTCTGCCACCGTTTAGTTATAGGAACCGACGTACCCTCCTTTTGCCTAAAACAGTTTGCATGCCTTTGTATCATTTGTAGCCCCACGGGAATCAATTAATACAGTTGGGACACAGGACAGCCAGCAGTCAGGCAGTTGTAACCCTGAAAGGAGTGGTTGATGTTTATGGACTGCCTGCTTTGGCAAAGCACGTGTTCATATTCACATGTGAGTTACTGCAGCCTGGAAAGCGGGCGCCTGAATGCTCAGCCCCTCTGCTAGGTCAGTGAATAAATGAACGAGTCTTTCTTGCTTCCTACCTAGTCTCCCCAGCCAGGTTTCTGATCCCTGTTGGAAATGACTTCCTTTAAACATATCCTTGCCTGCTCGCACCTGCCTGCCCCTCCCACCTTTGCTGACCTGTGACCTTGTTTAAGCACCAACTCACCTTAAAACACAGCCTCACTGAAATGCCACAAAGAAAAAGAACCGCTCCTTGTGTCTGTCAGGCCGGGACGAGAGTCGGCTCCCTTGTGTTTGACTTTTGCTGCTCCCAGGAGCAGAAGAATTGCTCCCCACTCCACTTCGGTCTAGCAACCCTCCCAGCCCCTGCCTTGTCCCTGACTCAGGAACACTCTTCCCATTAGACATGATTCACATAAATATTGGGTTTTGCTGAGGTGCTCTTAAAGCAAATTGTCAGACTTCCAGAGGTCCAGACTCTGAAGACAATTGCCTGTGTCTGCTTTTGAAGTTCAGAATGACCTCTTATAGAGAACTCTTCCTTTTCTGTGTGTGAAAACGTTAACAATCCAGTAAAGGAGATGGAGAGAGTGTTTTAGAAGGGAGCGTGCTCACATACCCTACTGTTCAAATAGAATTTTGTAGAAAGAGTCCGTGGGTTCTGTTCTGCCTTGGGACCCTTTGCCCTCTGGCTCTGAGAATTTGGGAAAGGGACTGAACCTCCTTGAATGTCTCATTTTCAGTTTGTAAAACGAAAACGACAGCACCTTCCTCTCAGGCCTCTAGTGGGAATGAGTTGAGTTCACGCAAGTAAAGCAATGAGCATAAGCTCTGCTGCTGCTGCTGCTGCTGCTGAGTCGCGTCAGTCGTGTCCGACTCTGCGCGACCCCACAGACGGCAGCCCACCAGGCTCCCCCGCCCCTGGGATCCTCCAGGCAAGAACACTGGAGTGGGGTGCCATTTCCTTCTCCAGTGCATGAAAGTGAAAAGTGAAAGTGAAGTCGCTCAGTCGTGTCCGACTCCTAGCGACCCCGTGGACTGCAGCCCACCAGGCTCCCCCATCCATGGGATTTGCCAGGCAAGAGGACTGCTTCTCTGGAGCACAAGCCCTGGCACAGACTAAATGTCCAGCAGCTGGAGCTGCTATTCCTAATCGCCTGAATGGCAAGGCTTTGGTGGTGGTGGGACTGAGTTTCTGCTGCTTCTACTCAAGGTGTGACAGTTACCCTGTCTCTGCCCTTCAGGCCACTTTGAAATCCTTTCCATGATTACAGAAAGTCCCTCATCATCTGGTGCCAACCTGCGTACCTCTTGGACTTCATCTCCTTTTGCTTCCAAGTATACACCTGCTACAGGAGCTTTGCACTGGCTGTTCTAACTGCCCGGGACTCTCTTCCCCGCTCTAAGCACATGGCTCACTCTACCTAGGTCTCTGCTTAAATGTCACCTCCTCAGAGAAGCCTTCCCTGATTATCTAAAATTTCTTCCTCCCTCTACCACCTCCAACTCTCTCAATCCATTCCTCCTGCTTTAACACTTAACACTTTCCTGAAACGTCTCTATTCTCTAATTTCCCCATTACTCCCCAGGTATAAGTTCTTGAGGGCAGGGACTTGGTCTGTATAATGCATTACTATATGATCAGGGCCTGGAACAGTCACTGGGCCCAGAGCCGAAAACAGTGATGCTCAGTTACTTATTATCAAAGGGCTGGATTTTTGCACTTTGATGCTAAGTCTCTGAGGTGCGAAGGAAGAAGTGTATTTGAGGCCTCTAGCAAGTTCAAGTGTAATTTCCCAGTCTTGCTTTAAAAAACAGAAAGAGGAGGAAGGGAGGAAGGAAATCCTTGGCCGTGAACTGTAATCCTCAAGGCCAGACAATATTGTTTTGCTTCCCTGAGCCCAAAGAACAAAAACATCATCTATCCAGGCAAACCAACTCCATTTCTGGTGTTCGCCTCACTGACTCAAACATACAGGAGAGACGGCCTGGGATGGTGCCAAGCTAGGGATCCATAATTAGAAAAGATTGTGCCAAAAATAATACTATAAAGATAGTGCTATTACTACTAATTGCTTTCTTTTAATCTTTTCTTTTATTGCTTTCCTTTGGGCTTCCCTGGTGGCTCAGCTGGTGAAGAATCCGCTTGCAATGAGGGGGACCTGGGTTCGATCCCTGGGTTAGGAAGATCCCCTGGAGAAGGGAAAGGCTACCCACTCCAGTATTTGGCCTGGAGAAAGCCATAGACTGTGTAGTCCATGGGGTTGCAAAGAGTCGGACATGACTGAGAGACTTTCAATTTCACTTTATCTGCCAGGCACTCCATGGAATTTTTAACAGTTCTGTAGGGCAAATGCTATTATAACCCCATTTTACAGAAGGTAAAAGCTGAGACTAGGGGCAGGAAGGCAACTCATGTCCTGGCCTGACAGACACACAGAGTGTTCTTTTTCCTTGTGGCATTTCAGTGAGGCTGTGTTCTGAGGTGTTTTGGTACTTAAGGTAGAGCTGGGGTTGGATACATCAAGACAACAGCAGGGAAAGGAATTCACAAGGAGGTGACTGGGACCAGTCCCCCAGAGAAGTGAGCACTGTCCCCTGAATCTGCATCTGCTCTGCCTTCTGAGGGATCTTCAGATTAGAGCAGGGCTTCCCACATTCAAGCAAGTGGGCATCTCCTGGAGGGCTTCTTAAAAGATTTCTGAGGGACTTCCCTGGAGGTCTGGCGGCTAAGACTCTGTGCTCCCAATCCAGGGACCCGGGTTCAATCCCTGGTCAGGGAACTAGATCCCACATGTCGGGAGGAAGAGCAAAGATTCCACGAGCTGCAACTAAGACCCTGCACAGCCAAACAAATAAACTTTTTTTTTTTTAATTAAAAAAAAAACAACAACAAGATTTCTGAGTCCTACCCCTTGAGCTTCTGCTTT
This sequence comes from Bos indicus, assembly GCF_029378745.1. Taxonomy (NCBI): domain Eukaryota; kingdom Metazoa; phylum Chordata; class Mammalia; order Artiodactyla; family Bovidae; genus Bos; species Bos indicus. The sequence goes on from NC_091761.1 coordinate 131,784,846, forward strand.
AGCAGTTCTGGATCAGAGCCCATGAACGGAAACTTCTAACAAATTCCCAGGAGGTGTCAGAGGCTGTGGGTCTGGGCCACGCGTGAGAACCACTGCACCAGACAGATGTCACAGCCATGTGTTTGAACACTCCCCTCTCTCCATGTTCCTGCCTCCCTGCCCGCTGCAAATGCAACTCGGCAGTTTCACTAATGAATTCTATCCTAACTCAACCAGAGAGCTGAGGGGTGTTAGCAAAGCCTGTCTTTGTGATAAGCTGCTTTTGAGTGACAGTGGAGAGGACCAGTGGATGAGGCTGGGATGGGAACGGGTGGGCAGGGCTATACAGAGAGAAAGCTGGTTAGGGAACCTGGAGGCCTGCGGTATAAAGCATAAAGAGTGGTCCTGAGGTAGAAAGGGAGCCCCCGGGAGGGAATCCGGAGGGCAGGGACTGGATGGGGGAAGATAGATGAAGGATCGGGTTTAAAGGTTAAGTCAAAACAAGCTGCATTCAGCAGTTAACCAGAATGTCCTTAAGTTTTGTTTTTTTTTTAAATATGGTTTTTCCCTCCCAAATTAATTACAGCTGATCCAGTAAAGTGACTCCATGACCTCCCCCCTCCATCCATGGCAATGAAACATATAGAGTGCTACAATCGTTCTGAGAGGAGGAAAGGGAGGGGCAGACCATCATTCCAAGAGCTTGAGCTGAAGAAGAGGAAGTCCCCCATCTGTGGGTGGTGCCCACAGGGTGGTCCTCCGTGAGTCTCCCCCAGCCCCTCCCACCTGGGCGGCCCTGGCTGGCCCCACCTCCACCCTCTTGGGTCCCATCCTAACTCTTCTCTGGGTCCTTGCTGCCCCAGTCCCCCAGCAGCTCTCTCTCCCCCACAAGCACCTCCTCTCCTCTCCCCACGGCAACGAGAGAAGGTAATTGTTGGAGTTATTAATTACCATCCTGGTGGCCCAGCTGCAAGGGGCACAAGGCCCTGGCCAGGGTCAGGGATAACAGAGGAAATAAAGCCATTATGAAGAGATCATGACGGCAAGCCTATCAGACTTGCTTTTGAGTTGGCCGAGACACCAGCTGCCCCTGAGGGTGGTAACTCCACGGAGGGCTAGTCTTTTGTGAGGCTGGAGAAAGTCACAGAACTGGGCCGACGCATCCCGCTATGAGCTATAAACTCACAGCGTCTGAGTTCAGCTGTGCCCTGTCTTCTCAGTTCAGTTGCTCAGTCCTGTCTGACTCTCCGTGACCCCATGGACGGCAGCACACTGGGCTTCCCTGTCCACCACCAACTCCCAGAGCTTGCTCAAACCCATGTCCAATGAGTCGCTGATGCCATCCAACCATCTCATCCTCTGTTGTCCCCTTCTCCTCCTGCCTTCAGTCTTTCCCAGCATCAGTGTCTTTTCCAAAGAGTCAGCTCCTCACATCAGGTGGCCAAAGTATTGGAGCTTAGTGTCTGTGTCCTAATCATCTCTGATTCACCCCCTGATGCCCTACCAGGTTTCCTCTGGTTGTTCAAGGTCCCCTTCTCTCCAAGCCTGGCCTTCCTGCTGTCTGCTCTCCCTTTCCTTCTAAGTAAGGAGACCCAGGGGTTCTGGTGAATGCCCTCCATCGGTCCCCTCTCCTCAGCACAATTCTCTCTGCCCTCTTCTGCACATCCATGCTGCAGTGAGGGGCAGCAGAAGGAGCAAGGAATTTGGAAACAGATGAAACTGATCCTCAGTTATCCCATTTGTAAATGTGCATTTGGCTCTTGGTTAGGTCTGCTTGTTACCTCCACACTCCTTCTGGTAGTAACAGATCACTCTCTCTGCATCGAGGCGGAGCCTGTGTATGAATCCACTGGCCCCATCATACTATTCCATTGTGCCAACAGTGATTGGCCCAGGGATGTGCATGTGACTGGAGAGGGACCAATCAGAGCCCTTCCTTGGAATTTTTCCATCTTGAGCTAGTGGGAAAGAATTCTTCCCTCTCTGCTTTTAAGGCTGGAAGAATGTAAACTAGGGATGCCTGAGCTCATGTTCCCGATGCCTGGAGAAAGCCCACCTTTAGATAAGAGGAAGGAACCGGCATCCAGGATAAGGAAGAGCATGGTGGCGCTTGAGTTCCTGGATCCAGCTGTCCCTGAGGCAGGATCTACTTTTGCCCATTACAGTGCTGGTTGGTTTCTGGTGTCTGCAACTTGAAGTGCTCTAATGCATGTGGCACCCACTGTCTCCTCTCATGTGGTGGCTATGAAATCGCAAAAGATCTTTCATAGACGTGTTTGTGTGTGAGTGTGTGTGTGTGCTCAGTCACTCAGTTGGGTCTGACTCTTTGCGACCCCATGGACTGTAGCCCACCAGGCTCCTCTGTCCATGGGATTTTCCAGGCAAGAATACTGGAGTAGGTTGCCATTTCCTCCTCTAGGGATCTTCCTGATGCAGGGATAGAACCCACTTCTCCTTTATCTCCTGCACCGGCAGGCAGATCCTTTACCCCTAAGCCACCTGGGAAGCCCCATAGAACTGCTGCTGCTGCTGCTGCTAAGTCGCTTCAGTCGTGTCCGACTCTGTGCGACCCCATAGACGGCAGCCCACCAGGCTCCGCTGTCCCTGGGATTCTCCAGGCAAGAACACTGGAGTGGGTTGCCATTTCCTTCTCCAATGCAGGGAAGTGAAAAGTGAAAGTGAAGTCACTCAGTCGTGTCCGACTCCTAGCGACCCCATGGACTGCAGCCTACCAGGCTCCCCCGATCATGGGATTTTCCAGGCAAGAGTACTGGAGTGGGGTGCCATTGCCTTCTCCGATAGAAGTGCTTAGAGAAGGCTTAATCCATTGTAGTTATTAATATGACTGTTGGTCCCTGCCCACGATGTCCCAGCACCATCCAACTCTGTCTCATCCTTCCCCTGGTCTCCCTGGCTAGAAACCCTAGAATGATATTCTTTCCTTTCATTCTCATATGGCCCACCCTAGGTCCAATCCATGTGTCCCATACAACCCTCCCAGATAATTCCTTCCTCTTCACCCCACTTGCCAGTGACCTAGGCCAAACCACTCTCTCATACATTCAACGAACCTGAACTATAGGCCAGGCAACATGTAGTCAGCAAGCAAGACATGCATCACCCCCTTGACACTCTTCCCTCTGCCCCCGTCCTCCCTGAGCACCTGTCAGACGCACTGTCCTCAAACCCCCTTTCATGTTACTTTTCTTGGCTCCCTACTTTCTACCTCATCAAATCTCAGTGTCTCCACTCGGCCTTCAAAAGTCCTCCACAATCTGCCTCTAAGCCATCACCATCATGCCATTAATGGGAGTGGTAGAAGCAGTCACTAGTGGTGACAGTCCTATCGTGGGCCAGAAACTGTGTGCTAAGCACTGTTGCCCCTTTAAAGGCATGAGCTCATGGAAAG